>NC_087212.1:39066454-39181244 GCF_015104395.2 Macrobrachium nipponense
GATAAATGCCGACAGAATGATAAGAGTTAGTACTTCATCCGCTTAATCCTCTCTACTTAATCAACGTCTTTTTATTCGCCGGTTTTCATTCAATTCCTCTAAACACCTCTTAATATAGACAAGTTATCACGAAGGTTAGCGAAGCCATTCGTTCTTGAAGTCATTGAGGTCTTGTAATGTAATTAGCTGACGTTTTAGTGGAGAGGTGGGGGAGGGGGGGGTGATAAGAGAAGTGTGGCTGGGTGGTGGGGATGGGGGTGCGGGTGGCTGGGAGAAATATGTGGGGGAGAGGAGTGGGGTTTATGCATTAATTTCCTAACCTGACCTTCCACCTGATTCTTGACATTTTTAAGGGTTGTTCGAACACCTGACATTAACGGATGGGCTGCAGGTGGAGGAGAATACCTCCTCCTCCTCCTCCTCCTCCTTCTCCTCCTCTTGGGGTAGATTGTGTGCGAGCTCATGTCATGTCCTTGCTGGGGCATGGCCGTGGTTATGGGCGTACATAAATGGCACGGTCCGTGTGTATTCACGGTATAAAGAAAAGCTGATGTATTCACACGTGCTGATAATTCATATCCGAGCACACTCATATACATATGTGTGCTCATACATACATATATACATACATACATACATATGTGTGGATGCATGTGTATTTATGTACATATATATTATATGCACACATATTTACATAAGTGTGTGTAGTGCTTGTGTGACCAAATTGTAGAATTACTATAATTCTAGTCTTGAAATTGATTTATACGTCTCCCCCAGATTTTAGTAGCCATTACTCGGTACTGCCTGGCTTAGTATATAAAAAGCTATTTCAGTTTTATCATTTACCTCTGTGCTTACGCGTTTTGCAAGCCCGAGAATTCGAGACCATGCGCTTCTATCATAACCTTGAAGAAATGTTAATTTTCAGTTTTCTGGAAAGAAAACTAATGTGCCGGCTTTGTTTGTCCGCATTTTTTTTTTCTGTCCGCCCTCAGAACTTAAAACCTACTGATACTAGAGGGCTGCAAATTGGTATGTTGATCATCCACCCTCCAGTCATCAAACATACTAAATTGCAGCCCTCTAGCCTTAGTAGATTTTTTTTTTAAGGTTAAAGTTAGCCATAATGGTGCGTCGAACCCTGGTTAAAGTTTCATGGGCCGCGGCTCATACATTATACCAAGACTTCCGAAAGATAGAACTGTTTTCGGTTGCCTTGATTATATGGTGTATACAGAAAACTTGATTGCGCCGCAGAAACTTCGACGAATTTTTTTTTTTTGCTTGTTCATATCGTGAATGAGATGTATGATCAATTGTGCCCCATGTGTAGTTAATAGTTTATCATAATTAAGCAAAAATTACTTTGAGATAATTAGGAGGAAAGTCAATGATAGTTGTTCTGTCGCTCGCTTTATGGCTGAGACATTAAGAGTTATAAGACGGTGTTGCGTATTGTGGTTGTAAGATTGTTGTTGTCAATTGTATAAGTGGGCTATACGTTCACGCCAGACAATGCTTTTTCTAGCGCTATTCAATAATAAAAAGGAATAATGACTAGAGATCCTTATATATTATATATATATATATATATATATATATATATATGTTATTATATATATATATATATCAGGTCCATTGAATTTCTCAAAAAAATACTAACTATCCTCATTTTACATTTATCTACATCGTAATTCTTTTTTTTTTACTAGTCACTTACCCGCTGGAAATGTGTTACATCCTTTAAGAAAAAATTCACTCATTCTCATGTTTTTGTCCCAGAAATATGACAGTACCCAGTTACTTCAGTATAATAGCTTCGGGTACATTTTCCACGTGAAATTCATATTTCCCTGAAATGCCTGAGGTTGCTGACTGCTATGATTTTGGCAATACTGCCACTGTCATCACACTAGACAGTACTATAGTAAATTCACATCAACCGTGCATTTGATGTCTAGGCCAGTCCCTTACGACGCTCCTGATTAGCTGTTGATAAGCCAATGACAGGGCTGGAAACTCTCAATCTCTCTCGAGAGTTCACATGGGTAGGATTTATGTTCCACTTCTCCTGAGGGATACGTCTTTCAGGAGAGGTGGAACACACATCCTACCTATGTGAACTCTCTCGAGAGACTGAGAGTTTCCAGCCCTGTGACTGGCTTATCAACAGCCAATCAGGAGCGTCGTAAGGGACTGGCCTAGACATCAAATGCTCGGTTGATGCGAATCTACCATAGCGAACATTGTACCCCTAATACAAGAGTACGCATGGATTTTTATCTTTTTAAAGGAAAATAGCACCTCTGGGCATCTGCCTGTTGCATTCGAAATAAAGACGAATGAAGCTATAGATCAGTATGTGATTAGAAGCCGTATATCCAAAACGATCAAGTTATATTACAAAGGCCTATTTATATTAGCTGCTCTTGGTCTTGCAACGCTAACCATAACGTGCAACAAAGTATTCAAACTTTTTTTCTGTTGCATGTTTAGATAATTTTCTTTATGTTACTTTAATTTTAATGCGAGCTTATATACTTTCCTTTTTGTTACTCTTTGTAACTTTCTTTTTGTCGCGTGTTTATAAACTGTTCTTTATGTAGCTTTCTTTTTTGTTACGCGTTCAAGGTCTTTTTGTTACTTTCCTTTTTGTAAATTTCTTTTCAGTATGTTTTCATATACTTGGCTTGCAGATATAATTACCTAACATCTGATATAAAATAATTAGGAATTATTCATTTCGTATGAAGCATTCATCAGAGAAACGTGGATTCCAAAAATTCCCCAAATATTAAAAGAGAGAGAGAGAGAGAGAGAGAGAGAGAGAGAGAGAGAGAGAGAGAGAGAGAGAGAGAGAGAGAGACGGTACAATTACGCCGTCCCAAACAGACTATATAAAAAAAAAAGCTGGGGTTAAAATGATACGGCACACCTGTCCTTTAATTACGGAGACGAACTAAGAATGCCCAGGTATATAGAGGTTCCTCCTATCTCCCAATTAAACGTTGGTCGCCAAGTCTTTTGGGAGAAGCGCCCTTTCCCTAACTGAAGCTTGTTAGTTACTAATGAGGCCCGGTTACGACGAATTTATTTTTTTAATACCTTTCAGAACTAGGGGATAATACTCCTCTCTCTCTCTCTCTCTCTCTCTCTCTCTCTCTCTCTCTCTCTCTCTTCGCGGATAATTGAAAATAAAGCAACAATTGCAATTACTGTGGTTTAATTTTTTACTTTCTGGGTTAATATATCTCCTTTTGTTGTATTTCGGTTTAGTATAAACAGTTTTTTGGTTTTAATCTCTCTCTCTCTATATATATATAATAATGTATATATATATTTATATATATTATATATATATTAATATATATATCACGTATATATATATATATATATATATATATATATAATATACACGTATATTATATATATATACATATATATATACACATATATATACATATATAATATTTATATAATATATTATGTGTATGTGTATATGATGCATACATATCCCAGGTATTTACATATAAAAGCCGAGAAAAAGAGATAGAGGTAAGAAACAAGCTTTTCGTTCATATATATATTATATATATATATATATATATATATATAATCTTAGTTAGTTGAAAATATGAAGGCCTAAACGATGAAATACCTTCTATTCATGGTGGTTAAATTCCTCTCTCTCTCTCTCTCTCTCTCTCTCTCTCTCTCTCTCTCTTCTCTCTTCTCTCTCTCTCTCTCTTCAGTTGGCAACTGTACTGAGATAAGAGACAAATCTACTAAGGTAAACATTTAGCGAAATAACAATAATTATACAAACCACTGATATTCATTAACAATTTTTTAACACAGAGTGAGGACAATTTTACCAAAATTATTAACATTGATGATATTATATGACTCATCTTTCAAAATCTCTCTCTCTCTCTAATCTCTCTCTCTCTCTCTCTCCTCTCTCTCTGTACTTCAATCTCTCTCTCTCTCTCTCTCTCTCTTGTTACCTTCAATTAACCTGTGCGGTCACCTGTCGGCAGGGGACACACGCACTCATTCTTGACCACAAAAGGGTCACACTCGTCACTGGGACACCCCATTAGGATCTTGGAACTGATCATGAACTCATGGGGTTGTTGTAGGTCAGTTTCAATTTTTATATACTGGTACCATAATGTATATGTATGTATGTATATATATAGTGTATATATATATATAATATATATTATATATATATATATATATAATATATAAATGTGTGTGTGTGATATATGTGTATGTAGTATTATATATATATATATATATTATATATATATATATATATATATATATAAACATCTAGTACACGAGAGAACTCATGTAAGAGAGAGAGAGAAAAATACTATAGAGTAAGATGAATGGAACATAGTTCGTAGAAGACTTAAAAACGTAATATTTATCACTATAGAAGTTTTTGCTAATTTTCGAGGTGTTTTCAGAAAATTTTAATATATATATATATATATATATATATATATGTATATATATATATTATATATATATATATATATATATATATATATATATATATATATATAAATCTGTCCGCCCGTGTATGCGCGTAGATACAGCTATAACATTCACGCAAATATTTTAACATTTACGCATACGTGACAGAAAGTACAGAGAAAAGATAGATAAAAAAAGGGGGGGACACATAAAAACGAATGCAGACGTGCCCAGAGCGGCTGTTTCAATTTCAGTGGGTCAGTGTACCCCCGGCAAATGGAATAGATTCGTTTTTATTCATGGCAGGATTGCCGGCAACCTTTATTGATTATATTGCTTATATCCATGAAAATGCAACATAGTTATTACCCCTCTTTGACGCTCTCCCTCTCCTTTGAATCGCGGGCATTACCGGGATTTTATACCACTTAGCAATTTCGTTTGAGTTTGCCTTTCAATTTGTATGATGGAAATTTCCCGCCCATTCTGATTTCGCTTCGTTATATTTTTTTTTTTCCTCGAAAGGTCATTTTCCAATTAAACGATCATTTTTCAATATGCAGATGTAACCTAACGGCGCGGTGTGTCGTATGAAGAGTCATTTTCATGAAGGTAATTTATTTCTTCTTTTTTTTCGTTTACAGCGGATCAGAACGGATAATTGCTTCTCATTACAAGGTTTAATGGTTCCTGATTCGTCCGTCCGTTCGCGTTTTCGTTTCGTGCTTTGCTGCTCTTCTCTGCTGTCTTATTTGGCCTTCTACCACTGATATTTATATGTATATCTATATATATATATATATATATATATATATATATATATATATATATATATATATATATATATATATCAGGAGGAAGAGGTAGAGGCATGTATCTCGTATGTACCAGGTTTATTTGCCGACGTTTCACATCTCATGATGTATCTTCAAGGCTAGAAAAATTATCCATTGGGTATAGATACATTTAAAAAAAATTCACCAATAACCGCAGAAACTTTTGAAAATTCTTAAAATTAAAGTATTTTTTTTTTCTTTTTTTTTTACAAACATAAAAAACATATACGGGAGACAAAAATAAAAAAAAAAAACCAAAAAAAAACTAACAAGGCAAGAGTTAGAAAGTGACTGGATGAGAGACAATAAATGTATGAAAAATACAGACAACTAATTTTCATATTCATAGTAGATACGAATGAATATGGTATATAAACTAAGATTCCATAATGATACCGCACGTACCAACTGTGAAAGCGAGTTCATTCATTTTGATAAATGTATAGTCCTGTTTTTATTTATTTATTTTTAGATTCTTCATTCTTAGCACCAAATTCTTACTGATTTCTCCTGTTGTTTTCCGTATCAACAACTTAGCTTTTTTATTATCTCTTGTCAATAACACATCCTTCTCTCATAGCTCATCCATCATTTAGATTTTTATTTAGATGAAAGAAAAAAAAAGATTATCTGTATTGTGTACAACCTCCTTTTCAATCAAGAACCAAGAAATTAGACCTTTTCAGATTTCCAAAAGAAATTGGAGGGAATGTATATATATATATATATATATATATATTATATATATATATATATATATATATATATATACAATATATATATATGTGTGTGTGCGTGTGTGTTACTTTTGTTCTTAAACTTGCTACGTTCTTTCATAAATGATTATCCCGAATCCATGTTTTTTTTCCTCTCTCATATTATAATGATGCATTTAGGAGACTGTCCCTTTTTTTTACTTTGTATTTTTTTTTTTTTTTTTTTTGCCCGGCTCAGTTCTACTTGACGCAGCATCCAGCTCCCTCTTCGAGCATCGCATCATCATATTGCGTATGTTCATCCCGATGACTCGCCTAACCGTCAGTCTGCCTTCATCATCCAAAGGCATCCGTGTTCAGTAGTTATTCATCACTCACTTAAGACTCGATTTAAAATCATAGGCCAGTATTTATTTAATAAGCTATTGAAAATCTCGTTAGGAAAACGTCACGCTGTTTGACGCGTGTTCCGAGACATTTTAATCTTGATAAGCTTGTGTGTATCGATTCTCCCCAGCACGGCAATGACGCGATGTATATACTACGCCTTTTCCTAACAAATTTCGAATCTGAATGAAAACCTCGTTGGGTCCAAGTGGCTTAGATAAGCGAATCAAATTCGTATGCAGAGGAGGAAGCCTTATCGTTGTTCACATCCCGGGATGAATTGCTACCTACCACGTCCGCTTTGAATAATCTAATATACAACTTTTTGATAATCTAATATACAGCTTTTTAATAATCTAATATACAACTTTTTAAATGTGCTTCTTGTCGACTCATTTGAATAGATACGAGTCATACGAGTCGTTGCCGGTCGTTCATTTGCATAGGCGCGCCTACTCATTATGTCCTGATACGAATTAGATTGTGAAGTTGCGTTTTTCGCTTTCAAAGCTTCGGGTTTGGTGTGATATTGACACACCTGGCTTTTTCTTTCCCGATTTTACTTTTCTGTAAAAGAAAACTATTGAGATGGCTTTGTCTGTCCGTCCGCACTTTTTCTATTTACCCTCAGATCTTAAAAACCACTGAGGCTAGAGGGCTGCAAATTGGTATGTTGATCACCCACCCTCCAATCGTCAAACTTATAAAATTGCATCTCTCTAGCCTGAATAGTTCTCATTTTACTCAAGGTAAAAGTCAGCCTTAATCATGAGTCTGGCAGCTCTGTAAACAGGCCACCACCGGGTAATGGCTGAAAGTTTCAGGGCAGCAACGCATACAGCATTATACGCTGTACAGAAAAAGTGATTGTGTCGAAGAAACTTCGGCGCATTTTTACTCTTTTTTTTTTTTATTGATTTCGTCGTTTTATTTCGTATTTGATAAAACTTCAGTTCGATCTAATCAGCTTTTTACAATTACTTATTTTCAGTAATTGAGCAGAACTGTAGTTAGTCGGGTTTCTTAAGCTTTTGAACAAAATCTCGGAGATTATTTTGAGGTTAGCTTTATGTTTGGCGTTCTAAATCAGAGATATAGCAAAATGTCTCTTTTTATTTCAAGTTCAGGCAGCTCTGGTTTTCCAGATACCCTCCACAAAAATACGTAGTTGCCATATTCAGGTGCCGTCTAAGCACTTAGTTCCCAGCTTCTTTTATTTAAGGGCGGGAGAACTTTTAAAGCAAAAGGAAAGTTACACAAAAGTTAAGTTACTTGAGGGTCTTTGCAGCATCCCTTTCATTTCTTTTACTGTACCTCTGTTCATATTCTCTTTCTTCCGTCTGACTTTCCACCCTCTCTAACAGTTGTCCCGCAGTGCAACTGAGAGGTTGACCTCCTGCTACACCTTCAAACCTTTTTACTGTCAATTTCACTTTTAGCGTTCAGTGACCTCATAGGTCCCAACGCTTGGCCGGCCTAAATTCTATATTCTATTCTAAACAAAGGTTAAGGAAACTAAAGATTGAACTCCATGGTGTATTAAGAGAATTCCAACTGACAAGCTAAATCCAAAATACCGAGTACACTAAACCATTGGCACTTCATGGAAAGTTAACTGGTTATGGAGGCACCATTGAAATGAACTATACTCGGTTTTTTTTCATCTGTCCATCAGGCTGTGGTGTTTGCGCATGGTAACACTGCGTCCCGGGCTTTAGATAGTTACATTCTGCTTACATTCAACAATAATAACAATATCCTATTTCGAATGTTAACGGTGTAATTCCCATACAGTAAATTATTAAAACACTTTTCAGTTGCAACTGTACACTCAGATATCCTTTTATTTACCTAAAACTTACACATAGCGTAACTATTTAAAGCCCGGGACGCAGTGTTACCATGCAAAAACACCACAGGCGGATGGACAGATGGAAAAAACAGAGTATAGTCAGAGTATTTGTGAGCTACTTCCAAATTGTCTTCTAAAATCTTCGTTCCATCCTGATCTCATTTAGAAAAACACAGGCATTGACTTCCCGTTGTTTTCCAGTAGTGAAAGTCGGTTTTAACAGGACGTTATAATTTACTTTCCAAATTTTACACAATAATTTCATAACCTATTTGAAGATCCTTATGGCTGTTCAACATTGACTCATTGTGTGATTACACCACATCTCCAACCTTCATTCTTCTGTATCTATTGAAGATGACTAAAGATGGTGTACTTTAGTACAACATCTTTGGTCTTCCATACTAACAAACACGACAGTTCAGTGATAACGATTTCAAGCTTCGCTCATCCTGTAGTATAATTTTCACTCTCTCCTTACCTGACCGTTCCTTTGAGCTAGGGGTGTGGGCTTCTTATAGGAGGGTGGGGGCGCTGGTTAGAGGTGATGAGGTCTCGGGCGCTGATAGAATGTGGGTATATTCAGCGTCTTACCTTTCTTCCAAATTATTGATCCGTAAACCTTCAAAATCAGCCTCCATTATTAGTCCGTTGATTCGTTGAAGGTTCAACCAGCATAATGCCGGCACGGGCTCTTGCTCTCAGAACAGCCCGTAATTTCTGTTTTCCTTCGTTCCCCGTTATCACTGCGGAAAAAGAAAAATATTATTAATAACTGACATTATTTTCTGTTTTCCTTTGTTCCCCGTTATCACTGCGGAAGAAGACAAAAATGATTAAAAACTGACATATTATTTCCTATTTAATTCGAATTTAACAAAATATAAAGTTTCGTTGAACACTGGTTCATGAGAGATACGATTGCCGAGATATTCAGCTTATCGTTATTTTCCAGTACTGTAGTTTTAGATAGTAATTATCACTAAGTTTGAATAAAACAAAGAAACATCACAGTTATAAGAAAAGAGCCCAAACTTGAAAGTATCTGCATGCCAGAAAGTACGACCAATTACAACCTAATTAAAGTATTTTTAACTATAGTTGCTAGGAAAATTATCCAATAATATCTTTAAATCACTAATAAAAATGAATTTATGAATTTTTTTACCTACGATAGAAACTGCAAGCAACATCAAGAACAATTTGGAGCCTCGTAATTATACACGTTTGTTCCTCGTGTTAATGTTCACTCAACAGAACATTTATTTTTCTTATTCAAAAGCAAATTAGTCATTAGATCGACGTCATTTTCATATACATAAATAAATACTCGCCCAATCACGTGCTTCATTATACAAGCTGTCTATTCTCTTCACAGCGAGTCTCACGCCATTTTTTTTCTTATTCAAAAGCAAATTATCTTAGAATCGACGTTAATTTTCACGGTGAGGTCTATCGGATAGGGCGGTGGTACGCGAATCTCAATCACCTTCGTGCACTATTATGTTATTGAGTATCTATGTAATATTTATAACGTATATATGTATATATACACATAAACGCGCGCACACACATATATATGTGTGTGTGTGTATGTATGTAAATACTATACAGAATTCTATTTCAAAATTTTAAATCCTCTGAAATGTCAAGTTCACATTATGCTTTGATGAAACGCGCGCGTTCGTATTCTAAATAGTGTGGAGCAAATATATTCATTCTGAGACATCGATGTACACTTGTTTGGGTCCAAAAGCAGCCTTTGAAGGTAATCCAAGTGTTCCGTCACTAGAGGTGGTGCTCACTTTGAAAATTAGTAAATGGACAGACAGGTAAAGAAATTAATACGTTGTATCTTGGAGTCTTTTTGCGATTCAGTGTATACTACAATTTTTAAGCTGCGTCACCCCCAGCCTCACACACACGAGCGTGTATACATACATATATATATATTATTATTATACCCTATATATATATATATATATATATATATATATATATATATATTATTACATATATATAATATAATATTACACATCCATACTTACATGTAGAATCTACTGGTCATTGTTTACCAGATACATATGTAAATGTAATAGCCACAATGCCCTCTTAACTTCTCGAACTCTTTGGTCTTTTTTGGATACACTTGTCACTACAAAGCCTCGAGGTCCAACTTCTGGTGGTCAGGTCGGCAAGGTGACCTCGTCGTGATTATGATGGTATCGCGGGTTCGTTTCCCGCTACCGGACATCATGATGTCTCATATTTCTTTGATGTAGGTTCTCGGGGCTTTGTAGAGACGCGTATCCAAAAATAAAGAGCAAAGAATTCGAGGAAGTTAAGATGCATTGTGGGCTATTATATTTACATAAATATACACATACACACACACACACACACACACACACACACACACACATATATATATATATATATATATATATATATATATATATATATTATATATATATATATATATATATATATATATATATATAGTATGTATGTATGTATGTATGTATGTATGTATATATATAAATATATATACTATATATATATATATACATATAAATATAGAGGAAAATGAAAAGACGAGAATTGCCAAGATCTTTCGGTCTACACGACCCTTTACTTAAGGCACAACTGATCATGGCAGAGCTAAAACATAGTACAAGTAGGCTTAGTATCCAAACTGACATTACAAGATTAGCATAAGGTCGAATTCACTCTATGCGTATTACCGATCCAGAATGAGGCTCGGATGTAAACACGGAAGTCGGCCATGTTGTAGGTCAGATGTGTTGAGCAAAAGCGACGCACACAATCATGATGAGAATGATTTTTCCGAAATTCACAATGATATTGTGCCTATTAATCCTTTAACTATGATGATCACTTGCAGTGTGTTTGAGCGCCACAATAGGTCAAACAGAGACGGCAACTCGTATTACTCAGTGAGAGAAGGAGAGAACTGTGGATTTCCAGGATAAACAAAGCTGATTTCCAGGCATCAAGACGTACGAAAATCTGCTCAGATCACTTCACAAGCGATGAGTGTCATTAACGATAATGGTGAATAATTAAAGAATCTTAGGACTTAAAGATTTCACAAAGTAATTCATTAACAGCCACTGTGTTCTCTGTCAAATGATAGCTGATGTAGAGCCGCTTGGAAGTTATCTTTAAATCTTGAAGTAATGGCTAGTGAATTATGTATTTGTTGAAATTGATATTAAATATCAAAAGTGCAACAAAGGCTACTGTTGTCGGAAATTTCCCACCCAATTGGGTAGGTCCTCTGTCCCTGGACGAGGTGGGACAATTATGACCTGGCACGAAGGACCAGATCAGCAAACATTTAGGCGAAGGTCCAGCAAGATGAGGTTAGGTTTTACAATTTTATTACAAAATTAAGCGATGTAGATTTAACAAAATGCATGGACTGAAAGGCGGACTCTCGCCGACGGACAAACTACAAAAGGAAATCAACTTTAAAACATTTGACCACGAGGTCCCAAATGCAAATTTAAAAAAAAAAAATAATAAAAAAAAGGAAAATAATATGAAATCAATCTCTAAAAGTGTCAAAAAAAACAACTTATTGGTGCAACATTTCGCTTATTCGATTTCTTCAGTATCGACATTCACATGAGCTACAATATTTCACATGTCCAAAATCGCATCCACTGCTTAAATCTATGGAGGGATATTTATTAACTCGCATCTCAAAGTGTATCAAAGGCAACTATCCGTTTGTTTACATCAGTAAACTGTCGCTCTGATGTGTTAATATCCTTCACCCAACCAGATACAAAACAGTGCAAAGCTTCCAGAGACTTAGAGGTCTTGAGCTGGTCCAATATGTAGTGGCTTACATCACTAACCAGATAGTTCACGATATCTGGATACGTAACTGCAGGGAGCAAATCCAGATCAAAACTCCATTGTCCAGCTGTCAACATGAACGGGTCTTTGTTATTCACAAGTTTCAGTTTATGTATATATATATATATATATATATATATATATATATATATATATATATATATATATATATATATATATCTTTCACGTACTTCAGGCTCCAGAGACTCAGTGTAATCAAGCTTCTGTTTGCGAAATGTCCTTGCTTGCCATTTTTCGTGATATGGTTCATAATTCCTTAGAATAACAACGAAATTAGATATTTCCTTTGTTTACAATCCTTGACCTAAAAGGTGGCGGCCGCTTATCAGGTGCCTCGTCCACTGTGACGTCATATTGTAAACCATATTTACATATATATAATATATAGATATAATAATTCTAATATTATATATATATATAATATATATATAATACCAAAACGAGTGGTATAGTATGTGTAAGTAACTAAGAATAGTTGTATACATATATTTCACAGGACGACGGTTACTTGTTACCACTACAACATATCCTTGCCGTCAGACACGCATGTTTAGAAAGCTGATATCATGCGTTAAGTGGCGAGGAAATTTTGATATTCATTTATGAATAAAAATGAATAAATTAATACATCGATGAAAATCTAAAAATGTTGCCGTCATCCGTTTCTCTTTTTTTTTTTTTTTTTATTGAGTCTTTCAGTATATTATCACGAATGCATAGATCCTGCTGTTCGTCAAAAAGAGAGAGAGAGAGAGAGAGAGAGAGAGAGAGAGAGACTTTATCTTGGTGGTTACCAAAATATCGTATTTGTCGGCGTATTTCAAAGCGAGAGAGAGAGAGAGAGAAGAATAAATTTTCTCTCCAAACGAATGAGTAAACACAACATTTCGACGAGAGAGAGAGAGAGAGAGGAGAGAGAGAGAGAGAGAGAGAATAAGGAGACATATGTAGAAATGAGAGAAGTATAAATTTTCTCTCCGAATGAAATAGTAAACACAACATTTCGACGGATAGAGAGAGAGAGAGAGAGAGAGAGAGAGAGAGAGAGAGAGAGAGAGAGAGAGAGAGTTTCCCCATCACCAAATAGTGTGTAAAACGGCGGGATCTGTGAAATGGTTGATATGGAAATCGTCATATGTATTTCAATGAGCTTTCGCGAACCTGATATTTATATTTCATGTCCAATGGTTTCGTTTTGCCGAATATTTTGCGATGCTTTGCGTCTATGCTTTTTGATTATTATTGATGGATTCTTTCTGTGTGTATGTGTGTGTGCGTGTCCGTGTGTATGCAGGCGCTTTTGCTTTCCCGCGTGTGTGTGATATGCAAGCGCGCTGTGTCATATTTATTTATATATCAACAAAATGTTTGTTTTACTGCATCATTCCCGGGTTGCAATTTTGTGTGCGCTGTGCTACCGGCTTCCTCTTTTTCTTTTTTTATTTCTATTTTTTCAACGTTTGAATTTTATGTATCACTGAAATTATTCACATGTATTTTTTTTACTTTTTTTCTTTTTATTTTTTACTTTTTCCATTTATTGTTTTACCGCGCGTCGGTCGGTACCCAGCAGTCACCTACTGATGTCGAATAAATGAAATGGAATTAGGCGAATTTCGGATAATGGTCCTTTTGATGGATTGTTTTCGAAATGCGAATTGCTTCCGAATGATCAGCGGAACAAGGGTTTTGCAGTTATGAATGACGGAAAATGTAAAAATTTCTGTCGCTGTAAAAATTTATTTTTAGGAATAAAGCCATTTTTGATGCCATAAAATATTTTAGGAGCAGAGGAGTTTTATGGATTATGAGTTCCTGAAGTTGTGAATTACAGAATGAGGAAATTGTTCGGCTTCAGAATGACGAAACTGACGACACGGAGGAAACGCCTTTGTGTGAATAATAACGCTGAAGTCACGGTTCCGGTAATAAGCGATCCATTACAGCCAGTTCTGAGGACTTGCAAGTGGCAGAAATGCCGCGTCTCTTCCCCGTCTGACGAGACATAAACGCCCTCCATTACCTCAAGCAGTGAGCTTCCCTGTTATTATAAACCTGTTATAAATGGCCTCCTGAACGCGTCATAATCATACTTCCGTTCCGTGGCTTATCCGGCCGCCTTTATCCGGCCCCTGTAGTAGTTTATAGGATGTGGCGACTTTGCATATTTTCAATTACGTGCAATTACCTCTCCCGCTTGTGACTAGCCCCCCCCCCCCCCCCCCCCCCCACCCCCCCCCCCCCCCCCCCCCCCCCCCCCCCCCCCCCCCCCCCCCCCCCCCCCCCCCCCCCCCCCCCCCCCCCCCCCCCGACCCCTCATGTAATTACTCATTAGCATTTTGTCTTGGCTAATTTCTGGTTGCATAACTAATGCAACGGTACATTACTACGGTTTTATTGTCTGTAATTGGCGAAGACACTTGATGGATATTTCCTTGTGATTATTATTATTATTGATGTTGGGGTTGTTCTGGAGAAGGCTGATGACATTTGTGTCATTCCTGATTGATGTTACGAAAGCTATTTGTCACTTGCCTCTTGGCTTAAACTGGCGCAGCCCGTTATTCAGAACCAGGCATATATTCATTAATCATCGGAACCATTCATGACCCTTTTATTAACTCTAATAATTCAGACTAATCCTACAAATCCTTCAAACAATCCTGTGAAACCTTCGGACTAATTCTATAAGATAGCTTCCTTTCTCGGGTTATCTGATTCTTTTTATCTATTTTTTTCTCCCATCATCATCTTCCTCCATACATCGCCAGCAATGGCATTTTGATAGCTTATGACGCGCTAACATATGAGCCTATATAGACTTGATTTCCTTTTGTTGGGTGCAGGTGGGGGAGGGGTAGCGCCTCTAGAGGGAGTTGTTATTATTTTTCTGTTACCGAAGCCGTGATCTTGTAGGGAAGTTCATAAACTTGGTTCTCACTGTGCCGACCCCATTTTGTAAAACTTCAACAAATCATGCGATTAAGGGTTGCATGTCAGTCACCATACCTACTAATAGTTACTGGATTTCGTCTTTGAAGGTAGTGGTTTTGTAGTTCTGAGTTCAAATTTACAATCGTGATCTCCTCTCTTGTTGGAGAGTATTTGTTTTCGATCAATTCTTTAAATCCTAATTTTCTCATCCCCTCTGTTCTTGGGTATTCCTTCCATCAGCCATACTAACGCTCATAATTCGCCCGTTTTTCTCTCTAACCCCGTGACATTTCAAATATTCTTGGCTTTGTGAAGTCGCTGGGGTTCTTGAATTGAATATAGAATTTAGACCAAAGGCCAAGCACTGGAACCTATGAGGTCATTCAGCACTGAAACGTAAATTGACAGTAAAAGGTCTGAAAGGTGTAACAGGAGGAAAACCTCAAAGCAGTTGCACTATGAATCAATTGTTATGGGAGGTTGGAAAGTAAGGTAGAAAAAAGAGACTATGGAAGGAGATGCAGTAAAAGAAACGAAAGGGGTTGCAGTTAGGGGCCGAAGGAACGCTGCAAAGAACCTCAAGTAATGCCTAGCGGTGCCTTGACGGCACTACCTCCCTACGGGGTCTCTGGGGTTCTTGTGTAGCCGAAAAGCAGCAAGGCGTTTCAGCGGGGTTTTGCTCCTACATGTATCCTGAAGAAATTGACGACAGGTAGTCTGGCTTCTTTGCTCATCCGTTATTGTTGCATCCAACTTCCTGTTGTAAATACCTGATCAGTGTCACTTTTCTCAGTACAAGAAAGACTCATTTTCAGGAGGTTACTATGCCACCCATTTTTCTTTGACGTTGAAATAAATGGTTTCCCTGACTCTCAAAATGTTATGTAATGCCTGTTAGTCCACCACTTTCTGCGTGTTTGTCAATAATCACTGCATTGCATGATTCAATGACTCCTCTTTCGATCTACTGCCCAGAGTTATACTTTTTCATCCTGTATTTTTACATCACTTCTAGTTCCTGTTCCAACAGCCTCCGTAGCCTTCTTACCTTAGTATGTATACTCTCTCCACTTTTCTGACCTTCCTTCTCCTCTTCTTGTCACCATCTTCATTATCATTCCCTTCCTCCTATTCTATAAGTTTACACATTTCTTTCAAAACAAACTTCTCTTCAAAGAAGAATCTCCTACTGTGTTTTCTTCCCGTGACGCATCGATTGACGTTATGCAATTCAGATTACAATACTCTCTCTCTCTCTCTCTCTCTCTCTCTCTCTCTCTCTCTCTCTCTCTCTCTCTCTCTCTCTCTCTCCTTTCGCCTATCGCCTATATCCTATGCCTTTGAAGCTTTTAATTTATTTATTAATTCATTCGCTTATTCATTTATGCATTCGTTTACTCGACCATATTACAAAAGCGGAACAAGAATGGGAAGCGGCCATCAAAAGTGTCCTCGAAATCAGTTATGCTCTTTGTTAATAGCTAATGAGCCTTTCGCTTCCATTTTTCGCTTTTTTCCTTCGATAAAGGTTCGAAATGAACGAGAGCGTAGTTATGGGTGCTTCATTGATGTCGCAACAGAGTATTTATGGGTACTGCGATGATTTCAAAACAAGAATAGTGTGGCTGCTGCTTTGATTTCAAAGCAGAGCATTATGGGTGCTGTATTCATTTCAAAACTGGAAAATTAGGTGCTACATTGATTTCAAAACAAGAGTATTTTGGGTGCTGCATTGTTTTCGAAACGGGAATGCTATGGGTGCTTCTTTGATTTCAAAACTAGAAAATTGTGGGTGCTGCATTGATTTCAAAACAAGAGCTACGGGTGCTGCATTGATTTCAAAACGATATTATCATGGATATTGCATTGATTTGAAAACGATATTATCATGGGTGCTGCATTGATTTCAAACGGGAGTGTTATGAGTGCTGCATTGATTTCAAAACAAGAATATTGTGGGTGCTGCATTGATTTCTAAACAATATTATCATGGATATTGCATTGATTTCAAAACGATATTATCATGGGTGCTGCATTGATTTCAAACGGGAGTGTTATGAGTGCTGCATTGATTTCAAAACAAGAATATTGTGGGTGCTGCATTGATTTCTAAACAAGAATATCGTGGGTGCTGCATTGATTTCAAAACAAGAATATTGTGGTGCTGCATTGATTTCTAAACAAGAATATTGTGGGTGCTGCATTGATTTCAAAACAAGAATATTGTGGGTGCTGCATTGATTTCAAAACGAGATTATTATGGATCCTGCATTGATTTTAAAACGATATTATCATGGGTGCTGCATTGATTTCGAAAAGGGAGTGCTATGGGGGCTGCTTTGATTTCAAAACAAGAATATTGTGGGTGCTGCATTGATTTCAAAACGAGATTATCATTGATGTTGCACTTATTTCAAAACGTGATTTTGTTGGATTCTGCATTGATTTCGAAACGAGATTATCATTTGTGCTGCATTGATTTCAAAACGAGAGTATCATGGGTGCTGCACTGATTTCAAAACGGGAATATTACGGGTGTTACGTTGATTTCAAAACGGAAGTATAGTATGGGTGCTGCAACGGGATATTATTTATGGTTGCTTCTTTAATTACAAAACGGGAATATTATGGTTACTTTACTGATTATGTAACAGGAATATTATGGTTGTTTCATTAATTATAAAACAGGAATATTATGGTTGTTCCATTAATTATAAAACAGGAATATTATGGTTGTTTCATTGATTATAAAACAGGAATATTATAGTTGTTTCATTAATTATAAAACAGGAATATTATGGTTGTTTCATTAATTATAAAACAGGAATATTATGGTTGCTTCATTAATTATAAAACAGGAATATTATGGTTGTTTCATTAATTACAAAACAGTAATATTATGGTTACTTCACTGATTATGTAACGGGAATATTATGGTTTCTTCATTAATTAAAAACAGGAATATTATGGTTGCTTCATTAATTAAAAACAGGAATATTATGGTTGCTTCATTAATTAAAAACAGGAATATTATAGTTGCTTCATTAATTAAAAACAGGAATATTATGGTTGCTTCGCTAATTACAAAACAGGAACATTATAGGTACGTCATTGATTATGTAACGGAAATATTATGGTTGCTTCATTAATTACAAAACACTAATATCATGGTTGCTTCATTAATTACAAAGCAGGAATATTATGGTTGCTTCATTAATTACGAAACAGGAACATTATAGGTACGCCATTGATTATGTAACGGAAATATTATGGGTACTTCATTGATTAGACAACTCTTCAGTACGGATATTAAAGTATTTTGTTATAGATAAAGTACCCTATTATGTAATGAATACATTACCCGTAACATTCCTGTGGCTAGAGCATTTTATTTCTTCCCATTATCAAACCTGAAAGCTGTTATCATGTGTCATCACATTTGTTATTATTATTATTATTATTATTATTATTATTATTATTATTATTATTATTATTATTATTATTATTATTATTATGCTACGTAGGCGTTGTTTTTTAAGGTGATCTTCAAAAAACCACATACATTTGCAGTGTCCTCCTCGACTTTAACATGAGTCAAAATCGTTTGGAACATTGGGATACCTATAAGAAAATTATATCACATTTTCAGAGAGAGAGAGAGAGAGAGAGAGAGAGAGAGAGAGAGCGAGAGAGAGAGAGAGAGAGAGCAGGAGAGAGAGAGAGAGAGAGAGAGAGAGAGAGAAAGGGGAAAATTCATTGACAGGCTTTCAACCCATCAGGGTTAACAGAACAGCCTTTACATTTTTTAAGTCACATTTTAAATTTTTCTCTGCTGGTGATTCCATTAAGCTATCTAAAATGCTAATTAATTATTAGGTTAACTTTATCATTAAACGGTGTAGTCTTTCACCGTAAGAAAACTGATTATCCCGTAAAAGCCTTTGTTCTATTTTTTCGATTTTTTTTAACTCATTTTTTCCTGTGCTTAGCGCATCGAATATAACTCCTCTTCTTTGGAACACAATGAAAAATAGAAAAATTCTCTGGGTGATGCTGCTGACAATACGAGTGGTGTCTGTTTTTGTTTGGTGTAAAAAGAGAGAGAGGTAGACGTCGTATGAAATATGTAGAAAAATCTTTACAAAATATCAGCTGTATCTTAATATTCCAGGATAAGCAGTTTTGCATATCTACCTGTTATCCTTTGGTCGTAAGTTCGTTGGTAATTACGGCACCTTTCTCCAGTGATCCAATAGCCGAATGACGCATACCACCTGCCCTGTTGAACTGGAATTCAGTTGTCGTGTTATCTTAGGTTATCAGACAAATAACTACCTTTGCGTGGAATATATCAAACGAGAGTGACATTATTGACTGATTATCTCCTTAACAATCGAGTTATAAGAGATACAATAGACGATTTGCAAAGAGAAGAGACTTGATGTCTTATTAATATAATACTTAATCATCTTTATCATTCTATAATGTTTTATTTATATCACGTTGCCATTTTCATCATTCTTTGCCTTATTTATAATGCTTAATCATTTTTATCATTCTGTACATCCGTGGTCTGCGATGGCAACTGTCCGTCTTATCAAGTATAAAATGTCCATTTATGTAGTGCATTGATAATACATAAACATATGCTCTTGACTTTCTGAAAAGAATGTTGATGTTAGCCAAAGTATTTTTCAAAGGTATAAGTTGTTTGTTATGAAACTTATTCATTTTTCCTGTTTTCCATTTTCTTTACTGGATAATAATAATGTGAGTATTTCGCGTATTAGTTTTTGATAATGTGCCCTCCGATTACATTTGACGCAGTCCTAATTGAGGTTTCGACTACAGTACGCCTAGCACAGAACGCTGTAGGAAGATACTCAAAGGTCTTCAATTTATCTATCATGAATTAGACCCCAGCTGCAAGATTCAGTGGACGTTTGGTACTGGGTAATTTGGGATTTTATAAAGCTGGTAGGCGATGACGGTTTGCTGAAATCGCTGGTTTCTTATTCCAATAAACGTATTTCTTCGTGGCTAGGTAATTTCTTTGCATATATTACAATTTACGCCGAGATATTGTTTAGAAATAGAAAAATTAACTTACAGTTGTCGACATATGAGGCGGTTTTTTAACAAAATAATTGACACTGATAAATAATTGAGTTACTGGCAGACTACAACTGAAGGAAAATCAATTTTAAAAAAAACTGAAACAATTAATGCAAAGACGAAAGATGAGCGATGTTCAGTTGTACGGACGAGCCAGTAGTGAGTGGGTTCTGCCTGCGATGAGCCCGCGTGACGTCATTGTCTGGCTGACCTGACCTCTTAGTGGGTCCTGCATCGTTCTGATACCCCAGACCCGAGATCAAATTTTGGCCTGGCATCAGAAGATTTGCATTTCATTCTTCATCTGGATTTAGGCTTAGTAGTGACGAGAGCGTTTCCAAAATGTGGAGAAGAGAGAAGTCGAGAGGGGATGGTGTATGTAGTAAAAAGTGTCCAGTTTATTCTAAATATAATATTTCGGATGTTCGAAAATCCACGGGAACTGCCTGACACTGTTCACCATGCGTCACGCCCATATATTTAACCAAGCAGAATATCATATAGACTAATTAATATGCCTCTTTATAGTTCTTTATGTCTTCAGAATCTCCCATCACTCGCTGGAGAAGTGACGGAATTCTCTTCAGTGTTTGACATTGTGACACTGAATTCGGAATTGAAGGGGCCGAGGTATAAGCCTATTATGTGTAAATGACAGGCTGATTTTGAGTTATGCGAAATGGTGTCGCAGCGGTTGTGGTCATGTTCCGAAGATTATTCTTTTTTTTTTAAAAGAATCATTCGTTCTTAATGGACGTAAATTCACGGATAAAGAACGTTATCAAAGTTGAACCACGTAACCTGGCTTTAGAAATAAGCAGTGAGTAAATAAATAAAAAAAATAAACAGATGAAGATATATGTGATGCATAAAAAACGTAACTTATGTGAGCCCTTATAAATGAACTAAATTACTGAGTAGTAGTTATGATTTGAACGCTTAGAGAGAAACTGATAGAGAATCATAAGAGAAAATAAAAGATAAATGTCATTATAAATAAACAATAATGATGTGATAAATTTGAGAGGAACAAATGCAATAACTAAAATAGAAGGCAGAATGAAAGTGTACGGATAGAAAATGGTTAAAAAAATATAATATTACAATATTACGGGGACATGGTGTAGTATAGTATTTATTCATATTATACAGTATTAATATGTATGCAGTGATTTCCACGAATTCATTAACTAGAACATCCTCTCGGAAATTCTGCGGCTTTTGACGTAGTACCTATTAATCCAGCTGACTTTTTTTTTTATTATTAAGCGTCTGTAACCCATATGTATAAGTGTGTGAGTAATTATCTTCATTACAGAGGATATGTGTAAATGATTATTAGTCAAGGGAATGAGCTCTCTTTCTCTCTCTCTCTCTCTCTCTCTCTCTCTCTCTCTCTCTCTCTCTCTCTCTCATATATATATATATATATATATATATAGATATATATATATATATATATATATATATATATATATATATATATATATATATATATATATTTATATATTTATATATATATATATATATATATATATATATATATATATATATATATATATATATATATATATATATATATATATATATATATATATATATATATATATATATGTATATATATAATATACACACATATATATATATATATACATGTATGTACTATGTATATATGTGTGTGGGTGTGATTCTTCAAAGACGAAAAAAGTAAAAAGAACATTATATTTCTTATAATATCTCCATCACTTTGCGAAGAACAGTCCTTTGATAGAGGGTTGGGGTGGTAACTAACATTTAACACGTATCTGTTCTTCCTTTTTTTCATTTACCTGGCAATTTTCGTTTTTATTGTATTTTGTTATAGTTTTACCAATATATATACGAATATGGTGTTTAGAAAGAATGAGTTAAAGGACGATTTGCTAAGAGCTTCCAGATGTTTTAATTCAGAAAGTGGAAATTTTTATAGAATATGTTGCCAGAAGAGTGGCTTGTTTGGTATGACAGTAGGTCTCTTGAAATACATGTTGTTGTGTCTTCTTGAATAACAGTTCTTTTCATGGATGGAGTGGTGAGAGAAGTCAGTAAATGATAGATTTAGATTCAAATTTGTAACTTACTCGTATATAAAAATGACGCAATGGTAAAATAGTTCACTCTATAGTTGATGATGCTGACTGGGAGCCACAAGGACTTGTGAAAGGGTTTCAGCATTTTCGTAAGAGGAGAAAATTAAAGTCGTCAGTATGCCTGCTGAAAGAATACAAGTTAATTCATATGAGTATTTAAGAGTATAATTGTAACAGACGTTAATGGGATGAGAGATAAGGTGAGTACACCGGAATAAGTGAGTTATCTTAGGCAACAGGATCTCTGCAGAAGGTTGAAAAAAAAGAGATGTGGAGTGTCAAGGGAAACAAGATTTGAATGTTCGAAGCTATTAGTGAGACAACTACTGCTAAGTAAGTGAAGTACGAATTTTGAAAGCAATGAAAGAAAAAAAATAGTTGAAAACTGTTCAGATGGATTGGTTGCATAGTATATATGTTAACACAGTAAAGATGAAGGAGTAAGAAAGGTAGAAATATTGCAATATATTAAAAAAACAATGTAGCATTGATGAGACGGATGAGAGTATTGTAAGTTGGTGTTTTCATGTGGAGAGAATGGAGGACTATGATTTATGAAAATTGTTCATGAATAATGTAGCGAAGAAGGATATTTAGCTCGAGAAAGTGCCTCCTGGATAGGGCGACAGAGAAGTCAAAACGTAAGTTTCTTAATTTAAAAAGACTACGAGATAGAGGTGAGTCGCGTATGTGTTGGAATAAGAAAATATACGAAGGGATTAATGTGGAAGTTCTCCACACAGGAGGTTTATACTTGGTATAGCAGTTTAAGAATGAACATGAATGTAACTGTTGTTGTATTTTTTTAGCCTTCCCATCATCATGAGGATTTTTTTTTTTTTGCATCAATAACTTTATCTTTTTCCTTAAACTCTGTTATATCTTAAGCGAAATTCGTTCCTTATATAAACATGGTAAAGAAGAGGTGATGATAGGACAGTATGAATAGAGTCATCGTCAGAAATAATAATGATAAAAAGGTGGTTTACACTGGAAAAATTCATATTGACAAGTTCAAAATTATTTGCTGTAAAGAAACGTAGGCAAAGTGTTTTGACAGATGTTCATTTCTTACCCACAAAATGTCATAAATAATTAATTTGCTGAATAAATGAAAGCAAATCCCTTGGCCTAGATGCTCTAAAACTAGCCTCGAAGTATATAAAAAAAAAATTTTCTTCCCCCAGAAATTTTAAACAATTTTTCTCGCTCTTGTGGGTTTGAGAGGGGAAAGGTTGCAGAAGCATAGCTACGTGGCTCTTTGGAACTTTAGTTTCCTCATCATGGTCTTCTTTTGTTTATAATTTCGTAACTTCTAAAATTTCGAAATTATTCTAGATTCCACATGGAGGAAGAATATTATTACTCTATAGATAACAATTATTATGATAAAAATCACCTTCAAAATAAAAAACTGCAATCTCGTAGTCTCTCATTTTCTTTTGTTATTAACTTTTGTATTCGAGCATAGGCATTTACGTGCTAAGACATCAGTGTTGTCTAACAAATTATCAAAGATGATAGAGGCGAGTTTTTTCTCATATGGGTAAGTCTAAAATTTACATCCTTACATCGTAGATAGTATGATTTAACAATATATGTCTCATTTTAATCTTAAATGGATAAAACCTTATCATTTTACGGTAACATTTATGCTCAATCGATTGTGAATCTCCTGTGTGTGTGGAAAACTTCTACAAGTTTTCGTATGTCCCATGTTTGAAAATATATATAGATATATATATATATATTATATATATATATATATATAAATATATATATAATATATATATATTATATTATAGTGTGTGTGTGTGTGTTGGTGTGTGTATGAATAATATATATATAATATATATATATATATATATATAGTATCTATATATATATATTGTGTGTGTGTTGTGTATGTTATATATATATATTATTATATATTATATATATAATATAATATATATATATATAATATATACCAAATTTCTATCACATCACCGTGACGTTTTTTATTTTTCAATCTCCAACCTTTTAAGCTACAAAATTTAATGTCGTTAATTAATATCCAATTCGCTCTACTTCGGAAAATTATACCGAAGGGGAATTATAATTGATGAAATCAAACTTATCATTTATAAATTCTCATTCGGAATTATTTCCCAAGTAGAGCGAATTGCATGTTAAACAACCTATAACATATGTAGCTTAATGTTCGTGTGTGTGTGTGTATGTACATATATATATATAATATATATATATATATATATATATATATATATATATATATATATATAACATTTATATATATATATATAATACATATATATATGTGTATATATGTATAATTATATATATATATATATATATATATATATATATGTATATGTATGTATGTATGTATAACTGAATCACGAAAGTTTGGAACGTGATAAATCCATAAGCCACGAAGGAAAGATAAACTACGGAGTTATCTTTCCTAGGTGGTTTATACCTTTATTTATGGATTTATCACGTTCCAAACTTTCGTGATTCAGTTATATACATACATATATATATATATAGTACGTATATATATACGTGTATATATATATATATATATATATATATATATATATATATATATATATATATATATATATATATATATATATATATAATATATATAAACTAGTGTGTGGATCAACTGCATATTATTTATAAGGCAGGTGCAGGCAGACTGACTTATTGACAGGAGCATAAGAAAATAAGTTTTAGAATGATAGATAACTTAATTCAAAGAACATTTTCCTTGAACTAACCTAACCTAACCTAGGTCACGACCGGAAAATCCGGGCCACTTGTGCAATACTTCTCGGGAATTTTCGTCCGGTTCAGCGTCATTTCCATCGTTTCTTGGAAAACGGCTTTTGTTGTAACTAAAAAAAGAAAAAGATATATTAGAAATAAAAATTAGTGCATTCATGATGGGAAGAATTTTAATTGTGTACTGATTACCAACTGCCCCATAAAATTTAATACGAAGTTCGGAATTCATGAAATGTAAGTTTTTATTCCTTTTGATAAAAAAATAGACAATTGAAGGAGAAATATACATATATACAATACATAACTATATATAGTATATATATATATATATATATATATATATATATATATAATATATATAATTTATATATATATTATTATTGTGTGTAGGTGTATTTTTATTTATATATAATATAAATATAGATATATAACAAATATATATATATATGTGTGTGTAGGTGTATTATCTTTATATATATACTATATATATATATATATATATATATATATATATATATATATAGTCTAAATCTATATGTATGAATATATACATAAATGTAAAATATTAGGAGACAAGGAATCACTGTGTCCAATTGTTCATTGTTGGTCGTGATATCTTGACGGATACTTGACATAAATCAGCTGTAAGGGATATGAAATTATACAGGATTGGACCGTTTTCGTGCTCATAGTAAATGATGATTTTGTGTTAGATATTGAACACTGCGTAAAACAGATCAATTTTATCTTCTGCAGTCAACTAATTGAAAGGATCGAGTTCTTGCATTTTATTGTTTTTATTATTGGCATAGATATGTTTTAGATATAATAATAATAATAATAATAATAATAATAATAATAATAATAATAATAATAATAAATAATAATAATAATAATAATAAAAGTGTACTTAGGAAGCAGACCCTCTCTCAAGCATACTTTATTAAAAGTAATGGCTACTTCAGCAGCGTTACACTTGTAGAGATTCGGAAAATAGAGAAGAATCTCTACAAGTGTAACGCTGCTGAAGTACCCATTACTGTTAATAAAGTATAAAATAATATAATAATAATAATAATAATAATAATAATAATAATAATAAACAGAGACAGGAGAAAGACAGAAAGAACAGAGGACTGGACACAACAAACCAATGCACGGACAATACATGAGACAGACTAAAGAACTAGCCAGCGATGACAATTGGCAATTGGCCTACAGAGGGGAGAGCTCAAGAAGGAAACTGAAGGAATGATAACAAGCGCACAAGATCAGGCCCTAAGAACCAGATATGTTCAAAGTACGATAGACGGAAATAACATCTCTCCCCATATGTAGGAAGTGCAATACGAAAAATGAAACCATAAACCACATAGCAAGCGAATGCCCGGCACTTGCACAGAACCAGTACAAAAAGAGGCATGATTCAGTGGCAAAAGCCCCTCCACGGAGCCTGTGCAAGAAACATCAGCTACCTGCAGTAATAAGTGGTACGAGCACCAACCTGAAGGAGTGATAGAAAATGATCAGGCAAAGATCCTCTGGGACTATGGTATCAGAACGGATAGGGTGATACGTGCAAACAGACCAGACGTGACGTTGATTGACAAAGTCAAGAAGAAAGTATCACTCATTGATGTCGCAATACCATGGGACACCAGCGTTGAAGAGAAAGAGAGGGAAAAAAATGGATAAGTATCAAGATCTGAAAATAGAAATAAGAAGGATATGGGATATGCCAGTGGAAATCGTACCCATAATCATAGGAGCACTAGGCACGATCCCAAGATCCCTGAAAAGGAATCTAGAAAAACTAGAGGCTGAAGTAGCTCCAGGACTCATGCAGAAGAGTGTCATCCTAGAAACGGCACACACAACATAGTAAGAAAAGTGATGGACTCCTAACGGGATGGCAGGACTGCAAACCCGGAACCCCACACTATAAATACCACCCAGTCGAATTGAAGGATGTGTGATAGAGCAAAAAAAAAAAAATAAAAAAAAAAAATAAAAAATAAAAAAATAAAAAAAAAAAAAAAAATAATAACAATAATAATAATATGGGTTAAATAGCAAAAACCCAAACTCAGCAATGATGGAAAGAAATGAAGGAATAAACGACAACGACGTAAATGGAACCTCTGGCAACAGAGGAGCTTCGTCCGGGGGGGGTCCCGGCAACCAGGTATTCAACCCAATTGAAGGGGAAGACGGTCAGGTACTTGGAGTTCGTCATCCAGCAACTGATCACCTCAACGAAAGTAATCAAACAGCCTAGATTGGAGCTACAGAAGCAAAAAGGAAGAAATGGACAAGAGAAGAAAAAAGAAAAATAAGGAAAATATGGAGAATGCTACATCAGAAGCAACCCGACGGAGAGAGGATATAGAAGAAGATTGGTCAACATCTGGAAGGAATGAGAGGAAATAACACCCCCCAAACAGAGCAGAGGCTGGCAGACCAAGTAAGGAACATAAAGAAAAACAACTGGCTCTCCCCAACAGAAAGAGAAGAACTAGAAAGGGAAATGTCACACGACAACGAATTACACGAAGACGAACTGAGAGACGATGCCACAGAAGACGACAGGGAGGATGAGGTATCAAACAACGACACACGAAGAAACACCGACGAAGTAACAGAGAGGACGGAATGGGTAGAAAAGATAAGACAATGGATGGAGCCAGAAAACGAGAGAACAAAGATCCCCTCCATGAAAGCCTACAACACCAAGAAATTAAGGGAGAAAACAAGTGAAGTCAATGAAATAATGGGCATAATACACACCACCAGTATCACAGAAACAAATAACTTAGTATATGCAGGAGCAAGATTAGTAGCAGAACTGATGGGGATTCGAAACACCAACCCCACCAGCACAAACCAACCCAACAGAAACCAAAACCGCAACCTCCTTGGAAAAGGCGCCTGGAAAAGCAAATCATGGTGATGAGATCTGACTTGAGTAAACTGAAAGAGATGGCAGAAAAAAGGAAAAAAAAAGGCTAAGAAGCAAGAAAACAAGGGAGGAACTCAACGAGAAATACAAAGTACAAGAGAGGGGACTAAACAACACAATAGAAGATGTAAAACAGAGGCTTAAGGCCAAAGCACATAAGATCCAACGGTACATGAACAGGAATAAGGGATACCAACAGAACAAACTATTCGGAACCAACCAGAAAAGACTATACAGCCAACTAAGAGGGGAAGACAACCACCCAGAAATTCCTGAAGCCGAACAAAGTAAGAGACTCTGGGAAAACATATGGAGTAATCCGGTATCACACAACAAACATGCAACATGGCTCCAGGAAGTCAAGGAAGAAGAAACAGGGAGAATAAAACAAAGATTCACAGAGATCACGACAGACACAGTCAGACACCAACTAAAGAAAATGCCAAACTGGAAAGCCCCAGGTCCCGATGAAGTCCATGGATACTGGCTGAAAAACTTCAAGGCCCTACACCCACGAATAGCAGAACAACTCCAGCATTGTATCTCAAATCACCAAGCACCCAAATGGATGACCACAGGAAGAACATCCTTAGTACAAAAAGACAAGAGTAAGGGAAATATAGCCAGTAACTACAGGCCTATCACCTGCCTACCAATAATGTGGAAGTTACTAACAGGTATCATCAGTGAAAGAGGAGACAAACACCATCCCCCACCAACAGAAAGGCTGTAGAAGGAAGTGTAGGGGCACAAAAGACCAGCTCCTGATAGACAAAATGGTAATGAAGAACAGTAGGAGAAGGAAAACCAACCTAAGCATGGCATGGATAGACTATAAGAAAGCCTTCGACATGATACCACACACATGGCTAATAGAATGCCTGAAAATATATGGGGCAGAGGAAAACACCATCAGCTTCCTCAAAAACACAATGCGCAACTGGAATACAATACTTACAAGCTCTGGAATAAGACTAGCAGAGGTTAATCATCGGAGAGGGATCTTCCAGGGCGACTCACTGTCCCCACTACTCTTCGTAGTAGCCCCATGATTCATATGACAAAAGTACTACAGAAGATGGATGCCGGGTACCAACTCAAGAAAAGAGGCAACAGAATCAACCATCTGATGTTCATGGACGACATCAAGCTGTATGGTAAGAGCATCAAGGAAATAGATACCCTAATCCAGACTGTAAGGATTGTATCTCGTGGACATCAGGATGGAGTTTGGAATAGAAAAAATGCGCCTTAGTCAACATACAAAAAGGCAAAGTAACGAGGACTGAAGGGATGAAAGCTACCAGATGGGAGCAACATCAAACACATAGATGAGACAGGATACAAATACCTGGGAATAATGGAAGGAGGGGATATAAAACACAAGAGATGAAGGACACGATCAGGAAAGAATATATGCAGAGACTCAAGGCGATACTCAAGTCAAAATCAACGCCGGAAATATGATAAAAGCCATAAACATGGGCAGTGCAGTAGTAATCAGATACAGCGCAGGAATAGTGGAATGGACGAAGGCAGAACTCCGCAGCATAGATCAGAAAACCAGGAAACATATGACAATACACAAAGCACTACACCCAAGAGCAAATACGGACAGACTATACATAACACGAAAGGAAGGAGGGAGAGGACTACTAAGTATAGAGGACTGCGTAAACATCGAGAACAGAGCACTGGGGCAATATCTGAAAACCAGTGAAGATGAGTGGCTAAAAGAGTGCATGGGAAGAAGGACTGATAAAAGTAGACGAAGACCATAAATATACAGAGTACAGGAGAAAGACAGAAAGAGAAAACCAGAGGACTGGCACAACAAACCAATGCACGGACAATACATGAGACAGACTAAAGAACTAGCCAGCGATGACAATTGGCAATGGCTACAGAGGGAGAGCTAAAGAAGGAAACTGAAGGAATGATAACAGCGGCACAAGATCAGGCCCTAAGAACCAGGTATGTTCAAAGAACGATAGACGGAAATAACATCTCTCCCATATGTAGGAAGTGCAATACGAAAAATGAAACCATAAACCACATAGCAAGTGAATGCCCGGCACTTGCACAGAACCAGTACAAAAAGAGGCATGATTCAGTAGCAAAAGCCCTCCACTGGAGCCTGTGCAAGAAACATCAGCTACCTTGCAGTAATAAGTGGTACGAGCACCAACCTGAAGGAGTGATAGAAAACGATCAGGCAAAGATCCTCTGGGACTGTGGTATCAGAACGGATAGGGTGATACGTGCAAACAGACCAGACGTGACGTTGATTGACAAAGTCAAGAAGAAAGTATCACTCATTGATGTCGCAATACCATGGGACACCAGAGTTGAAGAGAAAGAGAGGGAAAAAATGGATAAGTATCAAGATCTGAAAATAGAAATAAGAAGGATATGGGATATGCCAGTGGAAATCGTACCCATAATCATAGGAGCACTAGGCACGATCCCAAGATCCCTGAAAAGGAATCTAGAAAAACTAGAGGCTGAAGTAGCTCCAGGACTCATGCAGAAGAGTGTCATCCTAGAAACGGCACACATAGTAAGAAAAGTGATGGACTCCTAAGGAGGCAGGGTGCAACCCGGAACCTCACACTATAAATACCACCCAGTCGAATTGGAGGACTGTGATAGAGCAAAAAAAAAAAAAAAATAAATAAATAATAATAATAATAATGCGAGCTCATATTATTGTTAATGTTAAAATAACTAATTGTAATAATTTTTAATCAAATTGTCTTGGATTATTGAACTTATTTTTATTTCATAAATATTTCTTAAAATAATATGACGAGTATCTTTAACTTTGCTTTCCATATAAAGGAATCATACAGAATCATGGTACCGTCTCGATAAGATAAATTATTATGTATGTTATTCATAATAATGCACTTTGAAGACGTCAAGTATCTTGCTCGTTTTGGTGACCGAATTGGAGCCGTATTTCCAAAAGTATTAACTGATTAGCAGTTTAATTACTGCTCTTTTAATTATTAGTCTTTTTTTATCATAATTCTCCCCTGAGCTGTTTGATTTATATTTTCTTAGCCACATGAACTGACGGCGCACTATTGAAGTTTTCTAATATTTAAAATGTATATCACTCGAGAAAGCGTCTTTTTCCGCATACGTTTAATAATATAAATCGTCAAAATACGTTTCCACTTCGGGTCATTCTTTTCCCAATTCCTCATTCACAACAATTATCTCGATCGATTGAAAAAATAAATAAATAAAAAAAAGAAATTTAAAAACAAATCCAACAGCGACTTCTATCAACCGACTCCGTTTCCCAGCAACTTCAGGCGGCGCCTGCTTCGGCGGGAACAAGGGTCGCCATCATGATGATGCCGGCGGCGGCGGCGGCGACGACGACCGAGAAAAAGGAGGCGTCGTCGAAGCTTGGGGTCGTCGCCGGGCGCCGAAGGGCTGCTGTGCACAAGGAACCTTCCTAAGACCAACTGAAGGGGGAACCTTTCGCCGGAGTTTAGTGGCAGAACGGGTTGGCTCATCGATGCACTGACCAAGACTCTTTTCCATTGTTAATTACACTCATTACTTACAATCAGCCCAGGTTCTCTCGTTCGCACATAATCCCTCCATAATCAGCTGAATTTTTAACCGGCGACGCGCATACATATCGCTTTAAAGCCCCTTCTGCGGCCGAGGTCATTTCCATCGCTTTACATTCGCTTATGTCCCTCCGGGGAAGAAGGAAGGAAGGAAGGAAGCGAGGCAGAGAGGGAAGCAGGAAGAGAGAAGGAAGATGTCGGCCTAGAAAGGAGACTCGCAAATATTATTCCCAGGACGAACTCGTCATTCTTCGCCGCCCCTGCCCTTGATGAGTGACAGGCATCTGTTGGTGAAAAAGTATGTCAGTACATTATCTCGCCAGTGTAGATAGTCTGAAGTGCATTATTTTTTTCCCCACGCAATTTCCGGCTTAAATGACGAAGGAGAAGCGTCATTCCGCCAGGTTTCTCCGTCAGCGCGCTCGGCGCCGTCGACCTGAGAGTGATTTATCGGCGGACGCACTTCGATGTGAATCGGCGACAGATTGGAAGCATTAACCATCTCGCCGTGACTCGCTGTCTCTCCCACTTTCTTTTTTTTCTCTCTCTTTTTTTGCAGCTTTGGAAAACCAAACTTCTTGCGTGCCATCTTCACGGTCACCTGAGGTTATGTTTGGCTTGGGAAGAAGAAGAAGAAGACTTCTCATAAATACGATGGCGCTCAGGGCTACTCGCAGCAGAGATTTTTCATGAGTTGGGTGCAAGGGAGAGAGAGAGAGAGAGAGAGAGAGAGACAGAGCGGTCGTGAGTTTCGGTATTCATGAATTCATCTCCCGGTGTATTCACAGCACCACCCAGACATAAAAACATACCGGGCAGCAACTTCTGGGTCCACTAGTTTTTTTTTTTTCTCTCTCTCTCTCTCTCTCTCAATGGTTTAGTACCCATATTTGCTTCTGGGTCTAGATTTTTTTCTTTATTATTCTTTATTATTTAGAACGTGACACCGTTCTAAAGGAAGAGATGGTGACTTTTTAAATACTTCTCTGATTACATATTTTAAAACAGAAGATGGTACAAATATAATCCTGAGCCACGAAATTATGAAAAAAATACTGACTCACCTCCATTATTCATTAATCATTGCCACGCTTCATCCTGAGATCCATGATTTAATCAGATTTTCTGTTGACTTCTGTAAATCAACTATGTTGACAATTTAAATCGTACAGTTAATCATGTGGCGTCGCAGAGCACTAATGCATTCCAGAAATTCGTGTTTTTAAATGAAGTGAAAATGGGAAAAAAATAGAGCTGATGGAGTTAAACAGCAAAACAAAAGATCAGAGAACTGGTCAATAACAACGGAGAAAACTTGACCCCTTTTTTCTTTGCAAAATTATTTCTTTTATTTATTCTTGAGTTTCTTTATTTTCCAAGAAGTACCAGATAACTGATGGCCGTAAGGATTAATGCGTCAAGAACAAAATAAGCAGATATACTTCTCTATATTTTCAGTTCATATTGCTTTATATAACTCCCAGAGGAGTAGGTCAGTCATGATTTATAATGGATCGATGAAGTAAACTATGAATACATTTTTATGGAGTAAAGGTAAATTTCAGATTTCTTCGTGGAGAATATTTCATAATGACCTATATTAGTTTCTCTTCGTAGTTATTCGTACGCAGTAATTTTATTGCTATCCTTAAAAGCACTGCGATTAATTTTAGTTCACTACTTCAAAACATATTTAGTTTTCCTGTCTTCAGAAATGGTTAACGTTGATGTATAAAAGCTTACGTTTACTCGTCCGGCTTTAGAGGTTAAGCTACCTTTTGCTGTCAGCCTTTTTAAGTGCATTATGTATGTATGTTTGTAATATGTATATATATATGTATATATATATATATATATATATATATATATATATATATATATATATATATATATATCAGCTGAAGCCACTAGGAAAGTTAAAAATTAGAGGACAGACTGCCAAGTACTTTCGTGTATTCAACACATCTCCGGAACACAAAGTGACTATGTGCCCCAAAGATCATTTAGATTCATGAAGGTACTTGGCACTCTGTCGTCTCATTTTTAACTTTCCTAGTGGCTTCAGCTAATAAACAAAATCAAGTGCTTACTTTTGTGATTTCTTTATATATATATATATATATATATATATATATATATATATATATATATATATATATATATATATATCTGTTTAGATATGCGTATTCATCCAGAAATATATATGTATATATATATATATATATATATATATATATATATATATATATATATATATATATATATATTTCTGGATGAATACGCATATCTAAACAGATAGACTAAAAAGCATTTTTTTTATAATTAGAAAAACTTTCGAAGATAAGCATAGGGTTAAGCATCTACTTTCTATAAGCATTAAAAAAATAATTCCCAGGAAGAGAAATTAGTCACCGCAAAATATTTCACACGAGAGAGAGAGAGAGAGAGAGAGAGAGAGAGAGAGAGAGAGAGAGAGAGAGAGAGAGTGTATGTCTGCGTCTGTGACCGTGTCTGAAAATTCAACAGAATATAGTAGATGTAGGCCAAGGGCTAAGCACTGGGACCTATGAGAGCATTCAGGCCAGAAACAGTAAAAGGTTTGAAAGGTGTAACAGGAGGAAAACTTCAAAGCAGTTGCGCTATGAATCAATTGTTAGGAGAGGGTGGAAAGTAAGATGGAACAAAGAGAATATGGAAAGAGGTTTAGCAAAAGGAACGAGATGGGTTGCAGCTAGGGGCCGAAGGGACGCTGCAAAGAACCTTAAGTGATGCCTACAGTGCACCGCATTACGTGCACTGACGGCACTATCGCCCTACGGGTTTAAGCTTTTATGAATCACCAACGTTAGCCATGTCTGAGGACAGGAAAATGAAATATGTTATGAAGCAGTGAGCCAAAATACTTTCATTACGTCTCTTGAATAATTTTTCCATGCTAACAACCCATGTTTGAGGAAAAGATATGTTAATGTGAAATAATTAAGGAAATTTACATTTACAAGTTAGGGTTAACCTTAGGTGTTTGTTGAAAATTACATCTAAGGAGTTACATCTGCGACAAAGAATTATGTCTATCCATGTTTGGTTTAAGGTATATATATATATATATATATATATATATATATATATCTATATATATATATATATATATATATATATATATATTATATATATATATATATATATATATATATATATATATATATATATATGTATGTATGTATGTATGTATGTATGTATGTATATGTATGTATATAGTATATATATATATATATATATATATATATATATATATATATATATATATATATATATATATATATATATATTATATATATATATATATATATATATATATATATATATATATATATATATATATATATATATTATATATATATATATATATATATATATATATATATATATATATATATATATGTGTGTGTGTGTGTGTGTGTATGTAGTATGTATGTATATGTATATATATATATATATATATATATATATATATATATATATATATATATATATATATATATATATATATATATATATATATATATATATATATATATATATATATATATATATATATATATATATATATATATATATAACAGAGAGAGAAGCGAGAGAGATGAGAGAGAGATATGAGAGAGCGAAGCGAGAGAGAGAGAGAGAGAGAGAGAGAGAGAGCGATTGATTGATAATCTAATGTAATGTCAAGATTCTATGCCTTTCGAAAGTAATATTTTCAAAGTATTGGTCTGGAAACGCCGATAATGAGTAATAGAATATTTATCATGTGTAGATCAGTCCCCCATTAATTTCTGGCACTTCAGAAATATTACATTTTCTATAACCTCAGATGGTCCTGGGCGTTCTCTTGTAGTCGTCTCGTTTATGGGTAACTATACTATATTTTAGCGTTTGCGTTATTTTTCAGTGAAAGGTTGTAGGTTCTTTTTTTTTTACCATTAATTGTGCATCTAGAGCGCAAATAACTTATGAGCAGTTTGAGTCCAGAACTAACAACTCACATAATAAGCATGTTTTTTTACTATTTCCAATTTACGAGCACATACTAATACATAAAACACAAAAATACTTTACTTGTCTAGATTACACACACAAACAGAGTGTGGGTGTGGGTGTGTAATGTGTAAAGCCATTTCTTATGTAATGGGCTGACTCCAAAGAAAACACAAAGCAATTATCTCACCCACTTTCGTGATTTAACTGGAGAATTGTCAATGAATCATTATGCTGCAAACATTCACAACATCAGCTGCTGCATATACCCACAAAGATGACTCTTCATTAACACATGTAAAGATGAGTTTACACTAGACTTCACCCCACGCTGCATGCGTAAGACTCATCACCAACTCCTCCCAAATTCTTGTTAGCCCTGCCTACTGAAGTGCTCATTAGGATTAGTGGTGTGGCGTGAGTCTTGATGAGCAGTCCAGTAGGTGGAGATAACAAGAATTTGGGAGGAGTTGGTGATAAGTCTTACGTATGCAGCGTGCAGTGAAGCCTAGTGTAAACTCACCTTAAAGCCCCAACACTCACTGTACCATTATCCTCTGTCTTGCAAGTACTCTCGTGTTGTGTCCTGTTATTATACCCATCCATTCCATTACCTAATTTTTTCCCATCTTTCCAAACCTTTGTAGGCCTTCTGTGCCATTGTTCATTCTGCCCACATGATCACGAAACCATCTCAGAATACGTTGAACCAATATTCACCGCTGCTGTAGAGTGGACCATTTGTGGAGTTAACTGTCATGGTGCCAGTGGTGGAGAATGTAAAGGTCCGGAACAATAATTTATGATACTGTCTTAATATTCTCAGGCAGTGTTTGTTTATCTCTTGTTCATGAATCACTATCATAACGAACCACCCCCACCCCCACCCCACCCCCCAAACACACACACACACTCCTGCCACTGATGTCGACCATTGGAGTGGATCTGAATATGGATTTGGCTTACTGTGGTGATAATTCTACTATCTCTACCAGTAAATGATTACAGAGTAGACACCAAAAGCAAAACACTTTTGGTGTGAATGATTATATGAAAGTCCTGCACTGCCCAGGCAGTGGTGGTAATTATAATTCTAACTGTTTACAAATATATGAAGCCTATTAGTAGTAGGGAAAAACACCCCATTTCGGCTCAACCTCAACACCCGACCCCCAATTCGGCTCGCAGGCAATAAACCCCATAAGCTTGCCATTATCTTAACCTCACGTACGTTGACCATTAACGACTCCACAGGAAAACCACCAAATATTTCACTCTAGTTCAGAAAAGAACCCCAAAATGGCTCGTGAATAACCCTTCGGATAAGAGGACCGTGGTATCACTCAACCCCTTGAAAATACCCAACCCCATTTTGGCTCAAGATATACTCTACACATGAAAAAACCATCGTTTCACAACCCCCTGAAAATATCCTTGGCTCAAGATATACTATATGGATGGAAAAACCACCATTTCACATAAATATGAATATGAGTGAAAAAATTCTAAGTCCCTTAACCTAACCTAACCTAACCCACCAAGTGAAAAAATTCTAAGTCCCTTAACCTAACCTATCCCAACCCTACCTATTGGCTCAAGATATATTCTACAGATGAAAAAACCCCCCCATTTCATACAGATATGAATATGAGGAAAAAAATTCCAAGTCCCTTAACCTAACCTAACCCACGTGAAATACCCAATCCCATTTTGGCTCAAGATATACCCTTCGGGCGAAAAACCGCCATTTCGCATTAATATGAATATGAGAGAAAAAATTGTAAGTCCCTTAACCTACCTAACCTAACCTAACCCACATGAATATATGAAAATTATAAATATGAGGAACAAATTCTAAGTCCCTTAACCTAACCTAACCCACGTGAGGGAGTATATGAAATTATAACTCCCTTAACCTGACTTTCTTCATGACTCACTGCCAGGTGCGCAACATTTCATATCACGTGATAGTATGAACGCAAAAAGATTTCTAAACTCCATTAAAATTCAGTTAAGCAACTGATAAGCACCCACAACAGTCACCCCTTTTCTCCATTACTCACTGCCAGGCGCACAACATGTCATATCATGTGATAGTATGAATGCAAAAAGATTTCTAAACTCCATTCAAATTCAGATAAGCAGCTGATAAGCACCCAAACAGTCACCATTTCTCTGTGACTCAATGCCAGGTGCACAATATGTCACATCGCGACGGTACACATTCACACGAGACACACAACACGACACGACTATCACAGCTCGATAATCCGTCTCCATGTCCAGTGTCATACACATAACACACACACTAACACCCACATACAACAAGATGTACCACTTTAACGAAACCTCATACGAGGGTGATAAATAGACAATTGTAACCACCTGTCCACACATGCACTGATAATTCCGCAGGTTTCGCTGATGTGAGTTAATCCCCGAGACCTGATGTGAAAAGACATTTACAATTGCTACCGCCAGTATAAACAGCAGCAGCAAGACCCACATCAGTTTGCCAACCGGCTGCTCTACTCCACAACATCTCCACAAGCAGACAAGGGTAATTCCACCAGCAACAGCGGCGATGAAACTACAAGTGATAGCTCCATTGAAATTCTTTTGCCGTGGCATATATATATATAGCACCGAAGGCTCAGACCAGCCAGAGTACTGCTGAGTCTGCTGTCAACGTTGAAAGAAGAGGAGCAAACAGACCCGACCCAGGATGATCCTTAACAGGAGGTACAGCAAAGAGCGCCTCTCCACAGGATGGTGAGAATAATTCTTTTTATTTAGAAGTTTGACGAGGTGTGACTCTCTCTAAAAAAAAAATGCACATCGTCACCACCACATTTAAATATAAAACAGTCAGTTTATTTTTAGTAAATTCTCTACTTTTTATTCCTATTTTTTGCAGGTTCCACCATGAACGCTGTCACAGCTCTACGGAAAGGGGAAAATGCAAGGGAAACATTGCTGAGAGGAGGTCACTGTCAAGTAGGAGGTGCCAAACAACAGCAGACGCTGCTTAACAGGGAAGGAGAGGAGGCTAACCGAATTGCTGAGAATTAACAGCACGCAGCTCACCGAGGACATCTTGCGAAGTCCGGGAGAGGGGTATAAATTCTGTCATGTTATACCTGTGCATCATCATCACCAGGCAGAGAATGGTGGGTGGCAGTGGTACCACCCATGAAATGGGTTCTTTTTACGCTAATACGCCACCTGTGCTAACATTGGTGGACACAGTGTATGAATCACTAGATGAAGCTATGAATACGTGGCAAGCAACCTTGAAGACAGGCTCAACTTAAGCGAGGGTTTGGGTTGGCGCATCACGTCGCTACACAGTGTACTAATCAACATCTCGCGGTGAGAGATGGTGAACATAGCAAGCTTTAAAGAGTATCCCGCAGGAGTCAGGGGCGGCAGCCAAGTCATCAACATCGAATCTGGGTACAACTGCATCATTACAGCGCTAGAAGCGTATGTGCAACTCAGGAAAAACCACAGCACACCGGGTAAAAACCTAACCAAAGATGTGAAAAACCGGATGCATATTCCCGAACTGCACTGAGCTTCAACCTGACTGCGCCACTACAACCACTGTGGGGGCAGATATCTCACTCTCCTACCAGACGACGCATTTCGATCCGTCATTAGCTTATTTTGTTAAGTTTTTATGATTCTTATGTTGTGAAAACATGAAATTGTGATATATATCCATATTTTATGATAGCAATATGCATAAATTGCTATATAAATCAATATTATTCATAAATTTATTGTAATATGCTGCTAGCCAAAGTTCTTTAGCGAAAGTGTTTACATTAGATGTGAACGGATGCTATGACAATTATACGAATATATACATATTTCATCGTAATTGAAGCTCAAAATGTGACAGATAATGGTGTTTCCAGATATTTTATATTTATATATAATATAGATTATATTATATATATTCTATATATATAAATAATATCTGGGAAACACCACCATTAATTCTGTCACATTTGACTTGGCGTCCAATTACGGGATGAAACATATTGCATATTTGCTATCGTAAAATAGGGTATACAATATCACACTTTTTCATGTGTAATATATATATATATATATATATATAATATACTATATATATATTTTTTTAGATTTAAATAGGAAATTGTGATATGTATCCCTATATATATATATTATATATATATATATATATATATATATATATATATATATATATATATATATATATATATGTGTGTGTGTGTGTGTGTGTGTATATATATATATATATATATATATATATATATATATATATATGTATATTTACCTGATTAATATGAGTAATAGTCAAATGACTAGCACATAATAGGAAAGGAACTTCGTTTCCTTTAAAACCTGAAGTTTTGTTTACATTCGTCAGCTGACGTGTGGCCTACCTTCTATTTTTCTTTTACTACATGCGAGAAGAAAATCGTTTAATAAATTTTTGTTTTTCAATAGAGTAAACATCAATAGTAATAAACCACAATATTGAAATTACTAAGGGCAAAAATACTTTATATTGTTTTGTTTTTATCAGTCAGCTGACTTTGCTCATTTGATTTTTCCCTTTAACTCTTGGTGTAGTCTAACCTGTGTGTGTGCGTGTATATATATATATATATATATTATATATATATATATATATATATATATATATATATATATATATATATCGAGCTACAATGTCCTTTAATATCTAATTCGCTCTACCTCGGAATTAATATATTTTCATATATGCTTAACCGAAGGGGAATTTTTTCTCGATAATAGATTTGCCTGGACCAGGGCGCGAACCTATGGATCCTTTCAAACCCAGGAACGTCAGTGACTCGCGGTGGTGTAGTAGGAAAAGCTTCACTGACGTTCCTGGGTTTGAAAGGATCCATAGGTTCGCGCCCTGGTCCAGGCAAATCTATTATCGAGAAAAAATTCCCCTTCGGTTAAGCATATATGAAAATATATTAATTCCGAGGTAGAGCGAATTAGATATTAAAGGACATTGTAGCTCGATATGTATATGAATCACGGAAATGTGATATGACTTATATATATATATATATATATATATATATATATATATATATATATATATATACTTGTTAATATGAGTAATAGTCAAATGACTAGCACATATAATAGGAAAGGAACTTCGTTTCCTAAACCCGAAGAATTGTTTACATTCGTCAGCTGACGTGTGGCCTACCTTCTATTTTTCTTTTACTATATACGAGAAGGAAATCGTAAATAAATTTTTGTTTTTCAATAGAGTAAACATCAATAGAAATAAATCACAATATTGAATTTACTAAGGGCAAAAATACTTTATATTGTTTTGTTTTTATCAGTCAGCTGACTTTGGCCATTTGATTTTTCCCTTTAACTCTTGGTGTAGCCTAACCTTAAAATTTTTTTTTTTCTTTTCTTTTATGAGGACATATAACGTAGAAATTCAGTCAAAGAAGGGGGACAAATTGACCAGCCCTCTGTTCATGTAGAATATAATATGTATAAAGGAGGGGGGGGTGTTAGATGATAAGTTTCAACTTTGCTCAACATATCCTTACAAAAGAAAGAGGAAGAGATGGTACCAACCCATTTGGCACCTAATAGTTAATGCTGCATTTGTAGACTCAAACATATGTTACAATATTCAGAATCCCACTAATAAGCTTAATAAAAGAATCGGGGAAAAATGATTGAGACTGGGTTTGTCTGCAAAGGGAGCAAAATTCAAAGGGGTAAATATTGAAATCTTATGGAATGTAGGTTAAGAAAGACATTTTCCAGTATAGTATGACGACAGAAACCACAAGTTATGATCAATGTTTTGAAAAACCATCTCTTTGTATCATTCCATATTTTGAGACATCATACCTATCACTTGCACTAAAGGCAGTGCCAATGTGGAAAATAAATGTGTGAGGCATTGATGAATTGGTTAAAGGAATGTTGGTGAAATTATTAGTCATATATGAAAAGGAATTTTTATGATTTTTCTAAAATTTTACCCTTGCATACACTTCTGTAGTGTTATTTAAGTTGCATATGTCAAAATTTTACAGGTTCAGCCTTCTTTTTTAAGATAGTATGCTTCAGAAAAATTCTCTTCACTTCATGATGCATTAACCTTAATTTCAGTACTTAGATTGTGTTCCTTCATTTTCGCTCTCAGATATATTCACTTCTGAAGGGTGACAACCTTGCACAATTTGGAGCTTCAAGTAGCCTGCTGTTTTTTGTTTCCAGTCTGTTATAACTTTCTAGTCCATACATGCTTTTCCTGTTGTTACAACCTGTTCATCACTTTCCATAATCTACACTGCAGTACAATGTGCTTTTATGTCTTTGATGAGTGCGAGGTGGTAATCTGTGATTAGCAGTAGAGTGACCAGTCAGGGACATAACATGTTACCCCCCTTCCTAGCGAAATGCACAGTCCATCGTTTTTTCTTATGTTTTCCCATGACCAGTTCACACAATTTGTACTCATAGATGTTAGGGTTGTTGTCTTTTTCCAATGTCTTGAAGGAGTCGCTGTTCAGTGGCTTGTCGGGTGTGTTTAATGCTGATCTGATTCGTCCTCATGCGGTTTTCATATTCCCGAACTGCACTGAGCTTCGGCCAGACTCCGCCCCTACAGCCACTGTGGGCAGAGATATCTCACTCTCCTAGCAGACGACGCATTTCGCTCCGCCATACTGCCCTCTTTGTTCTCCTTCGTCATTAGCTTATTTTGTTAAGTTTTTATTATTTTTAAGTTGTGTAAACATGGAATTGTGATATATATATATGTCCATATTTTACGATAGTAATATGCATTTTTTGCTATATAAATCACTATTATTCATAAATTTATTGTAATATGCTGCTAGCCAAAGTTCGTTTAGCGAAAGTGTTTATATTACGATGTGAACGGATGCTATGACAATTACACGAATATATACACATTTCATCGTAATTGAAGCTCAAAATATGACAGATAATGGTGCTTCCAGATATTATTATATATATTTACTTGATTAATATGAGTAATAGTCAAATGACTAGCACATTTAATAGGAGAGGAGCTTCATTTCCCTAAACCCGAAGTTTTGTTTACATTCGTCAGCTGAGTCTGACGTGTGGCCTGACTTCTGTGGGCGGAGACATCTCACTTTCCTTGCAAACGACGGACGACGCATTTTGTATTTCGCTATGCCATACTGACCTCTTCATTCTTCTCCCAGTCATTAGCTTATTTTGTCATGTTTTTATTATTTTTATTTATGTTAGGCTTCTACTTGCTGCCATCGGTTGCCTTTACGTACTACTCACTCGCTATGCCGTTCATTCTTCTCCTAGACATTTACTGGTTTTAACTATTTATTATCTTTATTATGTTATGTCAACATGAAATTTGCTGCACACTCCAGAGTTGGTCTTCTGAAAGATATTATTATTCTTTTCACCATTTCTTCATCCACTGTGAAAACTACCTTTATATCTGCTAGAACTGCGTATGCACTTCTCACTTATTATTTCTGTGATTTTCAGATTGTAGTTTTTTATTTATTTAGACTCGTGTATGTGTCACCTACAGCATCTATGCCATGTGCGTAGGAAGTTGCTTATATAATTATCTACAGACATTTATAGTAATGTATTCTGGGATGCTTCCCATATTCCTGGGTATGGGATGACTGTGATATATATTAGATGGATACTGTTTATTATCACCCTTTTTTCATCCACTGTGAAAACTACCTTTATATCTGCTAGAACTGCGTATGCACTTCTCACTTATTATTTCTGTGATTTTCAGATTGTAGTTTTTTATTTATCATGACAGTTCTACCTTTCAATACGAAAATTTCAAATGTGCTAGTTTCTGTTTATCCCTTTCCTATGTATGTTGAAAATCATATCATTATTAGAAAGGGCCTTAGTACTCATTTTGCATTGGAAGAACATGGAATAATGTTAGCCTTTTAAACTGATGAACAATTCAATGAAAGAAAAAGAATATATATGTGATATTGATAACTTATATAAGACTATTAATGATCATCCCTGTATCCAAGAGTTGATTTTAAAACAAAATCAAGAAAAGGATGTGTGTACACAGTCATTCAATAGATCATTTGAAGCAACTATAGTGAATGAAGATATTTTTGTATTTTCGTTAGGTACTGTTATAGCCACAGTCACTTGTCCTAATGTCACCACCCAACTGAAATTTAAGAATATCAAGTTTTTTCCAACATCATGTAAGTTAATTATACCAAATCGATTATATTATGAACCACACCTTTTCACTAAATACCATTTCAACAAATAAATGCCATATAAGAATTACGCATTTTTAATAGATGAGGTTAAGTTGTCTCAGTTAGAATTAAAAGAACTTGAGAACTTGAATTATGTTGATGACTATTACCGTACTTGTATACGAAACAGATAGCACCATTTCTTTCATTTGTAAATCTGCTGGTAATAGTAGTCACCATTGTTTTGTTTGTCATCATAGTGAGGCATTTGATTATCAAAAAGATACAAGGGATACTGACAGAAATGAAAAGAAATTATCCATAATTGACATTTAATATCCACATCATTTCTAACATTTTTTTTTCAGATATTGTATTCTGATTATTCATTTATTATGCTTATGATTAATGCATTTTTAATTTGATATACATGTGAATTATTATACGTATTTAACAGATATTGTATTCTGATTATTCATTTACTATGCTTATGATTAATACATTTTTAATTTGATATACTTGTGAATTATTATAATTAACATTTGCTATGATTTCTTTTTTACAATTTTATTACAATTATTCTTTCTTCCAGAGTTGGGAGAACAGTTTTTATGTGTATTTTGTTATACTCTTTAATATTTTTTTATATCCATTTTTTCATATATATATATATATATATATATATATATATATACCTATATATTTAAACATTGAAGACAACGTTTGGTAGGTGACCGAGTGATGTAATGATAGCTATAAGAAATAATAGTAGATAGGGTAGCGTAAAAACAGAGAGAGAGAAAATAATCAAAGTACAGTGAAAATAATGAGAAAAAATAGAGAAGGAGAGAGAATAATCAGAGTATGTATAGTGAAAATAACGAGAAAGAGAAATAAGAGAGAGAGAGAATTGAGTTTTGGTGTATGAGCCATAATTTGATCAACAAAACCTTAGTCACAGGAAGTTGAACCATAACACCATCGCAATTAAAATCGTAAAGACCGCCATAAAATCTTTGACCTGTGACCTCGCACCAGACTTACTCAGCTTCTATTGAGACTGCAGCTCCACCACCAGGAGGAGGTATTAACATGTTAAATTATTGACTCCGCCTGGAAAAGGAGGAATTAACATGTTAACCCCACCTAAAAAAGGATGGAGACAAGATAAGGAAAGACTGCTCCACGAATCAAGAGTCCAGTTGGGCGGAGAACCAGATCCTAGTCCGCCTAAGGAGGTGGTGTTGAATTCGAACCGAGGGTGGCTGAATTTCAGAACAACAGAAGAAGCCAGAGAGGACCGGCAGCCGTTTTTCAGAAAAGAAGTATAAATATTGCCAGGGCCCAAAAGAGATTTATAAGCTTTATAGTTGTAGCTTGTACTTGTACCCTTTACCACAGTAAAGAAAGAAACTCTCATTCAAACTTCTCCTGAGATACTTAGCCTAGTAAGATTACTAATCCAGAACTAACATTAATAAGAAGCATAAAGTTAAGTTAAACATAGAACCAGGCTGCAGAACTAATCATCTAGAAGAAAGAAGCAGGTAAGCGAACGTAACTCGAACACTCTACTTTACAAACAAAAAGGCACCACAGGAACATGTTGTTATGTAGCGTCTACTCGTGGGAAATTAAAGCTTCTATAGCTGAAAGGGTAATAAGAAACATTAGAAACCGAATATACAGATACCTTACACACAAGAACACGAAATATATCGACGTTCTGCAGGACATATTCGAAAGCTATAACAACTCACCGCACAAGAGTTCAGGGAATGGGCAAATGCCCAAGGAGCTGCATGCGATGAAGACTAAAGCGGACATTAAAAGTCAGTTCTAGAGAATGTATAAAAACGCCTTTCTAACAACGGGCTGCATCAGTTCAACCTTGAACGTTGGAGACACCGTATGCCTTCAGTGCAACTTATGTGGCGCACCATAGGCATTCCTTAAGGTTTTCATTGCAGCGTGACTTCGGCCCCCTAGCTACAACCCCTTTCGTTCATTTTACTGTATCTCCGTACCTATTCTCTTTCTTCCATCTTACTTTCTACCATCTGCTAACAATTGATTCATTGTCAGTTTCCGATTCAGCGCTGAATGACCTTAGCTCCCAGCGCTTGGCCTTTGGCTTAAAAATTCTATGTTCTACTCTTAATCCTGTAGTGGGCTACAGTAGAAGTATCGGACCCTTATATAAAGAGTCTATCTAGAGGGTATCGATGATGCCACCCGATACCCTTACCACACACAGAACTGATATTGCACTGAGGGGTTAGTTCAAGACCTCCCACCCGCCCGCCCACCAACGCGCCCTACGAACCCGTTTGAACTTGGGGTATGTGTGTGTGGTATGCGTTGGATGTTTCCGCGCGCGTGCCCGATATATGCTGTGCCCTCTGGATCATTGGATGTTGGTCTACAGGAATGTTTAATTGGAGGTCTAAGAGAATTTCCTTTGCCCTCAAGAGTTTTTTTTTTTCTTTCTTTTGGCATGATTGGAATTTTTTTATTTTATCTTATAGTCGTTTTTTTGGGGCACTTTTTTGCAGGAGTTTTTATTTTGACAGCAAATTGTTGTTTATATATATTGATGGATTTTCAATATATATATATGTATATATATATATATATATATATATATATCGTATATACGTATAAGTATGTATATATATATATATATTATATATATATATCTTATATATATATATATATATATATTATAGATATTAGCATTTGTTAGCCGTCCTTCAAACGTGGTATCGAGCACACATTCACTTCTGAATGACCTGGACATACATCTTTTCCCAGTATTTCCCCTCCCCCACATTCCTATCTGGGATGAATTTGGACTTAAAAAGCATTGTGAGTGTCACTATTCATCTCAGCAACCTCGAAAATTATGGATTAGGCTCTAATATCTGTCACTTTTGGTTATTTTTACATTTCACCCCCTTCCAACACCCCCCCTCCCCTTCCGTCAATGGTATGATTTTAATTCTGTTTTCACCAGGAGACCTTTCCCGGTTTGATATTGACTCTATATTTAAAGTCTTATCAAAGTCGGTCAAGAAATGTGGATTTGCATAGCATTCATACAAACAAACAAACCAACACAGATATTTTCTCATTTATATATATATATATATGCACACACATACACACACACACACACATATATATATATATATATATATATATATATATATATATATATATATATTATATATATATATATATATACACACATGTATGTTCTCGTGAGTAAATAGTAATATTCTCTCTCTCTCTCTCTCTTTCTCTCTCTCTCTCTCCTTGCGCTTTTGTCGGCATTGCTACCTCACTGCTGGGGTGTCATCACAGGACCAGATCATTGCAGAGAGGTTTTGTTTAGCCAGCAATGAGCGCCTTCCCTCTGCTCACTGGCGCTGCTCACCAAAACTAACAAGGCAGATCTTGTTTTCTTGTATTGCTCCAACTCTGAATTTATTTGTATTCAGAATTTCTGAATATATATATATTCAGAATTTAGAATTCCTTGAAAAAGGGTTTCCATTTCTTTTACGCCTTTAGAGGGATCGCAAGCCGCACAAGTGTGTTCAACCTCGTTTCCAACAACAGCTGGCAGGTGGAGTGTCCTCTGATAGCTTGTTTGTACCTCTTGTTCACATTTAAGGGTTCCTTGTATGAACCAGGCATTTGGTCTCCTCCCGATACTTCAGTTTTTTATTCCATGTTGTGTCTGATGGCAGACTCTCTTGTCGAGGCTGAGTAGTAGACGCTTGAAGCTGTAGGTTGGTTTGAGAATCTGACGGAAGCTTCGACTCGTCTCTTCTGGATTTCGAAGTCTTCCTCCTTCCTTGGAGACAGACGGAGACAGTTCGTTCGTCCTCCTCCTTGTGTGTCTTGAAGGGCGCTTTCCCGTTGGGATTTCGAATTCTTCCTCCTTCCTTGGAGGCAGGGTGCCCATATGTTCGTCCTCCTCCATGTGTGTCTTGAAGGACGCTTTCCCGTCGAGATTTCGAAGTCTTCTTCCTTCCTTGGAGACAGACGGAGACAGTTCGTTCGTCCTCCTCCTTGTGTCTTCAAGGGCGCTTTCCCGTTGGAATTTCGAATTCTTCCTCCTTCCTTGGAGACAGACGGAGGCAGGGTGCTCATTCGTTCTTCCTCCTTCTTGGTTGGCTTGAAGGGAGCTTTCCCGTCGGGATTTCGAAGTCTTCTTCCTTCCTTGTGTGGCTTGAAGGACGCTTTCCCGTTAAGATTTTTGAGGATTTGGGAAGCCTTTCATCACAGTTTCAAATCATTGCTGAAGGTTTAGTGTAACCAGCAGTGAGCCTTGCCTCAACTCATTGGCACTGCTTATGAAACCAATGAGACTTCTGGGTATATGGTGTTCTCCGTTCCACAAAGACCTGCATCGCTTCAGAGCTGAAGATCACAGGTTAACACTTTCTAGTATTTATTGAAGCAGATTCCTGGTTGTGGTTCGTCTTCTGAGGATCCCTAAAATAAACGTTGAAAATCTCACCTTGCACAGAATCGGTTTATTGGTGATCTTTTAATAACTTCTTTCTTATTTTCTATAATCTTCTTTTGTCTCTTGGGAAATCTGAATTTTTCTCTTTTCTATCGATGGTCTTGTAATGGTACTGGGACTTTATGGATACCCTGTATATACATTTACATATTACTGTACTTATTCGTATATACGATATATATATATATATATATATATATATATATATATATATATATTGAAAATACATCAATATATATAAACAACAATTTGCTGCCAAGTTAAAATTTCTGCAAAAAAGTGCAAAAAAAATGAATATAAAAAAAAATTCCAACCATGCCAAAAAAAAAAACTTTAGAGCAAAGGAAATTCTCTTAGACCTCCGATTAAACATTCCTGTAGACCAACATCCAATGATCCAGAGGGCACAGCATATATCGGGTACGCGCGCGGAAACATCCAACGCATACCACACACACATACCCCAAGTTCAAACGGGTTCGTAGGGCGCGTTGGTGGGCGGGCGGGTGGGAGGTCTTGAACTAACCCCTCAGTCAATATCAGTTCTGTGTGATAAGGGTATCGGGTGGCATCATCGATACCCTCTAGATAGACTCTTTATATAAGGGTCCGATACTTCTACTGTAGCCCACTACAGGATTAAGAGTAGAACATAGAATTTTTAAGCCAAAGGCCAAGCGCTGGGAGCTAAGGTCATTCAGCGCTGAATCGGAAACTGACAATGAATCAATTGTTAGCAGATGGTAGAAAGCAAGATAGAAGAAAGAGAATAGGTATGGAGGTACAGTAAAATGAACGAAAGGGGTTGTAGCTAGGGGGCCAAAGTCACGCTGCAAAGAAAACCTTAAGTAATGCCTACGGTGCACCACACGAGATGCACTGAAGGCATACGGTATCTCCAACGTTCAAGGCTGAACTGATGCAGCCCGTTGTTGGAAAGGCGTTTTTATACATTCTCGAGAATTGACTTTTAATGTCCGCTTTAGTCTTCATCGCATGCAGCTCCTTGGGCATTTGCCCATTCCCTGAACTCTTGAGCGGTGAGTTGTTATAGCTTTCGACTATGTCTTGCAGAACGTCGATATATTTCAATGTGTTCTTGTGTGTAAGGTATCTGTATATTCGGTTTTTAATGGTTCTTATTACCCTTTCAGCTATAGAAGCTTTAATTTCCCACGAGTAGACAATATATAACAACATGTTCCTACTTTTTAGATATTTCCTCACATGTTTGTGCACTTTCAGAGCATTGCGCTCTGTGACACCGTCTTTTTTTTCAGAGGGAGGACGCGTAAATACCTTGAAAATTGGTCATGAAGAATTGCAGATATTTATAACCTTCATTGTGTGGATCGAGTTTTGACATGTCGGCCAGATGTGTGCTGGCCACAGCTGGAGGTTTGGAAGATATGATTTTCCTCCTAAGGAAACATTTGCATGTGGTTTTATGTAAGGTGTATGATGGCTGGCCCTGTAAAAAAAACCTGTGACGTCCGCTTTAGTTATGTTTCTGTCCTCATTCTTTGCTGCTTTGAGTAGCGCAATGCGCACTGCTAAAACAGCTGGGTTGCGTTACATTCTCATATAAATTCCTGAGCAGTTGGAACTGTTCTTATTTGTACGTGATTTAGTATTTGGTCTCTCCAAGGATATTCGTTCTGAGCTGTAACAGCTCGGGTGTTGACGGAGCGAAGTCCACTAATAGATAACCATACCGGTTATGCGTTAAAGCTCTTTTGTATGTCCGAAAACTCCGCACCCCTTTGCCAGCCGAACAACTGTTTACCCAAAGTTTCAATCTGTCCAATTTCACGGTTCTTCATGAGGATGTCATGGAGCAATTGAGACTGATGTTCCTGCTGAATTTACCCGAGTGGAACATGTTCTGGGTTATGAAAATCACCTATATACCCGAATGCCGTCCTACAGTGAATGCCTGGATGACGAATTTGTTGTCACTGGCTTCGAGAAACCAGTCGTCCAGTACAAATAATAGACCTTTTCCATCCTCCATTCCTCTTTCTGTGTAGTCGAATAGGTTTAGTATCTCTTTGGATGCTTTGAATTTAGCACTTACGGTGTGATGTCTTTCCAGAGGGTGTTCACTCACCCCACAATATAAAATACAGTGAAAGTTAGCCTCATACATTTCAATTATGTTCTGACACAGCATCGATTTTCCACTGTTGCTGAAACCTGCTATGATAATTCAAGCAGGAACGGCGAAAAGGTTAATATTTCTCCTTGGAAGAGACCCATTTCCATGGTTACAGTTAATACGCTACTGAGCAGATGCAACGTTTACCTGAGCGTCATATATAGGTGAGGGTTGTAGAGAAATTTATTTGATTGTGCGTTGATTTTATGCATTATAATTTTTTACATACATTCACAATAATTTAAACTATAAATTCATAATAAATGTGTATATACAGGCACACATTTTAGTGTGTGACACGTCTACTCAGACCGAGCTGACTTTTCTTAGCAGGGAGAGGAAACATCAACTTTGCCCAAGAATTTATGAGGGCAGTTATAGGACGCTGCCGCTGCTTAACCTCCAATTTCCTGTCCACTCTCCGTCTTTTGGAACAACCTTTTATCTTGGGGAAGCAGTGGGAAGGAGTGGGGGATTGAAAGTCATAAGGTTGGGCGGAGGCTTTGGATGTGCTTGCTATGGCCGGTGGCGGTGGCGGTGGCGGTGGCAGCAGCGGGGGTGCCAGGATCTCATCTCCTTCCTCGTCAACTCCTTCCACTCCCCCCGCTCGTTCATTCACCAGGATCTGAGTAATAGTCTTTTGGCGACATCTTTGAATCCCCTTTAAAGTGTTACGCAGACTGTTTTGCATTTCATATGAATAAACTTTGGGTTTTACACTGATGAACTCTGAAAACTTCGACGCCTGTTTCAACTTTGATGAGTCTGAGTTTCCCCTTACGCGTATCATCATACACTACACTTTGTGAGTTTTGGGAAAGTTGCTCAAATCCAACTATGGTTTAAGTACATCCTTCAATTTGCGTGCGAGGTTCTCAGTCTCCAGGGAGAAGATCAAACTGTCAGCGTCAGTGTACAGGAGCTTATCTCTATCACCATACAGTTTTTGAAGGATGTCATAACGGAACTTGTACATCATGTCCTTAGCCATGCAGGTCCAGTATGCTGAACCTGCCATAGATCGCGGATTCCGCTGTCACAGTCTCTATGCAGTGATTCACAATGTATCGTTGATTGTTCAACCTTTCAAAGGACTTGTATGTGTGCTTAGACACATTCCTAAGTAGTGAGGGTTCATCAGTAGTGACAACTGTCCTGGTGGAATAGGTTTTTAATACGCCAAAAAGACCATTCATCAAGATTTTGATGGTCTTCCTCTTGTCAGGGTCTGATTCTTTTGCTCTCCTCTCCACATTCTCTGTGATGTATTCCCTTAAATAAAATCCTTGTTTGAACTTGTAAACTTTTCTTATCATGTCGACTTCTAGACCAAGTCTTATTAATGTTTGCAATAGGGGAAGGCAAATTAAGTGGTTTTGCATTGGCAAGTGTGCGCCTATATTATATATATATATATATATATATATATATATATATATATATATATATATATATTATATATAATATATTATATATATAGGAAGGCCACTAAAATTTCAGTGGGCATCCTTACAACATAATATTTAAGTACACAGATACAGTGTTTAACTTGCTATATATATATATATATATATATATATATATATATATATATATATATAGTATATATATATATATAAAGTAAGCAATGGTTAATAATCTGTGTTGAACATAGCGAAATGAAGAAACATACAAATAAATAGTTCAAGAGAGTCTGGAAAGACTCGAGACGAAGAGGAAATGACAGCGGGCGTCCAGGAATAGTGACTCAGATTAGGAATGGGTCAAAATCAACCTTTATAATCCATAATGGAATTTGGGTGCGCCGACTTTCTGGACGTTTAGTTTACAAGTGAAGACGTGGTTCACGCTTGCCGACTTACTACAAAATCTCCCAGGCAGAACTTCATATTTTTGGCATATAATAATCCTTTTTTATATATAATCCAAGGCGATTGAAACGCACAAGAACACTCTCCTCATGCTTAAAACATACACACACACCAACACAACAGACACGCACACACACACACCACACACACAACACACACATATATATATATATATATATATATATATATATATATATATATTTATTATACACACACACACACATACATACATGTGTGTGTGCGCGCGCGCGCCACGGAGTGTAAGAGAGAAGTTTAGGTACAGAAGAACTTCTAACGTGATTGATATAATTTGTAACTCATATTCATTTCTATGAGATGCAAAAGGCAAAATTAAAAGAGCGACTTACAGTTGGATAAATGTAACCTTATAAATACATGTACTGTATAGTATTATATTTGATTAATTCGTTTTGCATGCAATTAAGCCTGGGAGATGTTGTAGTGAGTCGGCAAGTGTGAAAGCACCTCTTCAGAAAGTCGGCATCCAAATTCCAGATGGGATTATAAAGGTTCTTTTTGAACACAAGGAGTTCCCCATTCCTAAACAGTGTCACTATTCCCAAGACTCCTGCTGTCATTTTCCTCGCATAGTCTTGAGCCCTCCAGACTCTTCGCGGCTATCGAAAGTTATAGTTCACAACCCATGAACTATTCATTTGCATGCTTCTTCATTTCTTTATGTTCAAAACAAATTATCAACCATTCTATATATATATATATATATATATATATATTATCTATATATGTATATATATATATACTCATATATATATATATATATACATAATACTATATATATATATATATATACATATATATATATATATACGTATGTATATATTATATATATATATATATATATATATATATATATATAGATATAGATATATTGTTTGTGTGCGATCTAGGGCTGTTGTTGTTGGAGATTAAGCAGGCCTTGTGCCTGCACGGGCTCTTGCTCATAGAACAGCCCGTGGTTCTAGTGCGTATGTGGTTGGGTGAGTGAATGTGCGGGAGTATGGATATACTTAGACGTGCGTATCTTCAGTCATAGAGACAGGTCGAAATGGATAGCATACGTTTGTGCAACGTTGTTTGTTGTATACGCAAGGTCAAATGCATCAGAAAAATCAATCAATTTATTGGACCTATATGAACACGTAACCGAATGTAAACCTCATGTAATAATAGTTACACCATGTAGAAAAATTATATAATATAATGAACATAATTACCCAACCCCTAAGTAACTAAGCATTACAAATATAAATAATAACCTCAAAACGTCCCCTCCACAACCCGCATTCCCTTCTTCTTAGAGCTGTTATAAATGGGATACAGGATTTTATTGCATTTTAGTTCTTACTTGACAAAGAATGTGACACAGAAGAAACGGACAGTAGCTACTGGAATAAAGGGAAACCATGCCCTAACTATCTCTTTATATAGCCATCTATCTATCTGCGCACACACACACACACGCGCACACACACACACCACACACACACACAAATATATATATATTATATATATTATATATATATATATATATATATATATAATAATAATATATATATATGTGCGAGTATATACGTTTTATATATAATATTATATATATATATAAATATAAATAAATCCTATACATATATATATACGTATATATATACGTATATAACTCCCCACATATATTATCTATTATATAATATATATTAATTATATATACGTATTAAATACTAATATAATTAGATATAATTAATAAATACTTACATATATACCATATTATATTATACATACATACTACATACATACATACATACATACATACATACATACATACATACATACATACATACATGTGCTCACATATAGGAGCGCGGAAATTGAAAAATCTGATCGAGTAAGTTAAAATAATATTATCATCACAGTCTATTTTCATGTTGCTGTTTTATGAAGAGGCTTTGGCCTATGTTAATGCAAATAATGAAATTGAGACGATGGTATTAATTATCTTCGGTGAGTTACTTACCAAAGAAAAACTATGGGTACTGAGTTCACGAAATAATACTAACAGGAGTCACTCACCAAAGAAAACTGTAGGTAATGGGTTACGGAGGAAAGCTGTAGGTAGAGAGTTACTCAGAAGGAAAACTAAAGGTATTAAGACACATGCCAAAGAAAAACTGTACTGTATGCAGTGAGCTATTTACAAAAGAAAAACTGTAGGTAGTTTACTCTCCACATAAGGTCGTGGGCAGACAGAGCAGCTAAACTAATGGAGTGAGTCACTGAAGAAAATTTTAAGTACTGAATTACTCAGAGTAAAGTGGGGAATTTTGGGATAAGTCAGTATAAAATCGAAACGATGATTTACATCTAAAAGCTTCAAGTCCACAGAGCGTGAATTGATGTGAGGGTAATTGTATTTTACTAACTGGTCCTGGATGTGGAGAAGGCGGGAGATTAACCACTGTATTTGATGGTTGATATGTAACTCCCGAATAAGAAATTAACATGGTCTCGAAACATATTCGTTTCATTATTCAAGAGAGAGAGAGAGAGAGAGAGAAAGCTTTGTATCACAATGCCCACCTCGCTATATTGGAGTGTACTCTGTTAATTTTCCATGACAATATCTTGTCCTCTATGACATTTATGTTGAAGTAAAATTAGTAGTATACATTATTCAATCTAGTCATTTCTTTTTACATCATCATACATTTAAAAAAGACCTGAAATTATTAGTATTATTAATAATAAGACTGGCTTTGACAAGTGATCTTTAAATTAAATTATTTATATCAACAAGTGTTTTTATATTTTGTAATAATAACTGATATAAGTAAGAGAGACAAAAAAAGATACGTACTGCAAAAATCCGTGAGAGAGATTTCAGCAATTTATAAACACCAAGAGACAAGGTATCGTTAAAATATTTTCAGAATATTTCCTGCTATGTTTTGATAAATCGAAATATCTCTCGTGGAATATAGAAAACCAACGAAAAATCGAGGGAGAGAGGAGAGTATATGGCCTTGGCGGCAGGTGTTGCTGGGACGTTGTTGTCCAAATGTTGTTCGAAATACAGAGAGAAGTCTTAACGCAGGAATAATGATCTTTTACTGTGAATGCCTAATCCTATTCACTGGTGAAGTTCCTCCTGACGACTGATGATGGAGGTGAACAGCCCAAGGAAAAGTAACTGAACGAGAGAATTGCAGCCTTGCGAGACACCATCCAGTGCCAGAGAGAGCAGCAGGATAATTTGGACAGGATAATTCTTCAGCTGCAACAGAGGATCGACCGCTCGAAGCTGAGACGTTGTTTCTGAAGGAGAGCGATCAAGAGAAGAGGGAAAAACAGCCGCTGGAAGACAAGATCCTCAAGGCACAGAAGAAAATCAGCAGCTAATGGACAAGACAAAGGAATTTGGGCAGAGAAATGATGTCCTATGTGACTTTGTAGTTGGCAGAGGTAAACTGCCAGGTTGAGAGGCAAGAGAAACTCCTACGACAGAAGGAGAAAGACCTGCAGCTAAAGACCGCAGAAGTGGCGCGGATGGAGAGGATCATCTAGGAAGAAAACGACGCGACCGAAAAGCGCGAACCCGGCAGAAAAGACGTCGAGGTCAGGTTCCAGCGCCTGCAGAATGATGTGGAAGACATCACGAAGGAAAAGGGTGGACTCCAATGTGAAGATCAGGCTGAGTAACTCAAGAGGAACGAGCTGACATGCCTTTTTGGATTAAGGAAATCGTCGCCAATCAATTCGCTGGAGAGGAAGACTGGTGTCCAGGCCGAAATGAAGGACCAGCTGGAAGATGAGGTTCGACAGATGCAAGGAGTGAAGGAGAAATTGGTTTGCAAGCTCAAGAACCTGCAGGGGAATTACAGATCCCTGGAGAAGGACAACTGGAAAGTGCAGGAGCAGCTGTCCATCTTCAAGGAATGGCACGATCCAGTCTAAGCTGGACTCACGAAGACGGATCAGATTTGAAAATTTAGAGAATGTTTGTTGTATGGAAACTTTTTCGTTAATTTAAATAAATAAGGTTTATTTACAAAAATGGCAATTTTCATTTACACAATAATTCTTTACAGTAATATTTGTCATATACATAATGATTCGAGTTTAACTCGAGTTTAAAGGACTTCTTTCATAAATCCATCTGTTACAATTGATTTTAGTTTGTGACCATAAATGGATCTTAGGAGTCATCTGCAATATAGTCCCGCAGCCCAGACCGTTGAGATGCAACGAACGAGATACCGACTGTAACCCCTACTGGTATTTAGGAGTAGACTTGAAAACTGTGAAACTGACCATCTGCCGAAAATAAATGGGTGGCTTACTTAACAAGCACCACTAATTGCTTGTTAGATTTTGGGTCTAGATACAGTATATGAGATACCAGATGAAACTAATATATAATATATCTGCAGACTCTACTGATTATAGAATGACCAGTGACAGACATTTTGGAGGGTGGGTTCCCCCTGACAGACGCACTGTTTTAAAAGGGGGGATTAATTGGATCTAGATCCAACTTAGGAGATACCGAGTAAAATTTACACTACAGTAGTACTGCACATCTAGAATACTGTGGTGGTAATGACAGACATTTTAGTAGGTGGTTACCCCCTAACAGACACTCTACAACGAGTGGGGAGGGGGAGGGGGAGGACAGGATCTGCATCCAACATTGGAAGATACCAAGTAAAATTTGTAACTGCAATAGCACTGCACATCCTAGAGTACTGCGGTGGTAATGACAGACATTTTAGTGGGTAGTTATCCCTTGACAGTGACAGACACCCCACAATGAGTGAGAGAGGAGGAGGGGGACAGGATCTGCATCCAACATCGGAGATACCAAGTAAAATTTGTACTATAATAGCACTGCACTTCCTGGACCTAGAGTACTGCAGTGGTAATGACAGACATTTTAGTGGGTAGTTATCCCCTGACAGACACCCCACAACGAGTTGGGAGGGGAGAGGGGAGGGGGAAAGGGGGAAACTGGAATCTGCACCAACATTGGAGATACAAAGTAAAATTTGTACTACATGGCCAACCTTGGCAACATCCTAGGCAAACTGCTGGGTAATGCAAGACATTTTAAAAGTTTAGTTATCCCTGACGTGCAGACACCCCCACTGGAGTGGGGGAGGAGGAGCGGGGGGACAGGACTTTATCCAACGATTGGAGATTACCAAGTTCATATTTGTAGTACAAAAGCCCTGCACATCCTAGAATGCTGTGATGGTAATGCCAGATATTTTAGTGGGTGGTTACCCCTTCAACAAGGACATAACCTACGACTGGAAGGGAGAGGTGAAATTATTCAAAATCTATTATAGGCAATATTAATATTAGAAATATCTGGTAATTATCTGAAAATCGTGAGCCTGATAAAATATAAAAGGCAAAAAATTCAAGAAATATTGCATTGTTTCAGGATAAGAATTACTGCCGGAATTATTTTTAAAATTTCTATTGAAGTATGGAATATTTAACTTCATTAATTCCATCACATCTATATAAAAAAAACTATGTATGAGACTCACTAGGCTTGGTCTACTTTCTATAGTTTCACACACAAACATATATATATATATATATATATATATATATATATATATATATATAACTTATATATATATATATATATATATATATATATATATATATATTATCATATATATATATATATATATCATATATATATATATCTATATATAATGTCAGCACTATCCTTTGGTGTGGAGTTACTTCACGCAAAGTAGTATTTTATCTGAATGGGAGGGGTCAGAAGACAAACAGCTACAAGTATTGTGCTGGGCCATTTTTGAATAATTAAACCAGTCATATAGTGCCATCTCAATTCGTCTAAAAATGAAATGTAACATAAGTATTCTCGTTTTAATAGCGTCTTTGGTCATTTTATTTTCATGCCCATAGTTAGGGCACTGCAGCCATGTCGAGGTTCGTAGCCCAACGTGTCTGAAATGTTCCTTGGTTGCTGTTGGTTCGTGTGGATGAAATGGAAATTTTTTTATCGGATATGGGAGTCCGATTGATATTAAGTCAAAGTCCCATCTTAAAGAGCCGTTTAACACCCGCACATTCACAAAGAGATGTTGTATCACAACACAAATAATTAACGGAAACGGAAATGTGAATGAATTGTTCAGGATAGGCTGACTATAAACATTAAAAATTTTCACCCATTCTATTCCCCTTCCCGAAGTAGACGATCATACAACTTGGAGCTCCCGACTCCCAAATTAAGTTGGCCTATAATCATGTCAATTATCTAATAGTCCGCTTATTTTCGACTGCCTCACTCAAATTGATCTGTACGCTATCACCAAGTATCAAGTACCATATATATTTAGGGAAGCAAATCTAAATTCAAATAAAAATTATACTTACACAGTTTGATGTTTAAAGCCAGCTGAGTTTGTTTGTCTCTTAACTTCGCGCCGGCGCGCACCACAGGCAGCCTATGTAATATGTTTCAATACATTCTATCGATGCTGGCTTTGACGACCATTATTCGGCTAATTTTCTTCTAGTAATATTTTACTTTAATTGTTCATTATATCAGTAGACAGGCACTAACATCATATTATATCCTCACATCTGTTCAATGTATTTACCATTGCTAATATGATTTATAATGCATCTCCAACAGTCATAAAAATCGGACAACCTAATGTGCAAGTATGTCAGCTGTGAGTAAGGCATAGGGCGTCAATCACTGGAGTAGTGATCTCCCTACCGAGAGTGATTTCGGAAGGCCATATTGAAAGGTCTCGGTCCAGCTCTTAGTACTATATTGTAATACTGTTACTTTTTTAAATCTTTATTATTATTATTATTATTATTATTATTATTATTATTATTATTATTATTATTATTATTATTCGACCCAATTTCACAGAGAAAAAATTACCTTACGAAAACACGGCCTACGCATCTGCTCTTGGATCTAAGCAGTGTCAAGCATAAATGGTTCTTGTGTAAATACAGGACTTTCTTTGTATACAGTAGCGAAGTACCAAATAAACAGTAATATAGTACAATCACTAAACACTAACACTCACAATGCACTTACTCAGCAAGCACTCACTCTTGCATTCATTCACTATACACACACACTTAACATACACTCACACACACACACACTCACTTAATACACACTCACACTCAATAACACAAAACACACTGAATACCCAACACTCACTAGGCACTCACTAAACACTTAAAACACTAAACTTACTAAATACACATTATACCCCAAACACTCGGTAAACTAAACACTCACTTAATCCTAAACATTAATTAAACACCAAACACTCACTAACCCTAAGCACTCATTAAGTACTAAATGCTTACTAAACGCTAAATACTTATTAAATATTAAACAGTGAATGAACATCCACTTATTAGAAACTTAATAAACACTTACACACTAAACATTTGCTAAACACTAACATTCACAACCCTTTCACTAAACACACTCACTTAACATTAGCAAAACATTCACTAAAACCCTAAACACTCACTGAATACTTACACACTAAATACTCACTAAACACTACCATTCACAAGACATTCACTAAACGCTCACTTAACATTCACAAAACATTCACTAAAACCTTAAAGACAAAACATTTAATGAATACTTACACAATAAACATTCAATAACATTCACAAAACATTCACTAAACCCTAAAGACTCAGTAAACATTCGCTGAATACTGACATATTAAACAGTCACTAAACCCTAAACATTCATAAAACACTTGCTCATAAACATTCACTAAACGCTTACTCACTAAACCCTAACAATTCGCTAAACACTTACTCATTAAACATTAACGGTAGAAAAAATGGATAATCGCACTGATTTTTCATTTCTCTTGTTTTCTTCACGTTAATGGTGGGTGATTATTTTCTTTTGGTCTAGTTTGCTCTTATATTTATTCATAATCTTCTTGAGAGAATGGAAATGTTCGAAATAACAGAGATCCTCTGTGTCCTTCCTCAGTCAGGTGTATTATATCTGACGAATTTTACACCAGCCTAAAAAAATCGACTATAGCAACAACAATATTCATTCATAAAACTGATAATACAATGATTTCATTAGTAGGACAGTCAGTTAAAACCAAAAGAAGGTAGTCCTGCTTCGATAAAACAAACCGAGTAGGCTATAGCGCAATTATTATGATCTGTACCCTGACTATAGCCTATATATTACATATGTATTACTATCTATTTAATGGGTGCGTATTACTCTATTTAACACATGTTATGTACATAGACATTTTACAGCAATAACTCTAATAATGATATGAACTTATATGCTACTTTAGAGTGCCAGTCTTCGAGCCACCGCTTCATTAATTTTCATCTCGTAAACAAAGCTAAAGCGAGTACTATGATTGAAGTCAGTTGCTTGCTTGACAAAATAATAATATGACTGAATTATTATGGGCCTACAGATGACTGTTATTTATATGAAACAAATAAATAATTTTTGTGTTAGAGTTAGATAAATACAAAGGATATAGAAAGGATAAAAATATTTATTAAATATCTCACGTTAATGTATAATAAGAGTCAATAGTAGCCTACTATACTAGCCTAGACATTAATTATCAGGGCTTGCTCTTCCCCCTGCCCACCTGTTAGGGTGTATCTGTCAGGGGGAAACCACCCACTAAAATGTCTGTCATTACCATCACAGCATTCTAGGATATGAAGGACAATTGTAGTACAAATTTTAGTTGGTATCTCCAATGTTGGATACAATTCCTGTCTCCCCCTCCCCACTCGTTGTGGGGTGACTGTGAGGGGGTAACCACCCACTAAAATGTCTGGTATTACCATCACAGCATTCTAGGATGTGCAGTACTATTGTAGTACAAATTTTACTTGGTATCTCCGATGTTAGATGGAGATCCTGTCTTCCCCTCCCCCCCAACTCGTTGTGAAGTGTCTGTCAGGGGATAACTACCCACTAAAATGTCTGTCATTACAACCGCAGTGGTATTACCATCACAGCATTCTAGGATGTGCAGTGCTATTGTAGTACAAATTGTGCTTGGTATCTCCAATGTTGGATGCAGATCCTGTCTTCCCCTCCCAACTCGTTGTGGGGTGACTGTCAGGTGGAAACCACCCACTAAAAATATCTGGCATTACCATCACAGCATTCTAGGATATGAAGTGCTATTGCAGTACAAATTTTAGTTGGTATCTCCAATGTTAGATGCAGATCGTGTCTCCCTCTCCCCTTACTCGTTGTGGGGTGTCTTTCAGGAGGTACCTGCCCAATAAAATGTCTGTCATTACCACCGCAGTACTTTAAGATGTGAGTGCTTTGTAGTGCAAATTTTACTTGGTATCTCCATATTGGATGCAGATCCTGTCCTATTTGATGAAAGTTTTTAACTTTACTGTATGGATAGTTTGATGTTTATTTGTAATAAGTTCGATTTGACCTAGGGCGGACGGACCAGGAGGCCCACCGGGCCGCCCGGGGAGCGGGGGCGGTGGCGGGGCACACCAGGAGGTCCGCCGCCCACCCCCGCAGGGAGGGCAGGCCAGGAAGTCCGCCGCCCACCCCCGCAGGGAGGGCAGGCCAGGAGATCCGCCGGGCCGCCTTGGGGGGGTCGGGCCAGGAGACCCACCAGACCGTCCAGGAGTGGGCAGGCCAGGAGGCCCGCCAGGCTGCCCCAGATCGGGCGGGCCAGGTGGCCCACAGAGCCGCCCCGTGGCAGGTGGGACAGGAGGCCCGCAGGGCCATCCCGGGGCGGGCAGGCCAGGAGGTCTGCCAAGCTGCACCGCGGCGGGCGGGCCAGGAGTTCTACCTTGCCGCCCCAGGGCGGGAGAGCCAGGATGCCCGCCGAGCCACCGCGGGGCGGGCCAGGAGGTCTGCCTTGCTGCCCGAGGGCGGGCGGGCCAGGAGGCCGACCGAGCCACCCCATGGCGGGCATGACAGGAGGCCCGCAGGGCCATCCTGGGGCGGGCAGGCCAGGAAGTCCGCCAAGCCGCCCAGTGGCGGGCGGCCAGGAGGTCAACCGAGCCGCCCCGGGGCGAGTGGGCCAGGAGGCCTGCCGAGCCCCCCCAGGATGGGCGGGCCAGGAGACCCGCCAAGCTGCCCCAGGGGGACCGAGCCAGGAGGCCCACTGAGCCGTCCCGGGGGGGCCGGGCCAGGAGGCCTGACGAGCCGTCCCAGGGTAGCGGGCTAGGAGACCCGCCAAGTTGTCCCAGGCCAGGCGGGCCAGGAAGTCAGCGGTGTCGCCCTGGGGGGGGGGGGGGGGGGGGGGCAGGTGGCACACCAGGCCATTCCGGGGCGGGCGGGTTTCGGGCCAGGAGACCCGCTGGGCAGTCCCAGGGCAGGCAGGCCAGGAGGTCCGCCGGGCCAGCCCCCAGGCCGGGAGGGCCAAGAGGTCCGCCGGGCCGCCCCACCCAGGCCAGGAGGGCCAAGAGGTCCGCCGGCCGCCGCGTGGGGGGGGGGGGGGGGAGGCATGCCAGGCCATCCCGAGGCGGGCGGGCCAGGAGGCCTGCCAGGCCATCCAAGGGCAAGGCGGGCCAGGAGGTCCACCGAGCTGCCCAGGGGCGGGAGGGCCAGGAGGCCCGCCGGGCCAGCCCAGGTGGGGAAGGGGAGGAGGCACGCGGGGCCGTCCCAGGGCAGGCAGGCCAGGAGGCCCACCGGGTCCTCCCGGGACGGGAGGGCCAGGAGATCCGCCGGGCCGCCCTGGGACGGGAGGGCCAGGTGGCTTGGCGGGCCGCCCCAAGGCGGGCAGGCCAGGAGGTCTGCAGAGCTGCCCCGGGGCGGGAAGGCCTGCCGAGCCGCCCCGTGGCGGGTGGGACAGGAGGCCCGCGGGGCCGTCCTTGGGTGGTCAGGCCAGAAGGTCTGCCAAGCTGCTCTGCGGCGGGCAGGCCAGGAGGCCCACCAAGCCGCCCCGTGGCTGGCAGGACAGGAGGCCTGCGGAACTGTCCCGGGGCAAGCAGGCCAGCCCCCAGGAGGTCCGCTAAGCCACCCCACTGCAGGCGGGCCAGGAGGTCTTCTGAGACCCCCGGGGTGGGCGGGCTAGGAGGCCGAGCCAATCCCTGGGCGGGCGGGCCAGGAGGCTTGCCGGGCCGCCCCAGGGCGGGCATGCCAGGAGGTCTACAGAGCTGCCCCAGGCCAGGCAGGCCAGGAGGCCCAGCAAGCCTCCCCGTGGCGAGCGGGACAGGAGGCCCACGGGGCCATCCTGGGGCGGGCAGGACAGGAGGTCCGCCAAGCTGCCCAGCGGCCAGGAGGTGCCCCCCAAGCCGCCCGGGTGGGGGAGGGGATAGGCCGGCCCTCAGCCGTCCTCGGGGCAAGGCCAGGACCCGCTAGAACTCCCGGGGGGGGGGCCAGGAAGGCTAGCCGTCCCGTTGCGGGCGGGGCCAGGAGACCCGCCGAACCGTCCCTGGGGAGGGCGGGCCGGAAGCCCGCCGGAGCCCTCCCAAGGGACGGGGGGGGCCAAGGATCCTGCCGAGCTTTCCTGGGGCCGGGGGGGACAGGAGGCTCGCCAAGCGCCCTTGGGGTTGGGCGGGCCAGGACGCCCGCCAGGCCATCCCGTCGCGGGCAGGCCACGAGGTTTGCCGGCCCCCACATCCCCCCAGGGCGGGCATGCCACGAGGTCCGCCGACCGCCCCCCACAACGACTGCGAGACGGGCAGGCCAGGAGGTCCTCCTGGAGGGCATGGGGCGGGGAGGTCGGGCCTGGAGACCCACCAGGCTGTGCCGGGGCAGGCGGGTATGGAGGTATGCGGGGGGCATGAGGCATGCCGGGCCGTCCCTGGGGTAGGGGGGCCAGGAGACCTGCTGGGCCGTCTCAGGGCGGGCGGGCCAGGAGGTACGCTGGACCGCTCCGGGGCGGGTGGGACAGGAGGCCTGCCTGGCCGTCCTGGGGCGGGCTGGCCAAGAGATCCGCCGGGCCGCCCCAGGACGGGAGGGCCAGGAGGCTTGCTGGGGCACCCCAGGGCGGGCAGGCCAGGAGGCCTACCGAGCAGCCCTGGGGCAGGTAGGCCAGGAGGCCCACCAATCTGCCCCGTGGCAGGCGGGCCAGGAGGCCCACCGAGCCGCCCCGTGGCGGGCGGGACAGGAGGCCTGCGGAGCCATCCCGGGGCGGGTAGGCCAGGAGGTTCGCTAAGCCACCCCCTGGCTGGCGGGCCAGGAGGTCCGCTGAGACCCCCTGGGGGTGCGGGCCAGGAGGCCGAGCCGCCCGCCGAACCATCCCGGGGGAAGGTGGGCCAGGAAGCCTCCTGAGCCATCCTTGGGCGGCCGGGCCAGAAACAAACAGTAATACAGCTAACACCGTACCTTGTGGCACACCGGATATTACCTTAGCTTCATCCGATTTCTGATCATTTGCAATAACTATCTGTTTTCTGTTGTGTAAAAATTCTTTTAACCATCTTCAACCTTTATCCACTATATTATGTTTTCTAATTTTCTTCACTAATATATTATGGTCTACCTTGTCAAAAGCTTTTGCAAAGTCTAAATAAACCACATCTGTTCCATTTACGCTTTTCACATTTTTGTATATGTTCTCATTGTGGACTAACAGTTGGGTTTGTGTACTTTTTCCGGGTATGAAACCATGTTGTCCTATATTAAACAAATTATTTTTTATTAAATGTTTCATAATATTTTCTTCATTACTCTTTCATACACTTTCATAATATGTGATGTTAGACTCACAGGCCTATAATTACTTGCCTCTAGTCTTGATCCACTTTTGAAAGTAGGGGTAATTTATGCTAATTTGTGCTCATCATAAATCTTGCCTGTATCTACACTTTGTCTTAATAATATTGCAAGTGGCTTTGCAATAGAATGAACTACTTTCTTTAACAAAATAGCAGGGACACCATCAGGCCCTGCATCAGCTTCATTTTTAATATCATTAATAGCCTGCACAATATCAGCTTCATTAATATCTATGTCTGCTAAATATTCACTATTTTCGTCCCTTACTTCTATATCATTATCTTCATTATCAATTCTAGGGGTGAATTCTCTCTAATATTGTTCTGCCAATATGTTGCATATTTCCTTTTTTTCATTCGTTAATCTCCCTTCAATTCTTAGAGGGCCTATTTCTATTCTTCTCTTATTCATCTTTTTCGCATACAAGTATAATAGTTTGGGGTTTTGCTTAATATTTACTAAGGTTTTTTCTTCCAAGTCCCGTTTTTCATTTTTTTTATTGTATAATCTTTTGTTCTGCATTTTCTATCTTACTTTTTAGTTCTATAACTTTCCATGCATTTTTTTTTTTGCAAGACCTTTTTTCCACTTTCTGATTTTCTGGAACAAGATCCTTCTGTCTCTTGGTATGCATAACTGATGTTTACTTTTCTTCTTTGGTATATATTTATCCACTATTTTCTCTAATATTTTATATGTATAATATCTCCGTATTTACCCTTATATCATCACTTACGAAATGTTATCCCAATCTTTGTTTAATTCTTCATATTTATTTCTGACCCATTGATATTTTTACTGGAGTTAAGTATTTTCCCTCCATATCCTTCCCACTTTTCATTTCTTGCTTATCTGTTTTCACTGCTTTGGAATGGACTGTTAATTCTATGACATTATGGTCTGAAATACTCGCATTATAAACTATTATTTCTTTAACATAATTCATCTCGTTCACAAATACTAGGTCTAAAGTATTTTCCTTTCTTGTTGGCAGGTGATTTATTTGTTGAATGTTGTATTCTAGTAGCATATCTAATAGCTTTTCGAATTGCCTCTTATCTTCTGCATTAATATTACTCTCTTTTTTTATATGCATAATATAGCCCACATACTCCCTATCATTCTTTCCTTAGTTCTATGAACCGGAAAGTTAAAGTCACCAGATAGGAGAAATAGTCCAGTCCTTGTGATTTCTACATATATTCATCCAATTTTTCTATCATTGTGTCAAACTCTTTAGTATTATGGGGGTCTATAATATTACTATGTTATTAATTTTTCAGATTCAAAATGCTACCGCTATTAGTTCACATTCTGAGTTACTATATTTCTCATATTTTTTTCTTGTTTTTGTTTTTCTTTCCCATATATCGCGGTTCCCCCTTGATTCCTATTTTTTCTATCTGATCTATAAGTTTAGAACCCTTTTATTTGATTGTCATTCCCAGTCTCTTGGGGGAATACAGGTTTCACTTATATTCATTATATCTATTTCTTTTCAATTGGGTTAGTTCTTCTAAGTACTCTATTTTTCTTTTTGAGTTGACTCGTAAAACTAAACCCTGCGCATTCATCAGTATAATGGTTTGCGTGTTTTCTCCTTCATTTAATATGGGTAATAATAAGGATTTTCCCACACATCTCTTTCTTGTTCTTAGGTATTGTTCTTTTCTTCATTTCCAGAAATTCTGACATTAAAAAAAATCCAAACTTTTCCATAATATTTGATCTTCCTTCATCATAATTATTCATTTTGCGTCTGAATCTGCAATTTTCTCCGTATCTGCAATATCCTCTTGCATCATAAATACAGTTATTATCTCTTGAGCTGTATCTTGGAGCTGATGCTTGGAAATTTTTTGCTGACACTCCATATCGCAGTGATGGCTTACTTTTTTCCTTCTCATATTCTTTGTTCCTCTCTTTATTTGTTTTCTTTCTTATTTTGGATTTTATTATTTGATTGATTATTTATTTGATTTTGATTCATGGCTACAGGGTGCATATATTTACTTTTTTTGTCAAACTTACATCCTTTTCCTTCTTTTTTAGGTTTTTGCATATTTTTGGATGTAGATCTCGCAATCATCCTCATAGCTGTCAGTATGCACATTACCATATATTTCATAGTTGTGACATACCTTGGGATGTTTGTAGTAACATCTTTCTCCGAATCTGCAATTCCCTCTTTTTAAAAGGTTGCAGACTTTGTCTTTCTTGTCTATTTTTTCCTCTTTCCCATCAGTGTGCAGATCTGGGTAGAGCCTCTTCGGGATTTTCTTTTGTGTTGTCATGTCGTAATTTATTTCTTCTTATGCATGCTGCTTGATTGCCTCATATGTAGCATCAATGAGTATCTCTGCATCCATACTTTTATCTTGTTCTTTGTTTTCCTTAATTTTTTCTGTCATTTCAGTTTTGTTTACTTCTCTTCAATTTTCCTCTTATCCCTTCTTAACTTCCTTCTCTTCTTCATTCATCAAGTATTTGTACATTAAGTCTTTCTTAATAACATTGTCTATCCATGATAGACATGTTGAGAAAAATATTCTGGTATCCTTACTCACATCTTGTATTACTTTAGCACATTGAGGATGCATCGGAATGTTGCATGCAGAGCATTTTCTGATCAGGTTTTGTGGATTAACTATGCTATACCACACCTTACACAGTTTGCATGCTTTTGGCATTCTTTTTCCTTTTGCATCAATTACAATATTCACAATGTTCACCATATTAATTTTCTTTGTCGGAATATGTTGATTGATGTAAATTTTCTTTATGAGTCTCTTGACCACTTGGATTTTATTTGGAACGTCTTCAATTATTTTCAAGTTGTTTTCTGTTGATTTGTTCCAGTTTGAAGGATCATATCCTTCTAATATGTCTATGAATGCTTTTGCATCTTTTTGGTTAGGGCTGTTGTTGATCTCATAGACGAGATATGCCAGCTCCCTTCCTGCTACCTCTTTGTATTGCGAATCTGCTAAACACGCTAAATTTCGCCATTTCTTACCACAGTTGGAACTTATTGCCATCTTGATCTAATTTACAGTATTTCACTTGATAAACTAACTTAGTGCATGCTTTATCCTACTATTTTCACCCTAATCTTATCACTGACAGTTCACGAACACTTCTAGATACTTCTCAAATTCTAGACATATGTTAAATGCATTATATCTGTTGATTAATCAGACTGTGCGCAGGAACGTCTCACCAAGCAAAATGGCTACAGAGAGAGAGAGAGAGAGAGAGAGAGAGAGAGAGAGAGGGGGGGGGGAATGCAGTTATGAAAGCTCAGATTTCAATAAAATAAGCCCTCGGGTCTTTTCGTTTTCAACAGAGAGAGAGAGAGAGAGAGAGAGAGAGAATGCAGTTATGAAAGCTCAGATTTCAAAGTTATGAAAGCTCAGATTTCAATATAAGCTAGAGATCTCGTTTTTAACAGAGAGAGAGAGAGAGAGAGAGAGAGAGAGAGAGAGAGAGGGTGAATGCAGTTATGAAAGCTCAGATTTCAATAAAATAAGCCCTAGGGTCTTTTCGTTTTCAACAGAGAGAGAGAGAGAGAGAGAGAGAGAGAGAGAGAGAGAGAGAGAGAGATGCAGTTATGAAGCTCATTTCAATCATAAAATAAGCCCTAGGGTCCTTTTCGTTTTCACAGAGAGAGAGAGAGAGAGAGAGAGAGAGAGAGAGAGAGAGAGAGAGAATGCAGTTATGAAAGCTCAGATTTCAAAGTTATGAAAGCTCAGATTTCAATAAAATAAGCCCTAGAGTTTTTTCGTTATTAACAGAGAGACCTTACCTTACAGACCTTACAGTTCGTTCGGGTTGCCCCAGGTCCCTTAGTGTGAGGCACCTCTAATGTCTACCAGAGTGTTGCTATTACATCTTCCGGTATATTTTGCATCTTCCAATCTTGGATGGTCTGGGATGCAGTTTAGATATTTGTCGAGATTATTCTTAAACACATCTACGCTCACTCCTGATATATTCCTCAGATGAGCTGGCAACGCATTGAATAGACAGCTGCATTATCGATGCTGGTGCGTAGTGGATTAATGTCCTGTGTGCTTTCCTTATTTTTCCTGGTATAGTTTTGGGCACTATTAATCTACCTCTGCTTGCTCTTTCTGATATTTTTAGTTCCATGATATTTTCTGTTATTCCTTCTATCTGTTTCCATGCCTGAATTATCATGTAGCGTTCTCTTCCTCCTTTCTAGACTATATAATTTTAAGGATTGTAGTCTTTCCCAGTAGTCAAGGTCCTTAACTTCTTCTATTCTAGCTGTAAAGGACCTTTGTACACTCTCTATTTGTGCAATATCCTTTTGATAGTGTGGGTACCATATCATATTGCAATATTCAAGTGGACTACGAACATATGTTTTATAAAGCATTATCATGTGTTCAGCTTTTTCTTGTTTGAAGTGCCGTAACAACATTCCCATTTTTGCTTTACATTTTGCCAAAAGAATTGCTATTTGATCATTGCATAACATGTTCCTATTCATCACACCAAGGTCTTTAACTGCTTCCTTATTTGTGATTGTCTCATTATTAGGTCCCCTATATGCATATAGCTTTCCTTCTCTGTCTCCATATTTATTGATTCAAATTTATCAGAGTTAAATACCATCCTATTTTCCTCTGCCCAATCTATACTTTGTTAAGGTCTCTTTGTAGAGCGTTCCTATCTTCATCACAAGTAATTTCTCTACTTATTCTTGTGTCATCAGCGAAACTACTCACTACCGAATCCTTAACATTACTGTCTATGTCTTCAATCATAATAACAAACAGTATTGCAGCTAGCACCGTACCTTGTGGCACACCGGATATTACCTTGGTTCATCCGATTTCTTATCGTTTGCAATAACTATCTGTTTTCTGTTGTGTAAAAATTCTTTTAACCATCTTCCTACTTTATCTACGATATTGTGTTTTCTAATTTTCTTTGCTAATATATTATGGTCTACTTTGTCAAAAGCTTTTGCAAAGTCTAGATAAAACCACATCTGTTTCATTTCCGCTTTTCATATTTTTGAATATGTTCTCACGGTGGACTAACAGTTGGGTTTGTGTACTTTTTCCGGGTACGAAACCGTGTTGTCCTCTATTAAACAAATTATTTTTTATTAAATGTTTCATAATATTTTTCTTCATTACCCTTCATACACTTTCATAAATATGTGATGTTAGACTCACAGGCCTATAATTACTTGCCTCTAGTCTTGATCCACTTTGAAAGTAGGGGTGATATATGCTAATTTGTGCTCATCATAAATCTTGCCTGTATCTACACTTTGTCTTAATAATATTGCAAGTGGCTTTGCGATAGAATGAACTACTTTCTTTAACAAAATAGCAGGGACTCCATCCGGCCCTGCAGCAGCTCCATAATTTTAATTCATTAATTGCCTGCACATATCAGCTTCATAATTTCTATGTCAGCTAAATATTCACTAGTTTCGTCCCTTACTTCTATATCATTATCTTCATTATCTATTCTAGGGGTGAATTCTCTCTTATATCGTTCTGCCAGTATGTTGCAAATTTCCTTTTTTTCATTCGTTAATCTCCCTTCAATTCTCAGAGGGCCTATTTCTATTCTTCTTTTATCATCTTCTTCGCATATGAGTATAATAGTTTTGGGGTTTTTGCTTGATATTTATAGGGTTTTTCTTCCAAGTCCCGTTTTTCATTTTCTTTTGATTGTATAATCTTTTGTTTTTTTTTTTCTGCATTTTCTATCTTACTTTTTAGTTCTATAACTTTCCATGCATTTTTTTCTTTTGCAGACCTTTTTTTCCACTTTCTGATTTTCTGGAACAAGATCCTTCTGTCTCTTGGTATGCATGAATGATGTTTACTTTTCTTCTTCGGTATATATTTATCCACTATTTTCTCCAATATTTTATATAATATCTCCGTATTTACCCTTATGTCATCACTTACGAAAATGTTATCCCAATCTTTGTTTAATTCTTCATTAATTTCTGACCATTTTATATTTTTACTGTAGAAGTTGTATTTTCCATATCCTTCCCACTAGAGAGAGAGAGAGAGAGAGAGAGAGAGGAGAGAGAGAGAGAGAATGCAGTTATGAAAGCTCAGATTTCAGTAAAATAACCCCTCAAGTCTTTTCGTTTTCAACACAGAGAGAGAGAGAGAGAGAGAGAGAGAGAGAGAGAGAGAGAGAGAATGCAGTTATGAAAGCTCAGATTTCAACAAAATAAGCCCTCGGGTCTTTTACTTTTCAACAGAGAGAGAGAGAGAGAGAGAGAGAGAGAGAGAGAGAGAGAGAGAGAGAGAGAGAGAGAGAGAGAGACTACCCTTGTACCCTGGGTATGCATCTCTGAACAGACACTGGACAGAGAAATTTTCAGTTTCAACCATGATAGTCTCCTGTTACAATCATATATGACACCATACTGAAATCACAATTTGATTACAATGAAGCTGCTATATTTCAGGTTTGGCTAAAAAACCTGAAAGTCTTAATAATCACCTAAAACATATCTACACTAAAAGCCCATGACAAATTATTTAATGGGGCATTCATTGTGTAGAACGTTTGAAATTCTGGATAATCAATCATTCTGTGGTATCCACGGGGATGCGCAGGCCCTTGATGAACTCATGCCTCCACATTCTGTACTAGGCTAATTTCTCAAGATCTCTGTCAAATTTACGTAATTTATTGTTTATTTTTTTTTTAAATCAGCCTTGTACCTTAGTTTTAAGTGTTCTCTTATATTCAGTTCAGCAGCTGTATTTTTTTTTTTTTTTACATTAACGTAACGTTGTGGTTTTGCTCAGTGATTCCTCCTCTTGTGAATTACCTAACTATCGTGTTAACGATTGTTTTTATTTTGTTTTCGAGTTGGAATAGAACTGTAGTGAGGTGAGTGGAGACCGGCCCGGCCTAAGGCTCCGTCCACACGGTCGAGCTTTGGTCGACGAACTTTGTCCGATGTGACGTCAGAAGCGGAGAAACAGTGGGAAAAGTCAGAACTTTACTGCAGTTTCTCCGCTTCTGACGTCACATCGAACAAAGTTCGTTGAGCAAAGATCGGCCGTGTGGACGGGGCCTAAGACAGTTTGGGCCTGTATAAGCTTTTGGACGTACGCTCTTTTGCAAGCAGCCTTCTGGAGAGTTATCTTACGCCTTTTGGAGGAATACTCTGACGGACCTCCCCACGAAAGTGGTATTGCGTAGATGTGTTGAGCCATCTACGGCGTACGTACATCGTTGGAGTTTGATCACGGCTGTGATATCGCAGGTGATAGTCACTTGCGACTCCTGTACTCCTGTTTCTCGCCTGAGGATTTGGCGGAAGATGTGGTCGTCGCTGTCCCGCCACGTAGGAGGCGTTACGCCAACCACTGTCCTGTGTTGTCCATCTCCAGCTGCTGGTCCAGGAGAGCTTAGGGCTTGTGAGGAGGCACGTAGGGAAGCAATTGCCAGGTTTGAGGAGATTATCCTGTTGTCCCTCGGGATCGAACTCGACCCCTGTATCTGCCTGGACAATTTGTGAGCTCCCTTGTTTATCTGTTGGAAGGTTGAAGTGACCTCCATGAACTCCTGTGCACTTCGTTGTACGTGAGGATTTACATATTCAAGTATTAATCATATTTGTACATATTTATATATGTATGTTATATTGAGTTGTCGGTATTGGGTATTTATTGCCCCTCAGAATATCTTATTTGAATTAATTTAAGTTTAGAACTGCCATGGTTAGGTAGGAGATTTAAGGTTTTCTTAACTTTATTTTCCCTGCTCTTCCTTCTTTCTTATAGTTGTAGGCTAGTGGTTTCTTTATTGGGCCCGTGTTGTTATTATTTGAGCTTTTGGCACATCGTCCTTTCTTCACTTTGTTAGGGTAGCTTTCAGAGTTTAGGAGTCCTTGTGAGCCCATTATTTGTTCCATGTATTTTGCATATTTACTGTTAAGTTTTCTTACAAGGCTGATTTAGTGTTAAGTGTACTTTATTATCAAATATTGTTAATTTTATTCTGGTGTTTGTGTCCACATTTCTCTTACCCTGTGTACTTTCCTACCGCCTACGATCCCTGTGATTATTTAAGTATAAAGAACCTCTATTACGGCCAAAAGGGTCGTAACAATTTAGCGACCGTGTACGCGGGTGTGCACAGAGTTTGGGTTTGTGGAGCAACTCAGGGATAGGTTACAATATTTAATTTGGTTTTGTTGCCTGCCTTACTTTCTCCCCCTTGTAAGTAATTCATTATGGATGACTTTGTTTTTGACCCAGCCGAATTTTTGGGGTCGGCTGACTGTATCAGATATCTAGGTATATTAAGTAAGGAGCATTTAAGGAGTTGTGCTCATTGGTTAAATATTTCTTTTAGACTCACGGACACTAAGGCTCAGTTGTTGTCTATCAAGGCGATGGTGGCTCGTGGTTTAGCCGAGGGTGAGGATTTGGTTAGGGATATGATTAGTAGAAGTTCTGATGATGAGAATTCTGTTGATGAAGAGGTTAGTGTTAATCCTGGGCTATCTCTATTTGAGGACCACCCTCGTACTGGTGTTATTTATACTGGTCCCGCTAATTTAACTGTAAAGGCTAGAGTCTTTAATAACCCCTTTGTAGAGGCAGAGCCAGAGCCAGTACAGTCTGTGGTAAATCCTGAAGATGAGAACCTTAGTTTAATTTGTAAACGAATAGAATTATTGAAGGTACAGTTTGAAGAGAATGAGAGGGTGAGGCGCCATGAGTTGGAAATGGCTAGAAATAACTTAGACTTGGCTAGGTTACGAGCTAACCCTGACTTTAATAGTACTCCCACCGGTCCTTCGTCAGATAGGTTTAACATGAGTGCGGCATTAAAGTTGGTGCCCGTGTTTGATGAAGGTAATGTGCCGGGGTTCTTTAAGGCTTTTGAGTGGGTGGCCACTAGGTTGTCTTGGCCCACCGAGATGTGGACTGTATTGATTCAATGCAGGTTGGTAGGTAAGGCCATTCGCCAATATAATGCTTTGGAAGAGTGTGTGGCCAGAGATTATGGTAAGGTTAAGGCGTTGATTCTCAAGACGTATGACTTGGTCCCTGAGGCTTATCGCCTGAAATTCAGAAATTCTATGAAGCCCGATACTATGTCCTATGTGGAGTATGCCCGTCTTAAGGAGGAGCAGTAAAGAGTCGCCAGGTGGTCTCCTTCTCCTCCTTGAGGGAGCTGATGCTACTTGAGGAATTTAAAAAAACATGTAGTAAGGAACCTAGGATTCACCTGGAGGAGGTTAAAGCATGTAGCTTAAGTAAAGCCGCTCAGATAGCTGATGAGTATGTTTTAACACACCGTGTAGGTAACTGTAGTTTTGGCCCATCAGCTTTCAAATCCCAGCCTGCCAGGCCAAACAATAATAATTTGAGATCTAATAACCCCTTTTAAAGTTTTAAAGGTTAAAGGTAGCCAGGGAAATAACCCGAGTGGAAGGAACACACGGGTGTTTTCCCAGAGTAATCAAAGTTCTAGTAATGTTGGTAGCGCTAAGGGAACTTTTTTTTTGGTGCCATGAGCAGGGTCACTTTCAAGCTCGGTGTCCTGCCCGGAGGAGGTATCTCCAGCGGAATGGAAGGGGAGGTAACAACAATGTCCCCGCATCTTTAATTGCTAATGCCCCTACTACCCCTAATACTGAAGTTGAGTGTTCCCCAGGAACTGAAGGAAGGGTTAGGTTTAGTGGTAGTGGAGGTTGTGATGGTAATTGCTTCCTAGCAAAGACAGATAAAGGAAAGGAGAACGCATTTTCGAGAAGTTCGGCAGCAAGGAGGCGTTAGCGGCAGGAGTGTTGTGGAACTCGTCAGGCGCCATCATGACGTGAGAAACGCAGCGATTTCTGATGCAATACCTCGTCTAGATTCATCTAAGAATTTCTAGTAATCTCGGGAGCCTGTGACGTTCGCCGTAGGCTCCGCCCCCAGAGTGCCGTATAAATACGACTGTCGTAGCAGCAGCAGCAGAGATCGTAAGAGAGAGATCACCAGTTAGTCACAGAGAGATATCCTCAGTAAGAGCCACAGATCAGATTATCAGTGAGAGATCAGCAGCAGCAGTGATCATCCGAGAGAGATAAAAGAAAAGGAACCGACGAAGGATTAAGAAAAGTTGCTCGAGAGTTGGTTGGATTTTGGTCTAGTCATCTCCAGGAGTGGACGACCGAGTTATCTCGACGTTGAGAAGACTTCAGAGAAGAAGTGTCCTGCCAGAGGTTTTGGGGAGTTCCTGACTTTCAAGTATCGAGAGTAGACATTATTTTCTGCAATACGGAGTCAAGAGGACGTCTGCAATCGCCGATCTCCTTTTGTGAAGCCACCGCTTCGAAACACTAAACCGGCCAGCAAGTATTTGAATTACCTCGCTGTTCCCCCAGTTCATGCAGAGTAAGATTTTGCCTTTTTATGTAAATAGGAGATACCATTCTCCATTTACCTTTGTTGGTAAGCTTGTAAATAAACTTTAGTTGTTGTTAGTGTTTCTTTCGAGTGTCGTAATCCCCAGTTTTCAACTGTTGGTGTTGAATTTTTTTTTTTTTTTAATTTCATATCGAACCTGAAGCGGACCTCTCTCAGAGGACGTAACATTGTGGCAACCTTGCTTAGGCTATCAACACTTTAACAGTTTGAAACAGGGAAAATATAGAAAGAGCCAGAATGAGTGAGATGGTGAAAGAGTTTATTGAGTCAGGCAAGCTTCTAGGTCTAGAGGGGAATGATCTCCGTGAGTATGTTGAAAAGAAAGAAAGAGAAAAGTATGAGAGAGATGAAAGAGCGGCTGAGAGAGAGGAAAGAGCGGCTGAGAGAGAAGTAATGATAATGCAGCAAGAGAAAGAGAGAGAAGCAATGAAAATGCAGCAAGAGAGAGAAATGTTGGTAATGCAGCAGGAAAAGAGAGAGAAAGAACGTATGCACGAGTTGGAAATTACTTGGTTAAGGGAAAGTACTCGTAACAGTCGGTCAGGCGAGAACGAAAACGAAGCTGATACGTTAGGCATGAGGGCAGTGTTAAAATTAGTACCAAAGTTCGATGAGGAAGATGTTACGACATATTTCATGTGTTTTGAGAAGTTAATGGAACGAGTAGGTTCTCCTAAAGAAACGTAGACTTTATATCTGCAGTCAGTTTTGAGTGATAGGGCACTTACTGTGTATAGTTGCATGTCTAAGGAGGAATGTGATAATTACGATATCGTGAAAGAAACTGTTCTTAGCACGTACCTACAGGCTAGTACCGGAGGCATACCGTAAGAAATTTAGAAATTTGAGAAAGGATGAAAATATTGCATATGTAGAATACGGTAAGAAGTTAGAAAGGCTGTTTTTTGATTGCTTAACTTCTGCTAAAGTTGATGATTTTGATAATTTGAAGAACTTAGTGTTGTTAGAAAAATTCAAAGATAACGTATCCCGAGATTAAACTCTATATAGAGGATAGGCGAGAAGTATCTTTTGCAAGAGCAACTAGGCTTGTTGACAAATATAGTCTAACTCATAATTTGAGTGTTAGTAAGAAACGAAACGATCCTTCGTCTTGTAGAGTACAAAGCAGTAAAGGATTCAGCCCTAATAATAGCAATGGGAGTAAAAGTGACTATTCCTGTTATACATGCGGAAAACCTGGTCATACGTCTAAGGTTTGTAAGAGTAAAGTGGCATCTAGTGGCTCAGAATTAACTTGTTTCCAATGTAATGGGAAAAGGCATTTAGCGAGAAATTGTGCAGTAGAAAGGAAGGACGGTAAGAAACCAGTGTCTCTAGTTAACCTTTCATCAAGTAGGAATGATGTGATGAGAGAAACTAGGAAAGTTTTTGGTGAATTTCTGTCAGAAGGCGTAGTTTCCTCTCTTGAAGGAGTAGGTTCGAGAGAAGTAGTCTTGCTTCGAGACACAGGCGCTGCTGTCTCACTGATTAGGAGTGAGTGTGTGCCGAACAGGGCAGAAATCAATATGGAAGAGAAAGTCATGTTAGGTGGATTTCCTAGCACTTGTGTTCTTTGTCCTTTGTTGAAGTTGAATTTAGAAAGTCAGGTAGTGTCATGAGAAGTGAAACTTGCAGTTGTGGACAGTTTGCCCGACAGAGGCGTTGACATTATTGTCGGTAATAACTTAGCTTTATCTAAGAATGTGAAACCTGTTGTGAGGAATATTCCAGTGCCTGAAATGGTAGTAACTAGGTCGGGTTTAGATACAGGCATAGACTACGATCATAATTTGTTCGTGGATTCGAACGAGAGTGATAGAGGTAGTGAGGTTGATCTTGGCATGAGTGTGGCTGAGAGACCGGACTCTATCAATGTTGACAGTGATAGCCAAGGGGAAGGCGTATCTGTCGAGAGTAACGTAGTAAATGTACCTGTATCTAGTCCTACTTATGGTGATGAATTAGGCTCTAACATTTTTTATAAAGATGAGCTAGTCAAGTTGCAGAGAGAGGACGAGACACTAACCCGAATTTTTTAATGTGAGCTGGATGATGATCTCGATGATGTGTGTAAGGAAACTTTTTGTTTAAAGGACGAAGTTTTGTGTCGTTATGTTCGGCCGAAGTCAGGTAGTAAAGGAGAAATCACCGAACAATTAGTTGTTCCTAGGAAGCTGCGTGAGCTAGTTTTGAAGTTAGCACACGATGAGCAAGGACATTTGGGAGTAAATAAAACTTTCAAGTGTATTAGTAGGGCATACTTTTGGCATAAAATGAAAAATGATGTAAAGAGGTATGTTTTAAGCTGTCATGAATACCAAATTGCCAGGAACCCGAATCAAGTAATCCCCAGAGCTCCGTTGTGTAATATTCCTTCGGTAGGCGAACCTTTTGTGAATGTAGTTATCGATATGGTTGGACCTTTGCTTAGAAGTAAGGGAGGGAATATATATCTGTTGACAATCATTGATAGACTTACTCGCTATCCTGAGGCGGTAACCGTAAGAAGCAGCAACGCAAGGACCGTAGTTAAACGATTGTTGAATTATTTTTCTAAGTTTGGTCTGCCTCGTACTATACAGAGTGATAATGGTAGTAATTTTGTATCCAAATATTTCAAGGATAGAATGAAAGAGTTAGGCATCAAACTCGTAACTTCCACACCTTATCATCCCGAATCACAAGACATTGTGGAGAGATTTCATCAAACGTTAAAGAGTTGCTTACGGAAATTGTGTAAGAACTTCGAATACGACTGAGAAGAAAAGTTACCATTCGTTCTGTTAGCTTTAAGGTTAGCACCGAGCGACACTACTGGGTTTAGTCCATTTGAGCTTGTTTTCGGTCACACCGCTAAAGGTCCTTTGAAAATGTTAAAATGTAACTTAATGAATAAAGAAGGTAGTGAGTACTACATCACTAATCTAGAGTATTATAAAAACAGTTTAAGGGATGCTTGGCAACTAGCAAAGGAGACCGAGAGGAAGAGTCAAGGGGAAACTAAACAAAAGCATGATCTTAGAGCGAAAGAGACATCTCTGTGTAGGAGATAGTTTTAGTATTAGTCCAGAAAGAAGGTCCCTCTTTATCGTATAAGTTCGAAAGTCCTTTTTCGATTTTAGAGAAGATGGGGAATCTGAATTATTTAATAGATATGGGTAAACGTAGAGCAAAGTGGCTGCATGTAAATTTACTCAAGAAATATAACGAACGCCCCGTGCCTGTAGTGACGGTGTCCCAGAAAGAGATTAGCTTTGAGAAAAACTCTGAGGTGCTTAAGAATTTCGAAGTTTTTAATCAGGGTTTAGAAAAGGAAAAGGTGAGGGAAGCACGTAATGTTTTAGTGAATTATCCTGAAACTATTAGTGACAAACTAGGCCTAATCAATGTTTTAGAACATGATATTGAGTTGCAGGACACGAAACCCATTAGGCAAAGTCCATATTGTCTGAACCCAGAAAAGGCAGAATCTGTGAGGAAGGAAATTAGTTACATGCTAGATAATGATTTGATAGTACCTAGCGAGAGTGAATGGAGTTCCCCGGTAGTTCTGGTGAAAAAGGAAGATGGATCAGATAGATTGTGCATTGATTTCCGGAAAGTAAACAGTGTAACGAAGCAAAGTAATTTTCCCTTGCCCAGGATTGACGATTGATTAAATAGAATCGGAAATTCCAAGTTCATCTCAAAGCTTGATTTGGCTAAAGGTTATTGGCAAGTACCTTTAAGTGAACGAGCCCGGAAAATTTCCACCTTTATAACGCCATTTGGTAGTTTCAAGCCCAAAGTTATGGCTTTTGGCTTGAAGAACGCACCCAGTACCTTCCAAAGGTTAATGAATAAAGTTTTAAATGGCATCAACAACTGTGTCGTGTACTTAGATGATCTTGTGATATTTTCAGAGACTTAGGAGGATCATGTAAGAATTTTGGCGAGAGTCTTGAGGGCCCTTACCAAAGCGAATCTCGTTCTTAATCTAAAGAAGTGCGAATTTGGGAAAGCCTCTATTACTTATCTAGGAGTGGCGGGAGTAACTATGACTCTCTATGAAAGTTAAAGTTCTTGGACTGAGACCGTAAGAAGGAGTCATAGTTGCTAAGCTTCCTACCTCCACGTGGTCCCGCTGGAAACTAGGCATAGCGATATGCCTAGGCTAAATGGAAGCGCACCCCCTGTCCCTACAGGCAGGGGGATAACCCGGCGATCTGGCCAACCGAAAGCCAATGTGGGTGCTCCAACCCAGAGTACCCACAACGCCGGTGAGAGAGAGAGTAAGAAATTGAAGGATGGACGAAGAGAGTCCAACACCAGTACCCTCACCACCTTTAATATAAATGATGCTGAGAACGGACATCACCTGTTGGAGGGCGCTGATCCTGTGGCGCTGGAAAGGAGTAAGTGTCCCTACTGCAACAGAGATTTTGCCACGTATGCAGGAAATAGGCTGCACCAACGACGAGCCCATCCGAGCGAGTACCACCATGGAGAAATTCAAAGATTAGAAAGCCGCCCTAATCAGATCTGGCAAGAAGAAGAGCTTGTAATTATGGTGAGCTATGAGCTCAGAAATCATAAAAACCCCTCCCTGAATAAAGTTATTCAAAAAGAGGCGCTCCCACATAGATCCATCGATGGGATAACAGGTAAAAGAAAATCTACCAAATATCAGAAGCTACTTGAGGATCTCAAAGCAAAAAGGGTTCAAAGTGAAATGGAAAAGAATAAGGAGGAAAGTAAAGCCTGGACAAACAAAACCAAAGATGACAACCCGAAGACGACAAATAAAAGCGGTAACAGGGAAATAGCAGAAAGAGTAGCAACGGAAATAAACCGCCTAAAGAAAAAGGGAAAAGCGACTGGTCATCTGCCGAGCTACAGGCGATGGCAAACTTTGAGTATAAGGTGGGAGCCACCTACCCCGTATAAATAAGAAAATCTACGAAAGTCTCTATCCCTGCAAGACTCTGGAGAATATAAAGAATATCAGGAGAACAAAGTGGAGATACTCTACAGAACCAAACAAAGGGCTCACCTTGAATCCCCACATACCATCCAAGAGCCAAGTAAAAATCTTGAAACCTCGCCAAGGACGCCAAGAAGGAGACTGTCAAACCTGCGTAGATGGCCGGTGGTCTGCCTAACACCTGAGAACGTAGGAAATGAAGAAAGGATCCATCAAGAGAGCGATATGGAAAGGAGCAGGGACGACAGTCAAGACGGAATGAACGAATACCTCAAACAATGGACTACGGAAAAGGAAGCAGAAAATAGAGAAGAAGAAAGGACACCATCATCGCCATCAACACCTGGCACCCCTTCAAGCAACAACGAAGAATCAACGTCCTCGTCAAACACATCAGACGATGAACCTCAGGAGGACATCCCGACTGAGGCTGACGTAGAAAAAATGTGTAGAGACATCTTCGGAGTGAGGGAAGGATTCAGCAGGATTACCCGAAGGAAAGCAAACCACCGCAACATACCAAATAGAATAAGAAGAAGGAGGGAGTTTGCTGTTACTCAAAGAAAGTGGAAAAAGAACTGAGGGAAGATAACAGCAAACATTTTAGATGGGAAGGACCCCCTAGCAGACCCTACCCTTCCACCAGGGACTGAGGAATTCTGGGGGCGATTGTTTGGGAGAGAAAGTCCGGCGAGTAATGGAAACTCACACGAGGGAAATACGAAGACCTTCCTTAAGATATCTATAACGGAGCCAGTTTCACTTGAAGATATCAAATGGACAAAAGGAAAAACCAGGCTGGGATCGGCACCTGGACCAGACAGGGTACGTCCAGGCGAATTTAGATCTGCCGACGATCGAAAAATTATGACACTGTATAATACCATCTTGAGATACAGCATAGTAACAAAAATGGCTGCTACGGGACAGACCATCCCAAGGAAAGACAACCCAACTGACCCGAGTGACTTCAGACCCATTACAGTCACCTTGGTCGTCACTCGGGGGTTACATAAAATACTGGCAAAGCGGCTGGTGAACCGGATCCCGACTTCAGCTAGGCAAAAAGGATTCAAGGCAGAAGATGGGGTCGGCGCAAACCTACTGATACTCGAAGAACTAATCAGTAAGGCTAAGGCCAAATCCACGAGCCTATACTTAGGCTTCGTCGACTTCAAGAAGGCCTTTGACTCGGTTGGCCACAATGCCATTTTAGAAGTCCTAAAAGAACGGCAGCTAGATACGAATTTCATCAAGTATCTAGCAAACTATTATAGAAAAACCCGAACCAAGATCATCAACGCTGAGATACGAGTAAAGAGGGGTGTTATGCAAGGAGATCCTCTCTCCCCCATAATATTCAACATCGCCCTCGAATCGGCTTTGGACAAGCTACCAGCTGGAATTGGGGCCCAGCTGGAGTCGGAATTGATAAAGTATATAGCCTTTGCCGACGATATCGTTGTGGTGGCAACTTCGAGAGAAAAGCTGACAGCAGGAATAGAGAAACTTTTAAATGAAGCAGGCAAACTGGGCCTCGAGCCTGGATTGGAAAAGTGTGCCACCCTCGGCGTCAGCGATAGGACGAAGAAAACCTGGTACCAGGATGGCCAACCAATCGCGTACCAGGGAACTGAAATACCAGCGATAAAGCCCGGCGAAGTCTACAAATATTTAGCAATAGACGAGGGCGCTGACACAAAGACAAATGGGAAAAAGGTGATAGGGAAATTAAGAAACTGCCTGTGCCATCTACAAAAGGCCCCGCTGAAGCCCCAACAAAAACTCTGGGCTCTGAAGAAAGTGGCCATACCCCGAATGAAGCACATGGCAATAAACGGACGGCTTAAAAAATACCACCTAAACCATCTAGACGCCGAAGTAAGAAAATTTATAAAGAAGGCCCTACACCTCCCAAAGGACATCCCCAATGCGGTCCTATATACTTCGCTGGAGGAAGGAGGAATGGGGATATATAACTTCAAAACACTTGTCCCTGTAGAACTAAGGAACAAGTGGGGCAGGCTTAAGTCAGCACAAGACCCAGTGGTGGCTGGACTTGCAAGAGTAAAATTCGAGGCAACATCAGGAGAAGCTACGCAGAAGAATGTACAGATGCAGTGGCAAGGAAACTCATCAATTCAGTTGATGGATCAGGTCTGAGTGAGGCAGCCCAGGGACTGCGGCACAACTGATTATGCGAAAGGAACATCTCTAGTCCCTGGAGGCAGGTTTTGTAACCTAGCTAAACTTAGACAAGGAGTCCTGTCCACCCCTGCGAGAAGTGCAAGAGAAAGAGATGTGCAAGGACTTTGCGACCTGGGGTGTGCCAGCCAGGGCACGCTGCATCATATTTTGTTTACAAAATCTGCCTAGGATGCAACCCATGGAGAGAATAGTAAGACACAACAACGTCATGAACTGGCTGGCCACCAAGTTAGAAGACCGAGGACACCAGGTAGTGAAGGAGCTGCACATCTCGACCTCCTAAGGTCTAAGGAAACCAGACCTAACAGTCTGGAACAACCAAGCAACCAGGATATTAGATGTCCAAATTGTCGGGGACTCAAACGTCGGCTCGCTGGTCCATCTCGACGATATGAAAATAAGGAAGTATAATACCCTGAAATAACTAGCAAAGTGGCGGAATTAACGGGCCATACTCCGACAGTGGGAGCCATCACTATAAACTGGAGGGGAGTGGCCTGCAAGAGAGCAGTGGCGACACTTAAGAAGTTGGGCCTCAGAAATGCAGACCTGAATATCATGATTCTGAAGGCCATGGAAGGAGGCCTGTCTATATATTCAAGCTATATGGGCATGGCAGGAGGAGGAGACGTTACATGATTGGCGCCCCACAGCAGATTCGGCCAAGCAACGTTCCTCCGGCTCCGTGCCGTTGAGTGGAGATCGTGCCGGGACGGGAGGCAAGTTGGAAGTCACCTGGAAGCCTCTTGTGATATGTATATAGTATAATTAGCTTAGTTTTTAGAAAAGCAAATGAGGTTAGCGCTAACCATAGAGATAGGAAACATCTGAGGTGTAGGTAGGTAGGTTAGGTTAACCAATAAAAAAAAAAAAAAAAAAAAGGTCTTGGTAAAATCTGTCCAAAGGATCGGAATATAGAAGCTATCGTGAATTTCCCAATCCCAACAACTAAAAAACAGGCCATGAGATTTCTCGGAATGGTTTCGTATTTCCGTAGATTCGTACCAAATTTCTCGGAAATAAGCACTCCCATAACTAATCTGTTTAAGAAAGGATGCAGTTTTGTATTTGATGACGCGTGTGTGGAAGCCTTCAACAAGTTAAAGGCTATAATGATTCACGAGCCAGTTCTATTATTACCCGATTTTGGTAAGGAATTTAATTTAGCGATCGATGCCAGTGATATTGGCGTAGGAAGGGTTTTGAACAAGAAGTGAATGGAATGAAACTCCCAGTTGCCTATTATTCAAAGAAACTGAATAAAGCACAACAGAACTATTCCACTATTGAAAAGGAATTGTTTGGTTTAGTTACAGCCTTGCAACACTTTGAGATTTACGCACGTAGCGGTTCTGTTTTAACTGTGTATACTGATCATAATCCGTTAGTTTATTTGGAGAGGTTTAGGAACAAGAATAAACGTCTAATGCGTTAGAGTTTAGAATTACAAGACTATAACCTGAAGATAGTTCATATAAGGGGAAAGGATAATGTATTAGCTGATAGCCTCTCTAGAGACTTCTCAGAATGAGTAGCCTAATAACCGTTTTCTGTTATCGCACGAGTGAGTGTGTGAGTGGAGAAGCGTGCATGTTTGACTGGATTAAAGCTTTATGCAGAATTGTTCTCTGCTGTTTAATTCTTGTTTCTCTTTAGAAAAAAATAAAATCAGTTGATTTCATTTTTTTCTCTTTTGGGGGGGGTGTGTGATGGTAATTGCTTCCTAGCAAAGAAAGATAAAGGAAAGGAGAACGCATTTTCGAGAAGTTCGGCAGCAAGGAGGCGTTAGCGCATTGTGTTGGAGGTGCCTGTTATCATGATGTTTCTAGAATCGGCAGGAGTGTTGTGGAACTCGTCAGGCGCCATCGTGACGTGAGAAACACCGCGATTTCTGATGCAATACCTCGTCTAGATTCATCTAAAAATTTCTAGTAATTTCGGGAGCCTGTGACGTTTGCTGTAGGCTCCGCCCCCAGAGTGCCATATAAATACGACGGTTGTAGCAGCAGCAGCAGAGATCGTAAGAGAGAGATCATCAGTTAGTCACAGAGAGATATCCTCAGTAAGAGCCACAGATCAGATTTTCAGTGAGAGATCAGCAGCAACAGTGATCATCCGAGAGAGATAAGAGAAAAGGAACCGACGAAGGATCAAGAAATGTTGCTCGAGAGTTGGTTGGATTTTGGTCTAGTCATCTCCAGGAGTGGACGACCGAGTTATCTCGCCGTTGAGAAGACTTCAGAGAAGAAGTGTCCTGCCAGAGGTTTTGGGGAGTTCCTGACTTTCAAGTATCGAGAGTAGACATTTTCTGCAATACGGAGTCAAGAGGACATCTGCAATCGCCGATCTCCTTTTGTGAAGCCACCGCTTCGAAACACTAAACCAGCTAGCAAGTATTTGAATTACCTCGCTGTTCCCCCAGTTCATGCAGAGTAAGATTTTGCCTTTTTATGTAAATAGGAGATACCATTCTGCATTTACCTTTGTTGGTAAGCTTGTAAATAAACTTTAGTTGTGTTAGTGTTTCTTTCTATATTCGTATCCCCAGTTTCAACTGTTGGTGTTGAAATATTTATTTTTTATTTTATTTCATATCGAACCTGAAGCGGACCTCTCTCAGAGGACGTAATAGAGGTGAAATAAATCAATCGCCTACTAGCTCTCCTTTGTGACTTTATGACAAATATATTTGGCCTGGCAGTTTGGCTATTGATAGTAAAGTTCTCAGAGTGAACTTCTTAAGGGACACTGTGTCTGCTCGATCATTGGTGTTGTCAAGGGTTTTGAAGGATGTTGGTGAGAATTCTGGAAATTATGTGGTCCTGGGTGGGTTCCCTGATACAGTGGTATCTGCGCCTTTGGTGGAGGTAGAGGCATTCTTCCCAGGGTATCACAAGGTGACAGAATTGGCAGTGGTAGAAAAGCTCCCCATCCCTGATATTGATGGCATTTTGGGAAACGATATGTTGGATGCCCGAGGTTATGAATTATTCCCAATAGTGTCCATAACTGCAAGTCCTGTGGCAATTACCACTCTAGCTTCTGCAAAGGCTGCTGCCGCCTTACAGAGCGAGGATAATTTAAACTTGAGTAGTTTAGAGGTAGAGAGACCCAGGTCTGTAGGTAGTGATAGTAGTAGTTTTATAAATAAAATATTTAATCCTGATTGTGACTGTGTAAGCTTTATTGAAGCTCAGAAGGCTGAATTCAATTATGAATTAGGAGGTACGGATGATTTAACAAAACCAAGGTTTTGTGTGATTAGAGGTTTGTTCTATAGAGTTAGTCGTCCTGTGGATCACGGCTTAAACCAAACCTCTCGGGTAGAGCAGATTGTGGTACCTTCAAAATATCAGAATGATTTCCTTAGTTTAGCTCATGAGGATTCCTTTTCTGGTCATTTTGAAGTTTGTAAAACACACAGTAGATTGGCAAAATATTTTTGGTGGCCAGGATTGAAATCCTCAGTGAAGAAATTTGTAGGAAGTTGTGAAACATGTCAAGTAATGGGTAAACCTAATAAACCTATTCCTACAGCCCCTTTTGCATCCAATTCCTGCAATTGGGGATCCTTTTGCAGAGTTGGTTGTTGATGTGGTTGGGCCTTTGCCCCAAACTAAATCTGGATTTACTTATCTTCCGACTATAATGGACAGAGCGTCTAGGTTTCCTGAAGCTTTTCCTATGAGGAAAATTACATCAAAGGTAGTGTTTGAAAAACTAATAGAATTTTTTTCCAGGTATGGGTTGCCTCATAAAATTCAAACAGATTGTGGCACGAATTTCATGAGCAAGGTATTTAGAGGTAAATGTGCTGAACTGGCCATTCAGCACATACCAGTATACCTTACCACCCAGAGAGTCAGGGCGTAGTGGAAAGGTTCCACCAAACCCTTAAGTCTATTCTAAAAAAGTACTGTTATGAGCAAGAGAGGATTGGGATAAGGGTCTTCCCTTTCCTCTCTTTGCTATACGTAATCATCCAAATTCTTCCACAGGCGTAGCTCCATTTGAGTTGATTTTTGGACATAAGTACGTGGTCCTCTAGAAATTTTCCATGAGTTGTTAGAGGTTAGCCGTAAGAAAGAATTGAATGTGGGTGAGTTCGTTGAGGACCTGAGGAGGAGATTATCAGCTGCCTGGAAATTTGCCCAGGATAATTTAGTGTTGTCTCAGGCCTCAATGAAGGAAAATTATGATAAGAGGAGTAAGGCATCTTCGTTTGGGCCTGATGAGCTTGTTTTGGTTTTGAGCACAGACTCAGACAATTTTCTGGAACCTAGGTGTAAGGGGCCTTGGAAGGTACTCCGGAAATTGTCTGATTTCAATTATGAAGTGGAAGTTCCTGGGACCAAACCTAAGTGTCGGATATTCCATATTAATAGATTGAAATCTTACAGTTGGTAGACTTGACCCTCTAGCTATAGTATTTGAGCCAGTCTCTCTAGTGTTAGAGCCCACGTTAGAAGAACCAGCCGACTTGTTTTGCCAGGTATCTTCAGATGCTCTTACAGGTAATATGCAAAATTTGGAAACTTTAGTAAAGGGTTTGGAGCATCTTGATGGTATCCAGAAGGATGACATGATGAAATTAATATCTTCTTTTTCAGACTTCTTTCAGGCCTCTCCAGGTAGAACGACCTTGCTCCAGCATGATGATGATGTGGGCAGTGCTTCCCCAGTCAAACAAGTCCTTATCTATTAAATCCAGAAAAGCGTGATATTGTCGAGACGGAGATAAAGTATATGTTGGAGCATGATCGAGAAGGAGATAAAGTATATGCTGGAGCATGATTTAATTAGACCTTCGGTAAGTCCATGGAGCTCAGCTATTGCACTTAAGAAACCTGATGGGCAGTTTCGAATGTGTGTGGCCTACTGCAAGGTCAATGCTAATACAAAGAATGACTCTTTCCCTTTGCCACGTATCGAGGACTGTCTTGATCGGATAGGACCTGCTAAGTTTAAGTTTATAACTAAATTGGATCTTTTAAAGGGGTATTGGCAGGTTCCCCTATCGGATCAAGCTCGTGAGATTTCCGCTTTTGTTACCCCCTTTGGGCTTTACGAATGTAAGGTAATGCCCTTTGGGATGAAGAACACAGCATGTACCTTACAGCGGTTGGTGAACAGAGTTATCTGTGGTCTGGAGGGTACAGAAATTTATATGGATGATTTGGTTATTCACAGCAATGACTGGTGGACTCATTTGGTGAGATTAAAGAAGGTATTTGATGCCTTGAGAGCCGTTGGTCTTGTTGTAAATTTAAGTAAATGTGAATTCGGTAAAGCCAAGGTGTTATCTAGATCACGAGGTTGGTTTGGGTCAGGTTACTCCTATACAAGCTAACCTCGAGGCTCTATTAAATTTGCAAAGGCCACGCAATGTTAGGGAGGTCCGGAGAATTTTAGGTATGATGGGTTACTATAGGAGGTTCGTCCGTAACTTCTCTGATCTTGCTCAGCCCCTAACTCAACTATTGCAGAAGGGACAAAAGTTTGTATGGTCTCCTCAGTGTGAGGAATCTTTCTTAATACTCAAAACTGTATTGATGTCTAACCCCATTCTAATGTTCCTGACTTTCAGAAACCGTTTATTGTGGCTGTAGATGCCAGTGATGTGGGTATAGGTGGAGTACTTTTTCAAAGACATGAAGATGGTGAAGTGCATCCAGTATCATACTTTAGTCGTAAGTTGCTGGATGCTGAGAGAAGGTATTTTACCATCGAGAAGGAGGCACTAGCTTTAATTCGTACCTTGGTTCATTTCAAACCATATGTTACTAATTTTTCCTTTCCCGTAGAAATTTGGATGGACCATAACCCTTTGGTGTTCATCGAAAGAATGAAAGGTTCTAACCAGAGGATTCTGCGTTGGGTTCTTCAGCTGCAGGAGTTTCCTTTAAGTATTAAGCATGTTAAGGGTGTTGATAACTGTATTCCTGATGCCCTTTCTAGGATGTAAGTCTGGTTATTTCTCTTCTCACCTCGCCCTTCTCATTTCTCCTTCGAGGTTTGTAATGAATATATTTAAGGTAGTCAATTTTTGATCATGTTTAAAATGGTGTATGGATTCGGGCTTTGTCTTAAGTCTGTTTCATTATGTTGTGAGTTTTGCTTCACCTTATTATTTTTCCCTTGCAGGATATTTTAGATTAAGTTGTCTCTGTTTCCCTTGCAGGATGCTTTAGATTAAATTGTCTATATGGTTATCTTCTAGTATGTTTTATGATTGTGTGGTACTAAAAAAAAATTTATTCTATTTGAATAATTTTTTTTTTTTGAGGGGGAGGAAGGTGTCAAATTAACGTAATTTATTGTTTATTTTTTTAAAATCAGCCTTGTACCTTAGTCTTAAGTGTTCTCTTATATTCAGTTCAGCAGCTGTATTTTTTTTTACGTTAACGTAACGTTCAGTGGTTTTGCTCAGTGATTCCTCCTCTTCTTGTGAATTACCTAACTATCGTGATAACGATTGTTTTTATGGTAATACTTCAGAAGCACTCCGCACTGGATATTAAAACAAATAATCACCTACATGGAAAGAGCATGTGAAAAGCAATATAAAAAGCATAGTCATTATATGAGAGATTGAACGGAGTGGAATTAAATGAGCTTGATAAGTTTTTACCTCGAATTTTTCCTAAGTCGGGAGAGGTGTTTCCTCTACGGTAATGTTTACTTCTAATGAGCCCTCTAACTTACTTTCTTACGCAAACAAAAGCAGTTCCAGTTACTCATTATTGGCTGAGAGGTGTGACATCATTATGACGTCATGGGTTTCATAACCAATTACGAACGACTTTAGTCGAAAAATGATATTGTTATGATACAATAAAGTTTCATACATACTTACCTGGCAGATATATACATAGCTATCGACTCCGTCGTCCCCGACAGAAATTCAAATTTCGCGGCACTCGCTACAGGTAGGTCAGGTGATCTACCGTCCTGCTCTGGGTGGCAGGACTAGGAACCATTCCCGTTTTCTAATCAGATTCTCTCTTCCACCTGTCTCCTGCCGGGAGGCTGGGTGGGTCTTCAATCGTATATATCTGCCAGGTAAGTATGTATGAAACTTTATTGTATCATAACAATATCATTTTCATACATTCAACTTACCTGTCAGATATATACATAGCTGATTGACACCCTTTGTTGGAGGGCAAGAGACAGCTAACTTACTGACTAGACAGGTAAACAACATATGTTGTAGGTATAAATAGACCTTGGTTCCTACCTTATTAGATGGAAGACTTCGTGGCTACTGCCCAGGAGTCTGCTTCACCTCAAGAGCCTTAGCGAGATAGTGATCTGTGGCCAAGAGTTCTTGCTGGTCTGTCGATGGGGTCTTATCCACTTACTCGGCAGAGCCTAACTGGCATTTGTCAAGGGGTGCTAATCCGCTTATATGACAACACGCCTTCTTTAAGGAGCACACAAACGATCTCGATCAATCCTAACCCATGTTAGTTCTAAGATTGCTAAGAGTCATCCCCAAACTCTTAGCAAACAACCACAAACTCGATAATCATACATACAAAATTTAAAAAAAAAAAAATTTTGTACCCCTCTAATAGTCAGTTGTCACTCGATTTCCTAATGAAGAGAAGTGAAGGCCGCCAGTGCGACATCTGACACTCCCATGCACAGGAAACACAAGAACACATCCGACAAGAGGGTTACGTACACACATTTAAGGATCGGTGCTCTCTCCTTTACCCAGAACCGTCTGTGCTGACACAAACGGACCTAGAGAAAAACATTTCTCATACGTCACTCGCACATCTTTTAAGTAATGAGATGCAAATACTGAGTTGCATCTCCAATAGGTTGCATCCAAAATATTTTTAAGTGACATATTTCTTTGGAATGCAATAGATGTCGCGATTGCCCTTACCTCATGAGCTCTTACTCTTAATAGATTAAAAGAGTCATCTGGGCAGTTCTTATGAGCCTCGGTAATTACACTTCTAACAAAGAAGGCCAAAGCATTTTTAGACATAGGTCTCTTGGGGTCTTTCACCGAGCACCATAGACCATGTTGTGAGCCTCCCAACTGCTTCTTTCTGTCCAGATAGAATTTCAGTGCTCTAACTGGACAAAGTGATCTTTCTATTTCTCTGCCTACTAGGCTAGTAAGTCTTTTTACCTCGAAACTCCTGGGCCAGGGATTCGAAGGGTTCTCATTTTTGGCAAGAAAAAGTCTGGAATGAACAAATCGCAGAATCTTCTTTGAAGCCAACTCGTGACTCAAGGCTGCAACTCACTGACCCTTTTAGCCGTAGCCAGAGATAGCAGGAATATACACTTTCTAGTGATATCCCGGAATGAAGCCGTATGAGGTGGTTCGAACTTTTCCGAGGACAGAAATTTCAGAACCACATCCAAGTTCCAGCTCGGAACCCTAGGTTCTACTGACTTCGATGTTTCACAGGAGCGGATGAGATCGTGCAAATCTTTATCATTCGTCAAATCTAAACCCCTGTTTCTAAAGACTGACGAAAGCATACTTCTGTATCCTTTAATAGTTGGTACAGAGAGATGTGACTTTTCCCTCAGGAAAAGAAGGAAATCTGCAATTTCGGTTACAGAGGTATTGGAAGAGGACAGCTTCTTCGACCTGCACCAGTTTCTGAAAACTTCCCACTTCGATTGGTATACTCGCCTAGTAGATGATCTGTGGGCTCTAGTAATTGCGCTTGCCGCCTTGCGAGAAAACCCTCTCGCTCTGACAAGTCTTTCGATAGTCGAAAGTCAGTCAGAGCAAGAGTGGGTAGATTTTGATGGTACCTCTCGAAGTGGGGTTGTTTGAGCAGATCTATCCTGTTTGGAAGAGATCTGGGGAAGTCCACTGTCCACTCCATCACCTCCGTGAACCAAATTCGGGATGGCCAATATGGGGCTATCAGAGTCATCCTGGTTCCCTTCGAGGCCACAAACTTTCTGACTACTTCCCCCAGTATCTTGAATGGGGGAAAAGAAAGCGTAACACGTCTAGCCCTGACCAGTCCAGGAGAAAGGCGTCTATTGCATAAGCCCTGGATCTTCTACCAGGGCGCAAAATGTATCTATCCTTTTGGAGAGAAACGTGGCGAATAGATCTATTTGCGGTTTCCCCCAAAGATACCAAAGGGTCTGACAGACTTCCGAGTGGAGGGTCCATTCTGTAGGAAGGACCTGGAACCTCCTGCTCAGTCTGTCCGCTCTCACGTTCCTCTCTCCTTGAACAAATCTCGTTAGGAGAACCACGTTCCTTTGATTTGCCCAAATCAGCAGATCTCTTGCTAGTTCGTATAGGGCGAGAGAGTGAGTTCCTCCTTGTTTCTTGACATAAGCCAGAGCGGTTGTATTGTCGGAGTTTATCTGTATTACTTTTTTGTCTTCTGACTATCTGCTCGAAGCTCCTTAGCGCGAGGTGAATCGCAAAGAGCTCCTTGCAATTTATGTGCCATGACACCTGCTCTTCCGACCAGGTGCCTGACACTTCTTTGGACCCTAAAGTCGCACCCCAACCTGTCTCCGACACGTCTGAGAACAATGTCAGGTTTGGGTTCCGTACTTCCAAGGATACTCCTTTGTTTTCTTCTAAGGGGGTCAACCACCACCTTAATTGTTGTTTTATTTCTAATGAGATTGGAAACGTGTCCGAGAGCTGTCCTGTCTTCCAACTCCAACTGCTTCTCAGGAAGAACTGAAGCGGACGGAGATGTAGTCTTCCTAGAGGAAAGAACTGTTCGAGCGAGGAAAGGGTCCCCAGAAGGCTCAACCATTCCCTCGCTGAAGTACGTTCTTTCTCTAAGAAGTTCAGTACTGTGGCACAGCCTTTCCTTATTCTCTCTTGAGAAGGAAATACTCGAAAACCCCGAGAATCCATCTGAATCCCCAGATAAACTACGTTCTGGCTGGGGACCATCTGAGATTTCTCGAGGTTTACGATTAATCCTAATACCTTCGTCAATTCCAGGATTGTTGACAGGTCCTCCAGACACTGCTTTCGAGACCTGGCCCTGATGAGCCAGTCGTCCAGGTATAGGGAGACGTTTATCCCTTTCATGTGAAGGTGTTTTGACACATTTTTCATCAAGTCTGTAAAGACTTGGGGAACTGTAGATAGGCCGAAACACAGGGCCCTGAACTGATAGATCCTTCCCTCGAACATGAAACGAAGGTACTTCCTCGACGAATGGTGAATCGGGACGTGGAAATATGCGTCTTGAAGATCTAGGGACGCCATCCAATCTCCTTGACGTAGAGCTGCAAGTACTGAGGCAGACGTTCCATGCTGAACATCTGTTGTTCTACGAATTTGTTCAGCGAACTTACATCCAGTACCGGTCTCCATCCCCCCGAGGCTTTCGCTACGAGAAACAAGCGATTGTAAAACCCCAGGGAGCTTTGATCCAGTACCAGCTCTATTGCTCTTTTGTCCCACATCTGTTCCACCATTTGACGAAGAGTATCCATCAGAACAGGGTCCCTGTATCTGGCGGACAGTTCCCTCGGTGATGTTGTCAAGGGGGGCCTGTCCTTGAATGGGATATAATAACCCTTCTTGATTATTGACATCGACCAAGGATCGGATCCTATGTCTTCCCATGCTCCCGTAAAGAACTGTAACCTGGCTCCTACAGGTGTCTGGAGGAAAGATTTCTCATTTTCCCTTCTTAAAGGGACGGAAGGCAGATCTTCCCCTTTTTTCCGTTGACTTCCTTCTGGCGATGGATCTAGCCTGAGGGCCTCCTCGTAAGGGCTGCTGTTGTTAAGCTGGCCTAGTAGCTTTCTTTTCCTCACTGGCCACAGGTCTATTCTTCCTTGAGGATTGCCTTAGAAGATCTTGAGTGGCTTTCTCAGTTAGCGAATGGGCAATGTCTCTCACCAACTGAGAAGGAAATAAATGTTCAGAGAGAGGCGCATACAATAAAGCGGATCTCTGCGAAGGCGAGACGGCCTTAGTGAGAAAAGCACTATGAACCGCCCTCTTCTTTAGTATTCCCGCACCGAAGAGGGAGCATACTTCTGCCGATCCATCTTGAACCGCCTTATCAATGCATGTAAGGATACAATGCAAGGTTTCAGGGTTTAGTTGCTCTTTTTCATGGGACTTCTTAGCAATAACCCCAAGGGACCAATCCAGGAAGTTAAATACTTCTAAAGTATGGAAAAGTCCCTTGAGGAGATGGTCCATTTCCGAAAGACCCCATGTTGCTTTGGCTGAATTTAAGGCATGTCTCCTCGATGAGTCTACGAGACTGGAGAAGTCCGATTCAGCTGAAACGGGCAGAGACAATCCCATATTCTCTCCTGTTTCGTACCATATGCCTCTCCTACCCCTTAGTTTAGTGGGAGGCATGCAAAAGACTGTCCTTCCTAACTCCTTCTTTGTCTTGATCCAAGAGTCAAGAGATTGTAAGGCCCTTTTCATAGATATGGCCGGCTTCATTTTCAGGAAAGATGAAGACTTGTGCGCCTTCGTACTTGAAAATAGAGAGCGCGGAGAAGGAGGAGCGGCTGGAGTCAAGGCATCTCCGTATTCTTCTAAGAGAAGAGAAGAAAGAACTTTATAATTCGAAAGTCCTTCTCTGTTAGTAATTTCGTCCTCCGAGACGTCTTCTAAATTAATAGGTTCGGAAGGAGAAGGCTCCCTTCCCTCCTCTGTCTCCTCCCTTGATTTCTTCCTTTCTGAAGAAGAAGCACTTCTATTAGGAGAGGGACTAAAAGTAACTCTCTCTCTACATTTATCATTAGGCGAGTCATGTATAACCATTTTACGCCTGTTAGACTCCTGTCGGATATCAAGATCTTCATGAGGAGAATGCGCCTGGCGTTTAGCAGGAGTATCTCGCTGAGAATACTCCTGGAGCCTGGTAGGAGTATCCTGTTTGGAATACTTCTGGCGCCTGACAGTCGTAACACTCTTCGAATACTCCTGGCGTCTGGTAGGCGCATCTCGCTCCGAATACTCCTGGCGCCTGTTAGGAGTATTAAGCTCAGAATACTCCTGGCGCCTGGTAGGAGCATCGCGTTTCGAATACTCCTGGTGCCTGGTAGGAGTATTAAGTCCAGAATACTCCTGGCGCCTGGTAGGAGTATTAATTCCAGAATACTCCTGGCGCCTGGTAGGAGTATTAATTCCAGAATACTCCTGGCACCTGGGAGGAGTATCAAGATCAGAGTACTCCAGGCGCCTGGCAGGAGTATCTCTTCCCGAATACTCCTGACCTTTGGAAGGCGCATCTAGTTCCGAATACTCCTGTGGTTTGGTAGGAGTATCGCCCATGGAAGGCGCATTTCGATTGGCAAATATATTGCGCTTAGCAGGCGCTTTACTCCTATCAGGAGTTCTCTCTTCTCCAGTTGGCTCTTGTTGCTTGGATGAAGTTCTGGGCCTAGAACGATCTACAGTAAAGTCAGGCTCTTTGCGCCTGGCTCCTAGCTGGCGCCAGACGCTTGGCAGGAGTTACTTCCTTTTCCACTTCTCTCCTGCCTAACGCACCGCTTCCCCCAGAGATGGTCGCCTGTGCGACACCTCCCCTGGAGGGTTCGTTGCGCCCGACAGGAGATCGGTATTTGGATCTCTTAATCGGAAGCCTATCATCCTTCTTACGAGTAGGCTCTTTAGAAAGTACTCCTACCAAAGACGCTAATTGCTCCTGTACATTCATAAAAATTTTCCTGGTCGAAGGCTCATTCGAATCAGGAGAAGGAGATCTGGAAGGCGCTCGAGAGTTTCCTACATTCCAAGGATCTAACTCCTTTCTAGCCTTCTTCATTACCGATGGCGCATCCTCTTCAGAGAAGCGCTCGGGGCTAGAATTGAGCTCGGGTTCTTTCAAATTCCTCTTCAGCGGACATGAAAGCTTCGACTCCTTCCATCCTCTTCTCGGAGAAGGCGAACTAGATGACGAAAAGCACTCACGAAGGACGCTTTTCCTATAGCTGTCCCTGGCAGTCTGAGATGTATAAGATTCTGCCGAAGGGACGCCTGATCGTTGGGGATTCTCCACGACCCCCGTACGGCTTTCGACTTTCCTTCTCCTCTGGGCCAGGGAGCTTGGAAGAGGTCTAGACCTGGGAGCGTCGCAGAGACGACCAGACGCCCCCTCCACTACACTGGGGACACTAAAATCACTCGAGGAACCACATTCACTTCTCTTACCTTGCAATGCTTCCATTTCTTCCTGCATTCTTTGAAGGGAAGCTCTGAGTTCCGCCATTTCTGAGGCAGAATCACAGGGATTAACTTGTGAACGGGCTGAAATAGAATGGGCATAATTATGAGAAGAAGAAGAAGCTACAGAACTAGATAAAAGTTCACGAGATCTAGACATTTTTCGGCTTTTGTAAGCCGCCTTCCTCTCTCTATCTTTCTCTAACTTCTTCAGGTAAGAAGTTAGATTCTTCCATTCTTGCGCACTCAATTTCTCACACTCGTTACACGTATTCTCAATTGAGCATTCAACCATTCTTCAACCACTGTATGTAGTGTGAGGATCTACCGAAGCTTTCGGAATCCTCACCTTACAGCCCTCATTCACACACACTCTGAAGCTAACACCAGAATCAGACATATTCACGAAAATCCAAAGCGAAGTCCAAAAAACAGTCCACGATAGCGAATGCCAAACAACGATCCAAGTACGTCACCAAAAATCAGTCGAAAGATGATCAAAAGCGTTGTGAAAAAAGAATTCCAGTCAGGAGGAAGTAACAACAATGTTGATACTACCGGCGACAGAGAGAATCTGATTAGAAAACGGGAATGGTTCCTAGTCCTGCCACCCAGAGCAGGGCGGTAGATCACCTGACCTACCTGTAGCGAGTGCCGCGAAATTTGAATTTCTGTCGGGGACGACGGAGTCGATAGCTATGTATATATCTGACAGGTAAGTTGAATGTATGAAACTAAGTTTCACTATCATTTCAGCAGAGTAATAAAGTTACCTGTCCAGTGTCCACTGGTATCCTTGTTTGACTGAATACTCGAATAATGAAGCAAAAACCGGCATTTTGTCTTCCTGTAGCTATGGCAGAGGCAGTGGCTGGCCCTTCTGGCATTAATTTTGACCGAGACCTTCGATTTCCTACCGATTGTTTGCAGTGAAATGTGGGTTACAGTGAATTTTATCATTATTTGTCTAGTGGTGGTAAAGAAGTTGTGATTGAATATGCTCAAAGACATAATTTAATTCTAAAGCAAAAAAACTGCGAGTGTTGTGGAGCTATTTGTCGGATCGACTACAACAGGAACGCCTTTAGGTGTGATTGCTCTGTAGTGACGAAAGGACGTCGGGTTAATGGATGTAATTTTAGTGTTTCCTTGTCTAAAGGAACGTGGTTTGAAAAGTCCCATCTCTGTTTTGAAGTTAATCTAAAGTTTCGTAGCCTTACTGTAACCCCTGTGGCTAGCGTGCGCAGTGCAACATTACCTCTTGCCAGAACATGCCATGCTTGCCAAGAATCTTTAAATATGCAGACAAGGCGCGAAGCGCCGTTCCGCCATGGCCTTACTGACAGCACACATAAATCGATCGTCGCGGATATGTAGTCGCTCCCTACTTTGTTTGTTGTTGTTTTGGTATCGCCGCCATATTGGTTTTGGTGTCCTTCCGCCGATTTCGGTCGGCGGTCAAGTGGGCCCGCGAATCTGTAGGTGCTCCCAATTATTATTGCTGCAAAGCACTCCTTTCTGGTATTTCCCCACCCAAAACTCCCCATTCCCAACTGGGGGCCCCCAAGCTTGTTGGGTGGAAAAGGGGGTTAAAATAACATGTCCTCAAGAAAACAAGATGAGATTCACTGAAAAAACACCATTAAATGAAGGATTGTTAATTGTCTTTTAGAAATTGGTGATGCGGCTTGCTACTGAAGAATTACCGTTTTTATTTTGTTTTTGAGTTGGAATGGAACTGTAGTGCGGTGAGTGGAGGCCGGCCTAAGACAGTTTGGGCCTGTATAAGCTTTTGGATGTACGCTCTTTTGTAAGCAGCCTTCTGGAGAGTTATCTTACGCCTTTTGGAGGAATACTCTGACGGACCTCCCCTTGAAAGTGGTATTGCGTAGATGTGTTGAGCCATCTACGGCGTAAGTACATCGTTGGAGTTTGATCACGGCTGTGATATCGCAGGTGATAGTCACTTGCGACTCCTGTTTCCCGCCTGAGGATTTGGCGGAAGACGTGGTCGTCGCTGTCCCGCCACGTAGGCGCGTTACGCCAACCACTGTCCTGTGTTGTCCATCTCCAGCTGCTGGTCCAGGAGAGCTTAGGGCTCGTGAGGAGGCACGTAGGGAGGCAATTGCCAGGTAAGAGGAGATTATCCTGTGTTGTTCCTCGGGATCGAACTTGACCCCTGTATCTGCCTGGACAATTTGTGAGCTCCCTTGTTTATCTGTTGGAAGGTTGAACTGACCTCCATGAACTCCTGTGCACTTCGTTGTACGTGAGGATTTACGTATTCAAGTATTAATCATATTTGTATATATATATATATATAATATATATATATATATATATATATATATATATATATATATATTTATGTATGTTATATTGAGTAGTCGGTATTGGGTATTTATTGCCCCTCAGAATATCCTATTTGAATTAGTTTTTAAATTTAGAACTGCCACGGTTAGGTAGGAGATTTAAGGTTTTCTTAACTTTATTTTCTCTGCTCTTCCTTCTTTCTTATAATTGTAGGCTAGTAGTTTCTTTATTGGGCCCGTGTTGTTATTATTTGAGCTTTTGGCACATTGTCCTTTCTTCACTTTGTTCGGGTAGCTTTCAGAGTTTAGGAGTTCTTGTGAGCCCGTTATTTGTTCCATGTATTTTGTATATTTACTGTTAAGTTTTCTCACAAGGCTGATTTAGTGTTATGTGTACTTTATTATTAAATATTGTTAATTTTATTCTGGTGTTTGTGTCCACATTCCTCTTACCCTGTGTACTTTCCTACCGCCTACGATCCCTGTGATTATTTAAGTATAAAGAACCTCTATTACGGCCAAACCGGTCGTAACAATCTCCCCAACGTTCACCACCTACTTAGCCTACGTCTACCTCTTCTACCATGGGTACCCCACCCCCGGTGTATCTCGTACTATTCCCTGTCTTCTATATCAAGGTATATAGAATTTGTTCTATACATACGGCTTAGCCACTTCCAGCGTGAGAACCTAATAGTATACTGGCATTCGTTATTTGCTATCCTGTCCCTCGAGTTATTCATTAATAATATTCTTCTGAGCGCCTTATTTTCAACTGCTGCTAATTTATTTTCATGACTCACGTCCATAAATCAAAATATGTACTCCTAACCAATACTTTATAAATTCTTATTTTTGTAGACAGAAATCCTTGGTCTATCATTCTAAATATTTTTAAGCAGTCCTACTGCCTGATGAGCCTTTTTAAAACTTTCCATAAATTCTGTGCTCAAGAGAAACATCCTTTTCTAAATAAGCACCTAACTATTGAAGCTTACCCACTTGCTTTACAGCCATGCCTTCAATAATACATTCCTGTGCATTTTTAATATTTTAATATTCATATTCATGATTTCATTTTACCACTGTTAATAACTAACCCGACCTTTCGACCTTCACTAATTAAGCAATCCAAACACACACTGGATTTTTTCTGGTCCCTTGTAGATCAAAACTATATCAACAGCACAATCCAAGTCAAGTAGTTTCCCATTTTCTCCCAGAAGTTACCTGCATCCGTTTCTCTGTTAACCCTTATAATGCAATCTACGACCAATACAAACAGAGGGGACGGAATGCCACCCTGAATCACCCCAGACTCAACTTCACTTGGATTTTTCAAACGTCAATCAACCATCACTTGGCAAGACGTGTCCTCACGGATGCTCATAACCCTCACAAGCTTTTCTCATGTTCCATAATGTTGCATGATTTTCCCCATAGTCCGTCTCGAAATACTATCAAAGGCCTTTTCAAAATCAGCAAAACAAAGACTTAACGGAGTTCTCATTTTATTAGCTTGCTGCATTGAATGCCTAACTATGAAAGTCTGATCACTGCAATTCCGTCCCTTTCTAAAACCGGCCAGTTCATCCCTCAGAATACCGTCAACCACTGGCTCCAACCTATTCAACGATACTCTACTGAAAAATTTCGAGGCCATGGGTGACAAAATAATTCCTCTGCAATTACCAAATTACCACACCTACTCAGATCTCCTTCCTTTGGAAACTAATGATCATACCATCCTTCCAATCTCATGGTATTATCCCCGATGCCCTTATCTCAATATCATCTTCAATACAAATAGTAATCTATCGTCCTCCACTTTAAGCATGCCCTGGAATAAACCATCCTCTTCTGGTGCTTTATAATTCTTTAACTGCTTTATTGCATTAACTATTGCCTGATCTCGCCATCATTTCAATCTTCCTGAGCAGCCCTGTATATCCTCTTCTGGGGGTACTGGTCTATTAATAACTGTCTCAAAGTGCCCTTTCCATCCATTTCTGAGTTCATCATTGTTGGTTAATAAATTACCTTCCATATCTCTGACTGGCATATCCTTACGCTTATCAGCACAGCCACTCATCTCTCCAGTTGCTTTATGTGCTATCCTTTGGCTCTGACCATTTTTATTCAGGATTTTTTCAAATTCCGCAAAGTTTTCATTATCATATCTTTTACCTCTCGTAGTTAAGTCTTCTAGCTTCTGAATCCAAACTCAAGCACTTGGTTCTTGCCAATTCAATATCTCCATAATTAACTAATTGCATCTCACTCTTCAATTTTGCCTCACCTTTCTCTTTCATCATATCCCATGTTTCATCAGTCCTTCACATCTTGTTCCTCAATCTAAGACGACTCCTGATCGTTCAACCAGCAGCCTCATGCAAAGCTTTGTCCATATCCCCAGACATTTCATCTACACTTCTCCCTCCCTCCCCAAATGCTTCCAACACCAAAAACGTTTTTACATCTTCCTGCATTCTATTCTAAATTTCTCCTTTTCCTCTCCTTCCATTCTAGCATATCTACTGTATATCATACCTATCAACAACAGGTTTGCCTTTCATCTGACTTTAGAGCTTAGTCTTATTTTTGCAACGCTGAGATGATGTCCATTACCAATATCTGCTCCACGATTACCACGAACATCTAGCACAGAGCTTCTATGCTTTTTACTAACAGCAATATGATCAATCTGATTTTTATATTTTCCACACAGTGACATCCATGGCGCCTTGTGTATATTGTGATGTTGAAAAAGTGTGCCCCCAATAAATAAGTTATTTGCTGGACAGAAACTCCCAAACCTTACTCCATTCTCACTCATCCTACCACCGACGCCCATCCTGCCCATACAAGCCTCAAATCCCTCATATGAGCAGCGCATTATTGCATTGAAGTCTTCAATACAAATTAAAACATGTCTAGCAACTCTTTACTATTCCTTCCTGCAGCTTTCCATAAAAAGTCTTAACTTTCATCAGGTGCATCATTAGTGGGAGCATAACACACTTATGTTACCATGATTTGACTTGAACGGCGCGTACAACAAGCACTCGTCCACAGCATCCCACTCACATGGATCATTCTCTGCCTTGCATCCCAACATCAATCCTTCTCCCTAAAGGCCCGTTTACACGGAGATGGTTTACTGGCATCAGCATAGCCCCGTGCAAACGCAAAGTTAGTAAACTGTCCTGGAGAGGTTACTGTCCAGGATAGTGGCAAGTAGAGTTGAAATCCTGGCTACTTTACTGGCCACTATCCGGAAACTTGAGTTACTGCCGCCAGTAACTATGCCCGTGCAAAAGCAAACTTTCCCAGTTGTCACTTGCCTTCAGAAGGATCATCATGTTAGAGAAGTGAAATACCGAGGATATAATGAAATTTTTGGATAAATACGAGGAATTTGAATGTTTGGGGAACATTAGACATAACGATTACATGAATCGTAATAGGCGGGATGTAGCTCTTCTATGCTTTGATTGAATTGGAAGTAAACATGCCTCATCGTGGTATCCTTCTTAGATATGGTAGGCTCTACTAGACGTAGCAGTTCCTCAAATTTCTGTTGGTTCATTCTCATATGCTTTCTATATTCTGAAGGATCTTCGTTTCCTAATTCACGAACTAAAGTACTAGAGCCTCCTAATATATCCCTCCTTTGAATCCATTTTCTCGCCTACATTTTGGGCTTCTTTCTTTTCTTTTTGATGAGCAACTGTACTTCTCTAGCGAGAATGACATAAGCAGCATCAATTGCTTCATCTATGTCAGAAGACATCATGCTCGCTACTGGCGGCAACTTCTACCCAAAACACTGTCCTCGTGCAAACGCTTACTATCCTGGAAAGTTTACTTGCCGCTAGTTACTGGCGCCAGTGAACTATCCCCGTGTAAACGGGCCTTTATAATGCATTCCATCTTGTCTGCCAGACATCAACAGCATAAATTTGTATCCACTCCAATTATGGTAATTCTAGGCAATAACTCCGCACGGACTGCAAGGAACGGTCACACGAATACGACAAACATTAGGGATTTCGCCGTGTTTAGTACTTGCCCCTGGGGATAATTACAGTTGACCCCCCAAAAAATAACGGTAGTGTCTTAATAAGCAACAAATACATAGGAAACTGTAATTCCCAAAGAAATAACCGACGCGGAGTTACCTATCGATCTACCCAATTTATCAATCCCCGTTAATCTTGTCTGTTACAACGCGATTGTCTAATTCATAACATTGAAAATCTTCCAACAACTCTTCAATTTTGCTCTCCTGATTTAGCGTCCTCACATTCCAACTGCCAATTTTAAAAGTACTTTTGGCAATAATAAAATCATTACGATGATATCCGATTATAAATACTTGTTCGCTTTATGTTAAAACCTGCGACCCTGTCCTCATTATGTTAAGTACTTAAAGTATGGTAACAATGAATACATTGCTGATTTTTGTAAACCATTCTAATATGGCTTCAACAATTCAAGCCTTACATTAAGACAGCAAACGCTTTTAATAATAATTATAATTTAAGACTGCAAGTTAATAAAAATGCAATTAAAACCAATGAGAGAGAGAGAGAGAGATTCTTTCCTTCACTGATTTATACATACGCACCAGTTGGTTTCTGCTAGTTTCAACATTGTTATAACTGAGGAAATAAATAGGACAGAATTAGGTATTATGAAAGTGCTGTAACAGCGCCCCTCAAGAACCTCTGCCGCCAGAAACAACTGCCCAAGTTTGATGCAAGATCAGCAACGCGTCGCATTATATAAACATTACTAAGCCGGTTAACACTGTTGATAAGGCCCGCGTGGGTAATTCTATACAATAGCTCCGCCACTAATAATTTTGAAAATATTTTTTTCTCTGATGAATTACTTAGAGCCATATCTAAAGTTGAATTTTCTTTTTTTTTAGGAGGAACAGTATTTTTACCCTATTTGTTGGTCTTTCCAATCCAGTGGGAAACCGGGGTTTTTGGGTGGGGAATGAATTAAAGAATCCGTTTTAACATGTAGAATTAGCAATAAACAATGCCACCAACTAACCTAAACAAACCACCTATAACCTAACCTACTATGAGATTCAGGGTCTCTGTTACACGGTTTTTTGGACTTAGCTCCTTGTCAAAGCATCGGATGTAGCTGAAAATTGACATATGTATATTTTACAACCACACACAAATTTTGTCAGCATTACCAATAACCTAAACCCAATAGTTTTAATTTTTATAGAGTAAAAATGCTCTAGCCGACGCCATGGCCAATGATTACGAGCCAAGAGTCGAAAAACATTCATTACGTAAGCAAAGTAAACACCTTTTGACGTAAAGTTGCCACGCCCATCCACCAACTCCATCGGCTCTGAAACCCAAAGACTTTATGAATGGCGGAACGATACATAGATGTGGGTGGGGTATCAGTGCTAGCATAGTAATACTACTGTAGTAGTAGTGCCCTAACAGTATAGCAGTAATATACACGAATTAAACGTTTAGGCCAACTGCTGGGATCCTTGAGGATCATTTAGCACTTCTTACAACTACTCGAGAAATAAGTTTTTTATAGCCAGAAGTTAAATTTTCTAATCCAACAATTCCCATGATAGCCTTCAGTGTTATCCAAAGTGGGTGGAGCCTCATGAAGTCATCATTCTGACGATAATTATTGGTGAAGGTTTAAAGCCAATATACGGTACCGGCTATTTTTTTTTCAGTTAATAGGGTAGATAGCCAATAAATAAAAATTGCTTGACATTAGATATAGCAGTTATCAAATCAAGCTTGTCTACTATGTTTTTGAAACTTACCAACTATTCCCTACATCTTGTCAATCTGATTGTGACCTATAAAGTAGACTAATTTCTTAGGAAACTTATTTTGGGAGTTAGACTAATAATCGAAGTGTTTTTGTATTTATTAACATATTTTGTTGGTTTGTTCATTATGACAATTATCAGTGGAGAGGTTCCATTGTTCATAAAGGTGTACTGCTTTGCTTGTATTTAAATTTGTATGTCATTGTTGCCAGAGGTTTAGCCTTCGTTACGTATAGCCAATCATCAATCGAGAAAGAGGGAAGAAATGCTGTCATGAGTTACGTAACGAGTGCGTTCGAAACCTTTTCTCTGAGTAAGTTGGCCCGTCTTCAAAAAAAGTCACTTTTACATTGTAAGTACCAAATTTATTCAACCTACGTAATGCAGAATACAGTCAAAATTTATGTGTAGATATAATATGTGTTCTCAAGACTGAAAAATTAGCGGTGAAAATTGTGTGAAAAGTGTCGAAAAGGGTAATTCTGTACAATAGCTCCGCCAGCAAGTTATCAAATTTAAGTACTTTTACGAAAAAGAGGGAAGTCCAAGGTTTCGTTTGATATATAAACCTAAGCGGCGCTAGGTCTAGAAGTGGTTTAAAAATCAAAATTAAATTTGACCCACCTGAATCTCAAATTCCTATTCAGACTGAGCTCTCGTTTGTTCGTTATAAACATAGATTGTCATTATTAAATCATCGACTGCATTCTACGTAGCAAGACGTCACCCAAACGTCATAGTCTTTAACCAATGATGATTATACACATTTTACTTGGGACTAGCATTTTAACAAAACTCGAATCACGTGACTTGAATACCCAATCAGGTGACAGTTTTACTAGGAAACTAACACTTTTCGAGGTATTTCTACAGCAGTCCGCACGGACTGCAAGGAACGTAACCGCGGATACAACATCCACTAAGGATTGGGGGCCGTCCAATGTATTTCGCCGTGTTTAGTACTGGCCCCTGGGGGGTTTATTACAGACGTCCGAATAAATATTACTTAAAATTCTTGTTCAGTAGGTAAAACTGCAAAGAAAACCCACAACTGCCATAGTCTAGGCCGCCGCGGATAAGTACCCTAGATCTACCCATACGTACAAGTAATGATACGATGTTACCTTGCAATAACTAAGAAGTTCTATACAATTAGGTGGTGGTTTGAAAAAGGCAATATTTCTCCCCAAAAAGTTTATATAACCCTTTCCGTCCATAACACAGCGATCCCTGACCATACATATAGGTTGGTTAGTTATGTGGGTTATGATTTAGTTGGCTTTATGCCAGCAGCGGCTCTTGCTCCTAGACCAGCCCGTAATCCCGACCCGCCGCCATTTTATCGGATACATAAAGGAGTTCAACCTACACCATAAAATTAGCTATTTCATCCATTCCTAATGTAAAAAAAATAAGTTTGACAATGATTTAAAGTTCTCTGGACAATGAAAACAAAGGGACATACTATGTTCAAGGTACCGAGATTTCTCATTTAGCAGTCATAACATCAAAAGTTTCTTGGAATCGTACGTAGGTATTACATATAGTTCTGCCTCTAAACGAAACAGGGAACAGAAGCCACTATTTCTGCAGACTTATAAAGTTAGCCAATGAAAATGGCATTCATCTGAAATTGTTTCAGTACTAAGCCCCGAGTTTATTCACGGACTAATGGGCGTGGCTGCATCTTTGCGCAGTCAAATTATGTTTTAAAAGGAGTTTCTTTTGATTTAATTTTGACTACAGTGAGCCCTACGAATGTGCCGCATGTATGGCGGTATGATAGTTATCATGCCGTGTAATCATTCAGGCACACAATGTTAGACACTTAACTACATTTCACGGTAAAATTTCTCGTCTATGACCAGAGTTACATTGGGAACAGGCTTATTCGGACCTTGGCTGATTCGTACCATGTACTGGCTCATTCGTACCATGTACTGGTTCATTCGGACCTTTATCCAGGCTTATTCGGACCTACATATGATTGGCCGATTTTTCTATGCAGTTTTACCGCCTGAACAAGAATATTTATTCGGACGACTGTAATTAACCCCCAGGGGCTCGTACTAAACACGGCGAAATATATTTGACGCCCCAATTCCTGATGGCTCTCGTATTCGCGGGGACGAACGGTACGGAATGCTTATATAGAAATACCCATTGCTATAATATAAAATTATTAGTATGGCTCCGAATCAGCCAAGATTAAGGTCCGAATCAGCCAAGGTCCGAATAAGCCTGCATCCGTTACATTGACCTTACCCCCATAGGATTCATTGGCCTTACCCACATGAAATCATCGATCCTACCTTCCTAATATTTATGCCCCTACTCTCAGGAAAAGGGCAAATTATCTACATACCCTGAAAACCTTAACATTTCCTTGTTTCATTACATGCGCAATCTTCCCAAGGCTAAATGGACAGAAGTATAAAGTTCTATACCAGCATTTCCCTCTCAATCTACCGGCCAAAACATATCTGATCTTTCAATAAAACCATATTATCGGGCATTCACTGGCGTCTAAACCACAAAAATAGCACTGTGCGTTACATAATATAACCTGAAATTAATATAACACAAGAATACCCAATGTCCTACCTTATAGTTCATTAAAAATCCCACCAAAATTATTTTTGATCTTCCCTCACGGCCGTCTTCTCAAAGAGTGCTGAAAATTTTCGTTTTCTTTTGACCAATTACAGGACTCGACCATAAACGTTTCTCATTGGCCGGGACCTTCGTGCTTTGGGCGGGATACTAACATGGCGTTTTCCCATTGGGTGGACTTTTGAGTTTTTATTGGTCAGTGAGACAAGAAGGTAGGTTTCATGAGGTTTTTTTTTCTCTCTCTAACTAGCATTGTCACTTTTGATTAAATTTAAGATAAATTGAGTAATTTTATCCATAAAAATTAATATATGAAATGGGAAAGTAAAAAAAAAATCCATTATAGCAGCAGAGAGAGTGTAGAAATACCATGAAAACAAGAGATAATGTGAAGTAAATTCATCCAATACTAGCAAACAAGTGGTACAATGACGGCCTGTAATTATACCTTAAATAGTCACCTGTTTTAATCATCATAATCAAGTCTTTTCGATCTGTCTAGCAAGCTACATATTGCATGGGACACCAAAACTGGGGATGTATATACTATGGGAACTAATAAAGAAAATTATGGAAAGATAATTTTTTTCAGAAAAATTGAGAGAGAGAGAGGAGAGGAGAGAGAGGAGAGAGAGAGACGAGAGAGAGAGAGAGAGAGAGAGAGAGAGAATTATTATAAAGGGTTCATTATTAAATAATTGAGCTTTTATAACTACATTTACTATCTCTCTCTCTCTCTGAAAATGAGAGGAATACTTGAGGTTTCAGAACTACATTTGCTTCTCTTTCTCTCTCTGAATGACTTTTCATGAGGTGATTTGTGAACATCAGTTTTGATAGGATAAGACAAAAATACAGCAGAAAAGGTAGATGGCACTGCACAAAGAACAGACCCTTCCTACTATGTACTTCAACAGCCACAAATATCCATAACATTTTATCCTATTTAAAATAAAGCTGTTTATTTTCTACCCGTGCACTATATACCTGATCAGTTTACTACAAGAAGGGCTGGGTCTTCCAACTCTCCTGGTGCCCACAGGAGTTCAGCAGATACTACCACATACTATTCACCTATTGAGTGTGCAAATCATGTCTGAGCTATTTCCATCTTTTTCATTATCATCTCATTTACAAATATGGGACTAACATCGTTTCCCTTAATTAACACCTAATATTCTTAAACCTTGATTTATATTTGCATAACAATGCAGATTAACTAATGTATAATCTTACTTCTGCATACAATTTCAATACAGTATATGACTTTTCAAATCTTACGCACTGTCAACTGACTGATTTGCCTCCTTCAGCCTGTCAATAAATTCAAATTTAAGAGAACCTACACTGGGTTTATTGTTCCTAAATTGATCATTCTCCATCTAGGTTTAATTTGACCCTTTGTGCATACGCTATCATTATTTCCATTTCCCTTAGATTTAATTTGAGTCCAATGTCTCATGATATTTGATAATTAAGGGAGCTTTCTAAACCCTGAGGCTTTCGCAGACTAAAATAAAGTGTCTTGTGCATATTTTAAGTAAGTCAATTTTATTTCATCACTCCATTCTAAACCTCTTACATCTCCCACCACTTTTCTTTCATCACTCCATTCTAAACCTCTTCCATCTCCCACCACCTCTTTTCCTATAAAATTTTGAGAATGGCAAACGGCTACAACAAAATAACATTCCCTTGTAACAGCCCACTATCTACACCAAACTCCTTTGACAAGCCCCAACCTATATTAACTTTGCACCTACTTTGTTCATGGGTAGGCGCAGTTACCTTGACATACTTCATGGGAAAGCCATAGCGAAGCAACACTTTCCATGATGGTCTGTGAACAGTCAAATGCCTTTTTGTGATCACCAAAAGCCAAATGCCTTCTTGTAATCACCAAAGCTATCAGAAGGGATATTTCTAAGTTCGCATCCTGCATCTTTGCAACTTTTGCCTCTTCTCAAAGATTCTTCTTCACCTCTTAAGCATTTTACCATTTTCTTTCTCTAGCCTAGCTGTTGGGAGTAAGCATACTGAAATATTTTTTTAAGCTACAACTCACACAAGTACAATGTCTCTTTAGTTACCCCCTTCAATTGGGTCACCTTCCAATCCCAAATCATCATGCTGTTTCCTCATTCCATATTATGCAAAGCGGTCTATTTCATATACCAGAGACAGAGAAAGAGAGAGAGACCTTACCTGACCTTACATCTTGTTCGGGTTGCCCCAGGTCCCTCAGTGTGAGGTACCTCTAATGTCTACCAGAGAGTTGCTAATGCATCTTCCGGTATATTTTGCATCTTCCAATCTTGGATGGTCTGGGATGCAGCTTAGATATTTGTCGAGCTTATTCTTAAACACATCTACGCTCACTCCTGATATATTCCTCAGATGAGCTGGCAACGCATTGAATAGACGCTGCATTATCGATGCTGGTGCGTAGTGGATTAATGTTCTGTGTGCTTTCCTTATTTTTCCTGGTATAGTTTTGGGCACTATTAATCTACCTCTGCTTGCTTTTTCTGATATTTTTAGCTCTATGATTTTTTCGGCTATTCCTTCTATCTGTTTCCATGCCTGAACTATCATGAAGCGTTCTCTTCTCCTTTCTAGACTACATAATTTTAAGGATTGTAGTCTTTCCCAGTTGTCAAAGTCCTTAACTTCTTCTATTCTAGCTGTAAAGGACCTTTGTACACTCTCTATTTATGCAATATCCTTTTGATAGTGTGGGTACCATATCATATTGCAATATTCAAGTGGACTACGAACATATGTTTTATAAAGCATAATCATGTGTTCAGCTTTTCTTGTTTTGAAGTGCCGTAACAACATTCCCATTTTTGCTTTACATTTTGCCAATAGAATTGCTATTTGATCATTGCATAACATGTTCCTATTCATCATCACACCAAGGTCTTCAACTGCTTCCTTATTTGTTATTGTCTCATTATTAGGTCTCCTATATGCATATAGCTTTCCTTCTCGTCTCCATGATTTATTGATTCAAATTTATCAGAGTTAAATACCATCATATACTTTGTTAAGGTCTCTTTGTAGCGCGTTCCTATCTTCATCACAAGTAATTTCTCTACTTATTCTTGTCTCATCGGCGAAACTACTCACTAACGAGTCCTTAACATTACTGTCTAGTCTATGTCTGCAATCATAATTACAAACAGTAATGCAGCTAACACCGTACCTTGTGGCACACAGGATATTACCTTAGCTTCATCCGATTTTTCATCGTTTGCAATAGCTATCTGTTTTCTGTTGTGTAAAAATTCTTTTAACCATCTTCCTACTTTATCCACTATATTATGTTTTCTAATTTTCTTCGCTAATATATTATGGTCTACCTTGTCAAAAGCTTTTGCAAAATCTAGATAAACCACATCTGTTTCATTTCCGCTTTTCATATTTTTGTATATGTTCTCACGGTGGACTAACAGTTGGGTTTGTGTACTTTTTCCGGGTACAAAACCATGTTGTCCTATATTAAAAAAATTATTTTTTATTAAATGTTTAAATGTTTCATAATATTTTTCTTCATTACCCTTTCATACACTTTCATAATATGTGATGTTAGACTCACAGGCCTATAATTACTTGCCTCTAGTCTTGATCCACTTTGGAAAGTAGGGGTAATATATGCTAATTTGTGCTCATCATAAATCTTGCCAGTATCTACACTTTGTCTTAATAATATTGCAAGTGGCTTTGCGATAGAATGAACTACTTTCTTTAACAAAATAGCAGGGACACCATCAGGACCTGCAGCAGCTCAATTTTTAATTTCATTAATAGCCTGCACAATATCAGCTTCATTAATATCTATGTCAGCTAAATATGCACTATTTTCGTCCCTTACTTCTATCATTATCTTCATTATCAATTCTAGGGGTGAATTCTCTCTTATATCGTTCTGCCAATATGTTGCATATCTCCCTTTTTTCATTCATTAATCTCCCTTCAATTCTTAGAGGACCTATTTCTATTCTTCTTTTATTCATCTTTTTCGCGTACGGGGGGTTTTGGGGTTTTGCTTTGATAATTTTACTTAGGGTTTTTTTTTCTTCCAAGTCCCATTGTTCATTTTCTTTTGATTGTATAATCTTTTGTTCTGCATTTTCTATCTTACTTTTTAATTCTATAACTTTCCATGCATTTTTTTTCCACTTTCTGATTTTCTGGAACAAGATCCTTCTGTCTCTTGGTATGCATGATTGATGTTTACTTTTCTTCTTTGGTATATATTTATCCACTATTTTCTCTAATATTTTATATAATATCTCCGTATTTACCCTTATGTCATCACTTACGAAAATGTTATCCCAATCTTTGTTTAATTCTTCATTTATTTCTGACCATTTTATATTTTTACTGTAGAAGTTGTATTTTCCATGTCCTTCCCACTATTTCATTTCTTGCTTATCTCTGTTTTCACTTGCTTTGGAATGGACTGTTAATTCTATGACATTATGGTCTGAAATACTCGCATTATAAACTATTATTTCTTTAACCTAATTCACCTCTTTCACAGATACTAGGTCTAAAGTATTTTCCTTTCTTGTTGGCAGGTGATTTATTTGTTGAATGTAGCATATCTAATAGCTTTTCGAATTGCCTCTTATCTTCTGCACTACTATTACTCTCTTTTTTATATGTATAAATACAACCACAATCTCCTATTCGTTCTTTCCATCTACGAAAGGAAAGGTAAAGTCTCCAGATAGGAGAATAGTCCAGTCCTTGTGATTTCTACATATATCATCCAATTTTTGTTCTAAATTATTATGTCAAACTTTTAGTATTAGGGGGCTCTATATTACTATGGTTCATTAATTTTTCAGATTCAAATTCTACCGCTATTAGTTCACATTCTGAGTTACTATATTTCTCAATATTTTATTTTCTTGTTTTTGTCTTTCCCATATATTGTGGTTCCCCCTTGATTCCTATTTTCTATCTGATCTATAAGTTTGGAACCCTTTTATTTAATCATCATTCCAGTCTCTGGGAATACAGTAGTAGAACCTCGTATTTCGAACTAATCCGTTCCAGAAGGCTGTTCGAAGTACGATTTGTTCGAAATATGAAACAAATATCCCATAAGAAATAAAGGGAATCTGGATAATTCGTTCCAGCCATCCCAAAAAGTCCCCCTTTTCACATTTTTTCTATTATTAATGTGTTCAAATCTTAAATCAAGAGTGTAAAGTAATGAAACAGTACGTTATATGAATTAAAATTTTCTAAATTTTATTTTTTGTTCCTGTAGTACGATTTACGAACTGTTTGGTAAAAATGGTGCGGCGGGCTGGAGGAGAGACGGGAAACCCTCTTGAGCAAACCGAATTGATTGCAGTATGTAAAGGTTGATAACAAAATACAGTTTATTCATATTAGGTACAAAGATAATAAATATTAAAGGAATTGATAGTGTGTGCCCGATTGTGTCTGGAGAGAGAGAGAGAGAGAGAGAGAGGAGAGAAGACGAGAGAGAGAGAGAGAGAGAGGAGAGAGAGAGAGAGAGTAATCAACGTGTTTACACTTGATTCTTAAGTGCACGAAATAGATTAATTATGCCACAATACATCAACTTACTGTTGGCAAACGGCAGACTTTTAAAACAAAAACATGAGGATTTTACAAAACAACTAAGTAATAAGTCAAGAATGCAAGAAAAGGAAAGAGAAATAAATAACTTCACAAGGAAGCCGTTTAAAAACAAACAATCGAAGGCATGCAGAAGCTGAAAGCGGCGCCAGTTTGTTTATCACAGAGCTGAGCTACTTTTACAGTCGTAAAAAGCAATATCACTAGATTGGTATTTCACCTTAAAAAAAATAAAAGTGATTTTTGGGCAGATCGAGTGTAAGTGAAAGAAATGAAGGAATAATCATCCCAGATCAGCTAATAATTCTCTCGCATCTTCTCTCTCTTCTCTCTCTCTCTCTCTCTCTCTCTCTCTATCTCTCTCTCTCTCTCTCCTCTCTCTTCTCTCTCTCAACGCACCGAACACTGACTAGAGCAAACTTTTTTTTTTGTTTTTTTTACCGTGTTGCATTGTTTTCATGTTTTATCATTGTTAAATTTAATGTGAAATATAATATGTAAATGGTACTGCTTTTACGTACATATTATTGTAAGATTTTACTGCCTCTTCTTCTCCTCCTCAACAATACCACGACGCACGATAACTTAAAATCATTCATTCATTATTCCTAAAAATTATAAACGCTACTCTCTACATTAAGTTAGCTGTGTATCACCGCAAGACGAATGATTTTGTTAATCATTTGTGCTAAATTTTACTGTTGAAGCTTTGTTCTTTTCTTACTATTTGTTAATATTGTTCAAACTAGACCGTCTCACTCGGCATTAAATTATTGAGAAATTTCCTTTTTATTTGAATTGTTATTGCTTTTAATACATACAGTAATATTTTAACACTCTCTCCTCTCCTCAACATATCAACGCTCCCTCGTTCAGTCTCAAGTCAGCTGGGCGTGACGTCACCGCGGTTACGTACGATTTTATACATCTTTATGCTAAATGTTATATTTGAAAATCTTAAATTTTTTTTTTTTTGTTATTTTATTAAATGCTTATACTTTAATGTATTTTGTCGAATATGTTATCATTAAAACTATATATTGTAAATGAAAAAATAAATTAATACAGTTTAACTTGTAAGACCAGTAGGCCGTCGAATACAAGTATAAACTAGATCATCAATCTGTTCGAAGTACGAGCATTTGTTCGGCAAACGATAAAAAATTTTCTCGAAAATTTTGTTCGATAAACGGAAAGTTCGACATATGAAACGTTCGACAAACGAGGTACCACTGTACCAGGTTTCACTTATATTCATTATACCTATTTTCTTTTCAATTTGGGTTAGTTCTTCTAAGTACTCTATTTTTCTTTTGAGTTAGTCGTAACTAAACCCTGCGCATCCATCACTATGATTGGTTTGCGTGTTTTCTCCTTCATTTATTAAGGATTTCCCATGTCTCTTTCCTGTTCTGGTATGTTGTTCTTTTCTTCATTCCAGAAATTCTGACATTAAAAAAAATCAACTTCAATAATATTTTATCTTCCTTCATCATAATTTTCATTTCGTTGTCTGAATCTGCAGTTTTCTCCGTATCTGCAATATCCTCTTGCATCATAAAATACAGTTCTTATCTCTTGAATTGTATCTTGGAGCTGATGCTTGGAAATATTTTCTGACACACCATATCGCGATGATGGCTGGTTTTTCCTTTCACCTGATATTCTTTGTGCCTCATCTTGTTTGTTCCTTCTTATTTTGGATTTTATTATTTGATGATTATTTATTTGATTTGATTCATGGCTACAGGGTGCATATATTTACATTTTTCGTCAAACTTACATCTTTTTCCTTCTTTTTAGGTTTCTGCAATTTTTTGGATGTAGATCTCTTGCAATCATCCTCATAGCCGTCTAGGTATGCACATTTACCATATATTTCATAGTTGTGACATACCTTAGGATGTTTGTAGTAACATCTTTCTCCGAATCTGCAATTCCCTCTTTTCAAAAGGTTGCGGACCTTATTTTTCTTGTCTATTTTCCTCTTTCCCATCATTGTTCAGATCTGGGTAGAGCCTCTTCGGGATTTTCTTTTGGGTTGTCATGTCGAGAGAACGTGAAGTGAAGTGCAAGAAGCAATAGGTGGAACTTGGAAAAGAACACAACGTTGCAATGAGAAGTAATTGTCAAAGAGGTTGGATAACAAGATGGAAGAAAGGAAGTACAATATACTGACTGTATGAATCTTGTAACACAACAAAGAGAAGAGCTGCAACAG
>NC_087212.1:39181744-39226744 GCF_015104395.2 Macrobrachium nipponense
CTGTTGCAGCTCTCTTTGTTGTGTTACAAGATTCATACAGTCAGTATATAGTACTTCCTTTCTTCCATCTTGTTATCCAACCTCTTTGACAATTACTTCTCATTGCAACTGTGTGTTCTTTTCCAAGTTCCACCTATTGCTTCTTGCACTTCACTTCACATTCTCTCGACATGACAACCCAAAAGAAAATCCCGAAGAGGCTCTACCCAGATCTGAACAATGATGGGAAAGAGGAAAAAATAGACAAGAAAAATAAGGTCCGCAACCTTTTGAAAAGAGGGAATTGCAGATTCGGAGAAAGATGTTACTACAAACATCCTAAGGTATGTCACAACTATGAAATATATGGTAAATGTGCATACTTAGACGGCTATGAGGATGATTGCAGAGAGATCTACATCCAAAAATATGCAGAAACCTAAAAGAAGGAAAAGGATGTAAGTTTGACAAAAAATGTAAATATATGCACCCTGTAGCCATGAATCAAAATCAAATAAATAATCAATCAAATAATAAAATCCAAAATAAGAAAGAAACAAACAAAGAGAGGAACAAAGAATATCAGGTGAAAGGAAAAAACCAGCCATCATCGCGATATGGTGTGTCAGAAAAATATTTCCAAGCATCAGCTCCAAGATACAATTCAAGAGATAAGAACTGTATTTATGATGCAAGAGGATATTGCAGATACGGAGAAAACTGCAGATTCAGACAGGAAATTAATAATTATGATGAAGGAAGATAAAATATTATGGAAAAGTTGGATTTTTTAATGTCAGAATTTCTGGAAATGAAGAAAAGAACAACATACCAGAACAGGAAAGAGACATGGGAAAATCCTTAATAAATGAAGGAGAAAACATGCAAACCATCATAGTGATGAATGCGCAGGGTTTAGTTACGAGTAACTCAAAAAGAAAAATAGAGTACTTAGAAGAACTAACCCAAATTGAAAAGAAAATAGGTATAATGAATATAAGTGAAACCTGGTACAGTGGTACCTCGTTTGTCGAACGTTTCATGTGTCGAACTTTCCGTTTATCGAACAAAATTTTCGAGAAAATTTTTTATCGTTTGCCGAACAAATGCTCGTACTTCGAACAGATTGATGATCTAGTTTATACTTGTATTCGACGGCCTACTGGGTCTTACAAGTTAAACTGTATTAATTTATTTTTTCATTTACAATATATAGTTTAATGATAACAATATTCGACAAAATACATTAATGTATAAAGCATTTAATATAAAATTTAGCTTTCAATATAACATTTAGCATAAAAGATGTATAAAATCGTACGTAACCGCGGTGACGTCACGCCCAGCTGACTTGAGACTGAACGAGGGAGCGTTGATATGTTGAGGAGAGGAGAGAGTGTTAAAATATTACTGTATGTATTAAAAGCAATAACAATTCAAATAAAAAGGAAATTTCTCAATAAATTTAATGCCGAGTGAGACGGTCTAGTTGAACAATATTAACAAAATAGTAAAAGAAAGAACAAAGCTTTACACAGTAAAATTTAGCACAAATGATTAACAAAATCATTCGTCATTGCGGTGATACACAGCTAACTTGAGGTAGAGGGAGGTAGCGTTTATATTTTTTAGGAATAATGAATGAATGATTTTAAGTTATCGTGCATCGTGGTATTGTTGAGGAGAGAAGAAGAGGCAGTAAAATCTTTACTATAATATGTACGTAAAAGCAGTACCAATTTACATAAAAAATAAAATTTTATTTCACAATAAATTGAACGTAATGATAAAATATGAAAACAATCAAATGCAATAAAGAAAAAAGAAAAAAAAAAGTCTTAATTGAGCCAGTGCTCGGTGTGCCGAGTGGGTCTAGTTGAAAACTCTGTATGGATCCTGGTCTAGAGAATACAACGTCTTGTCATGCGCAAGCTTCAACGGGGTACAGGATTAAACGGCTAGGTGCGTGACGTCACAATAACCGCAGTCAGGCCCTTAACCTATAGCAACCCTGCCTTTACTTTCATTTTTTAATTTTCTAAATACTACTATGTTAAGAAGAATAATCATAAGAGATCATTAGAACATTTTCGCCAAATATCATTGAAATTATAGAAAACCTACCTTTGCTTTCTTCTTTTTATCCGTTATTAGGAGGAAAATAATCGTCAGAATGAAAACTATATCTTAATATTTTAAATAATCATGAGCGAGTTCTAAAGAACATTCTAAACAATAATATAAATATATGTCTAAATTACACATTTAACAGATCTCCATAAAATCACATTTTGCACAAATATAGCTATGTCGCTAACTTTTTCAATATATGCACCGCTTTTCTGGAACTACTAATGTGTCTGCTCAAATTTCGAATTCTAAAAACTGTATGGCATAGAACAAAATATTTCGACTTCTGAAGTTATTTGGATGTAACTGCTAGTTATATCCACTAATTTAATTATCGCTCCTTTTAAGGCTGTTAAAACATTTTCCTCCCATGGTGAGAATCAAACATCCTATCCATACATTTCAAATGATCAAGAAACACCAGCTTTCATTAGTTTCCCTTCACTAAAGCTTATGGCACCAATCTTTGTGTCATCTTCCTTTGTTATTTTTGCTCCTAAATGTTCCAGTTGTGGACACTTGCGAGCAATGAAGCCGCCAACATATGGCATCTCCTATGTTTGTTCTTCAACTTCCTGGTCTTTGAAGTCATCACTTTGATCATCCCTATTAAATACTGGTAAGCAAAATAAAATTGCTGATATACTGGGTTCTTCCTGAAGGGAATTTCCTTAGCCTTCGAATGATGCGTCTTGCTTGTCAGAGACGTGGGAAAATGAGGCGGATGTTACATGTTCACTGTTGCAGCTTTAAACGTTGCTCTTTGAGCTTACAAGTGAGTTGTCTTTTCCTAAAAGGTGGCCTCTGAGACGATGTTTAAATGCAACTGAGAGATGGGTGCTGATCGTACGCTCCCATTTGACTTTTGCAACCAAAAAAATGCCCCAACCCAACCTGATTTAGTCTGTAATTTAGAGTATACGTCATGCAAAGTTTTTATTTTGCCATTTTCAGCAAGCTAGACAAAGGATAGAGTATTGTACTTTTCTTCACTTTCATTTCTCTAGCGTTCTATTCATGTCTTGAAAAAATTGTGTCTTGCATTTACAGGTTTAGTCACGTAAGCATTTCTTTATGATTTTCTATCTGTTGGCAGTCGAGAATAAAACAAATAAAACTATCTATCAACAAGCCAAATGAAATGGCTTGTAATTTTCCAGCCCTTCTCTTCAAATATCCTTGGTTGTCGAAGTGATCAAAAGATTTACAAGTAGCTACTTTTAGACAGCAGTTTAACTTTCATTCGTTGCATATCTATAATAACATTGATATGTTTTTCAGAAAGTTTATATAAGCTGTCCAAAGATCACTTCATTCCTCTTTATTAACTCTCTAACTGGACCATTATGAGCGTATATACTACATACAGTTGCCTTAAAGTGTTCCTTTACCCCATCCCCTTATGTTTCATGAAAATGGTCTGGTAACACAGCAATGAAGCCTGTTTGTCTTGTAACGATGGATGTGAATGGTCGAGCTATTGATGCCAAGGCTCATATTTTCTAATCACTACAGTAGGCAATGTGTTAATGATATTAATGATATAAGAATAATAGTTTACATTACCAGTGAATTAAGTTGTTAAATATTTAGAAAAATCGTATAATAACAGAATAATAAAAATAGCAATGGTGAAAATCATATTCAGTGCTTACTAACCATAATCGTCAACCTTTGTTCCATTCAGGTGTGGCTGCTGCAGGCGTTTGCCGGGATCATACTTTTGTTCCTGGGAGATCATTATTTAGTGCCAATTTCATACCCTCACAATATTACTGTTTCTTTGTGGACGGCGACACAGCGATATTAGTGAGGGTGTGAAACAAGTTATTGAAGTCAAACTAACTGTTACAAATATCTCGTTCAATATTCAAAACTTCCCTTCACATGTGACCTAACAAAACATAAAAAAGAAATCATCAATTGCATTTTCATTTTTATGAAAGTAAACTCCACGATGATCATTCGCAGAATACTGAGGTTCATATGAGTTCATGATAACTATGGTGGTAGTTCGAGAATTCATCGGTTGTTAAAGACCCACTTGACACTGGAATTACAATGGAATTATCCTGTGTAATGTAATTAAGTGCTTTGTAAGGTATTTCACTTTTAATACTGAATATAAGTTAGCAATTTGACCTTGCAACCAGATGCACCTTAAATGGGTAGATACATAGAAATAAGAGCTGGATTGAATTGCTTTTGCTTTCAGTATTCGTCAGGTTTTGATTTTATTTCTTTACATTTAACTTGAATGGCTAAATTTCTCCCCTCATTTGAGCTGGTCCTTGGTCATAATCATTGCTAAAAAGTAAAACACCCAAGCTTTTTGTAATTATATAATTATAAGTTTTCTTTGTTAAAATCGGCTGGTTTCATAAAAGAATTTATAGCACCTATCTAAAAACTATGTAGTAATACACAATTGTCATGTTCAGTTTTTTCACAACCATAATTTCATATTAGCCTTTGTTATAGGACTCAAGAAATACAGACAGATTGAAGCTATATGTCCTTTTTTTTTTTTTTTTTTTTTAAAATTTCCATCTTGTAAAATTCCTTACATTGAAAAAAGAAACCCACAAGATTACTGAGTATAAATTGTTTACTTGTGAATATTAATATAGTATTTTACTAAAACTTAAGTACTTTCAGGCTTTAATTGTGGCCCATTCTCAAGGAATATGGATAACACCTTACTAGAGAGAAAAATTAAAATCTACACGAATGTAAATAACTACTTACTGGAGGCAGCATTGAAGTCTCCAGGAACACAGATAACTACTTAGTGGAGGCAGCATTGAAGTCTCCAGGAACACAGATAACTAATTAGTGGAGGCAGCATTGAAGTCTCCAGGAACACAGATAACTACTTACAAGAGGCAGCATTGAAGTCTCCAGGAACACAGGTAACTACTTACTAGAGGCAGCATTGAAGTCTCCAGGTCACAGATAACTACTTACTAGAGGCAGCATTGGAGTCTCCAGGTCACAGATAACTACTTACTGGAGGCAGCATTGGAGTCTCCAGGGATATAGATAACTACTTACTGGAGGCAGCATTGGAGTCTCCAGGGATATAGATAACTACTTACTGGAAGCAGCATTGAAGTCTCCAGGTCACAGATAACTACTTACTGGAGGCAGCATTGGAGTCTCCAGGGATATAGATAACTACTTACTGGAAGCAGCATTGAAGTCTCCAGGTCACAGATAACTACTTACTGGAGGCAGCATTGGAGTCTCCAGGGATATAGATAACTACTTACTGGAAGCAGCATTGAAGTCTCCAGGTCACAGATAACTACTTATTAGAGGCAGCATTGAAGTCTCCAGGGATATAGATAACTACTTACTGGAGGCAGCATTGGAGTCTCCAGGGATATAGATAACTGCTTACTGGAAGCAGCATTGAAGTCTCCAGGTCACAGATAACTACTTACTGGAGGCAGCATTGGAGTCTCCAGGGATATAGATAACTACTTACTGGAAGCAGCATTGAAGTCTCCAGGTCACAGATAACTACTTACTGGAAGCAGCATTGGAGTCTCCAGGTCACAGATAACTACTTAGTGGAGGCAGCATTGAAGTCTCCAGGAACAGAGATAACTACTTCCTGGAGGCAGCATTGAAGTCTCCAGGTCACAGATAACTACTTAGTGGAGGCAGCATTGAAGTCTCCAGGTCACAAGAGACTTCAATGCTGCCTCCATTAAGTAGTCATCTACATTGCTTCGAAAGGAAAATTAAGCTAGGTGAAATGCCAGTCAAATCAAATTTATCAGAAAATTAAATAAGTTAATCATCTGTAGAAACCTTTTGGCTACCACATCAAGGGCAACACTAAACTCTGTTAGAATTAAGTACTGCTGCTTTCTAATCATGAGGAGAATGAATGAGTTAGGTGCTATGACCAAACCAAAACCCCCTCCCAAAAAAATCATGAACAAGAAACAAGATATTAGAATATGAAGGGTTGACCATTAAGCAAAGGCAAACAGAACTTATTAGACTGCAGTTCGAGAGCTTTGTAAAAGAGGGGAAAGAATGGTCATGTGACCTTTGAAATTTTAGGATTACTGATTTTTCCACACCACATCTCGTGAGGAGTGACCTGGGAGGTTGCAGGGCTACCTGAGGATGGAGGAGGGTCGGGCTGGAGGATCGGTAAGGGACCGGGGGGGGCCCGGGGTGGGGGGGAGGGGTTGGGGTGGCGGCTGGAGAATCAGTAATGGGGGTAGGGGAGCCGTTGGTTTGAACGGACTCTCATTTAATATGATCCTAACGATAAGGAAAGCAAAAATCGACACTGATGCTCTAATCAGGGGAAGGATCAGGATAATACAAAGCTGCAATTACTGGAATCAGGAACAATGATTGTTAAACATGAAAAAGAATGAATAACAATTATAGTGGATGTAGCCAAATGAACTGCGTGTTCCCTTCAAGATTAGTTTGGTGCTCATTTTCACAAAAAAAAAAAAAAAAAAACTAATCAAATTCAGTTTCATTAATAATTTTATTAAAAATAAAAATAAAAAAAATAATGGACAAGGACGTAAAAATAGCAAAATGTATCTTGAATTCATTGAACTGACAAATCCAAGGGATTATAAATAGTCGACAAATTCGAGATTGAAGCGACAAGAAATCCAGTCACGAATCCCACGAGACGACTGAAATGAAAACTCATATCGACTACAAACTATTCCTTTTTGTCCACTCTTGGGTTAGTATATAAGGACCATCAGGGTGGTTAAGGTGTGTTGTTACTCGGATGACTCGAGTTAAATACTGGCCAGAGAAATTTCCATCTAGGCTACTCTGGTGAGAAGTGGCTCGAATAAAAAACAAGTATGAGTGACAACTCACTGGATACATTAGTTCCTTTATACATCTGGTGGTCTATAATTTTCCCCCAAAAGCCTTTCATATCGTAACCTGTCAATGCCTATCATAGTTGCCTTTATGAAATTATATATATAGGTCTTGGTATTTGCAGTTTATAATTTCATTACTTTACAAATAGATGGATTGTGCAAATCCAAAGCGTATTTCCATTCATATAACGTTCTGAAATTGACACCTAATAATGATCTACCATGAACAAAAGTAGGATCCCAACAAGCGCCTGCACAGCCACACCTGAATGGAACAAAGGTTGACGATTATGGTTAATGAGGACTGAATATGATTTTTACCATTGCTATTTTTATTGCTCTGTTACTATACTATTTTTCTGTTTGTTTTAACAACGACTCAGTTCACTGGTAATGTGAACTATGTTCGTATATCATTAACATATTGTCTACTGTAGTGATTAGAAAATATGAACATTGACATCAATAGCTCGACCATTCACATCCGTCGATACCAGACAAACAGGCTTCATTGCTGTGTTACCAGACCATTATCATGAAACAGAAGGGGATGGGGTAAAGGAACACTTTGAGGCAACTGTACCATCCGGAATATGAATCCATGGTCAAAAGGATTATTTCTAAAAAGCTTAACTAGATGTTGAGCATCCGCAAACACGTATAGTATTTGCTGTTGTCCATTGGATTAATAAAGAACCTTCCTCGTGGTAGCCTAAGGCGAAGTTGAGGTGACGTCACACGCTCTACCTGGCAGAAGCTTATTTTGGGTCAGCGCTGACAAGACCACCTATACTCTTTGGACCTTGAGTTACAATATTAACAAAATAGTAAAAGAAAGAACAAAGCTTTTCACAATAAAACTTAGCACAAATGATTAACAAAATCATTCGTCATTGCGGTGATACACAGCTAACTTGATGTAGAGGGAGGTAGCGTTTATAATTTTTAGGAATAATGAATGAATGATTTTAAGTTATCGTGCGTCGTGGTATTGTTGAGGAGAGAAGAAGAGACAGTAAAATCTTTACTATAATATGTACGTAAAAGCAGTACCAATTTACATAAAAAATTATATTTCACAATAAATTTAACAATGATAAAACATGAAAACAAATGCAACACGGTAAAAAAAAAGCTTGCTCTAGTCAGTGTTCGGTGCGTTGAGAGAGAGAGAGAGAGAGAGAAGAGAGAGAGAGAGAGAGAGAGAACTTATTAGCTGATCTGGGATGATTATTCCTTCATTTCTTTCACTTACACTCGATCTGCCCAAATCACTTTATTTTTTTACGGTGAAATACCAATCTAGTGATAATTGCTTTTTTACGACTGTAAAAGTAGCTCAGCTCTGTGATAAACAAACTGGCGCCGCTTCAGCTTCTGCATGACTTCGATTGTTTGTTTAAACGGCTTCCTTGTGAAGTTATTTTTTTATTTCTCTTTCCTTTTCTTGCATTCTTGACTTATTACTTAGTTGTTTGTAAAAATCCTCATGTTTGTTTTAAAAGTCTGCCGTTTGCATAACAGTAAGTTGATGTATTGTGGCATAATTAATCTATTTCGTGCACTTAAGAATCAAGTGTAAACACGTTGATTACTCTCTTCTCTCTCTCTCTCTCTCTCTCTCTCTCAGACACAATCGGGCACACACACTATCAATTCCTTTAATATTATTATCTTTGTACCTAATATGAATAAACTGTATTTTGTTATCAACCTTTACATACTGCAATCAATTCGGTTTGCTCAAGAGGGTTCCCGTCTCTCCTCCAGCCCGCCGGCACCATTTTTACCAAACGGTTCGTAAATCGTACAGGGAAAAAATAAAATTTAGAAAATTTTAATTCATATAACGCACTGTTTCATTACTTTACACACTTGATTTAAGATTTGAACACATTAATAATAGAAAAAATGTGAAAAGGGGGACTTTTTGGGATGGCTGGAACGAATTATCCAGATTCCCTTTATTTCTTATGGGGATATTTGTTTCATATTTCGAGCAAATCGTACTTCGAACGAGCCTTGCCTGGAACGGATTAAGTTCGAATACGAGGTACTACTGTATTCCAAGAGACTGGGAATGAAATGATGATTAAATAAAAGGGTTCCAAACTTATAGATCAGATAGAAAAAAATAGGAATCAATAGGGGAACCACAATATATGGGGAAAGACAAAAACAAGGAAAAATATATGAGAAATATAGTAACTCAGAATGTGAACTAATAGCGGTAGAATTTGAATCTGAAAAATTAATGAACATAGTAATGTATAGACCCCCTAATACTAAAAGTTTGACATAATAATAGAAAAATTGGATGATATATGTAGAAATCACAAGGACTGGACGATTCTCCTATCTGGAGACTTTAACTTTCCAATTCGTAGACTGGATAAGGAAACGAATAGGAGATTGTGGTTGTATTTATACATATAAAAAAAGAGAGTAATAGTAGTGCAGAAGATAAGAGGCAATTCGAAAAGCTATTAGATATGCTACATTCAACAAATAAATTCTTGTTGGCAAACCTGCCAACAAGAAAGGAAAATACTTTAGACCTAGTATCTGTGAAAGAGGTGAATTATGTTAAAGAAATAATAGTTTATAATGCGAGTATTTCAGACCATAATGTCATAGAATTAACAGTCCATTCCAAAGCAAGTGAAAACAGAGATAAGCAAGAAATGAAATAATGGGAAGGATATGGAAAATACAATTCTACAGTAAAATATAAAATGGTCAGAAAATAAATGAAGAATTAAACAAAGATTGGGATAACATTTTCGTAAGTGATACATAAGGGTAAATACGGAGATATTATATAAAATATTAGAGAAAATAGTGCGATAAATAATACCGAAGAAGAAAAGTAAACATCAATCATGCATTACCAAGAGACAGAAGGATCTTGTTCCAGAAAATCAGAAAGTGGAAAAAAGGTCTTGCACCAAAAGAAAAAAAAAAAATGCATGAAAAGTTATAGAATTAAAAAGTAAGATAGAAAATGCAGAACAAAAAGATTATAAATCAAAAGAAAATGAAAAATGGGAATTGGAGAAAAAACCCTAGTAAATATCAAGCAAAACCCAAACTATTATAGCTGTACGCGAAAAAGATGAATAAAAGAAGAATAGAAATAGGCCCTCTAAGAATTGAAGGGAGATTAATGAATGAAAAAAGGGAAATATGCAACATATTGGCAGAACGATATAAGAGAGAATTCACCCCTAGAATTGATAATGAAGATAATGATAGAAGTAAGGGACGAAAATAGTGCATATTTAGCTGACATAGATATCAATGAAGCTGATATTGTGCAGGCTATTAATGAAATTAAAAATTGAGCTGCTGCAGGTCCTGATGGTGTCCCTGCTATTTTGTTAAGAAAGTAGTTCAATCTATCGCAAAGCCACTTGCAATATTATTAAGACAAAGTATGATACTGGCAAGATTTATGATGAGCAACAAATTAGCATATACTACCCCTACTTTAATTTCAAAAGTGGATCAAGACTAGAGGCAAGTAATTATCAGGCCTGTGAGTTCTAACAATCACATATTATGAAAGTGTATGAAAGGGTAATGAAGAAAAATATTATGAAACATTTAATAAAAAATAATTTGTTTAATATAGGACAACATGGTTTTGTACCCGGAAAAAGTACACAAACCCAACTGTTAGTCCACCGTGAGAACATAATACAAAAATATGAAAAGCGGAAAGGAAATGAAACAGATGTGGTTTATCTAGATTTTGCAAAAGCTTTTGACAAGGTAGACCATAATATATTAGCGAAGAAAATTAGAAAACATAATATAGTGGATAAAGTAGGAAGATGGTTAAAAGAATTTTTACACAACAGAAAACAGATAGCTATTGCAAACGATGAAAAATCGGATGAAGCTAAGGTAATATCCGGTGTGCCACAAGGTACGGTGTTAGCTGCATTACAGTTTGTAATTATGATTGCAGACATAGACTAGAAGTAATGTTAAGGACTCGGTAGTGAGTAGTTTCGCCGATGACACAAGAATAAGTAGAGAAATTACTTGTGATGAAGATAGGCACGCGCTACAAAGAGACCTTAACAAAGTATATGATGGTATTTAACTCTGATAAATTTGAATTAATAAATCATGGAGACGAGAAGGAAAGCTATATGCATATAGGAGACCTAACTAATGAGCCACCGGACAATCACAAATAAGGAAGCAGTTAAAAGACCTTGGTGTGATGATGAATAGGAACATGTTATCAATGATCAAATAGCAATTCTATTGGCAAAATGTAAAGCAAAAATGGGAATGTTGTTACGGCACTTCAAAACAAGAAAAGCTGAACACATGATTATGCTTTATAAAACATATGTTCGTAGTCCACTTGAATATTGCAATATGATATGGTACCCACACTATCAAAAGGATATTGCACAAATAGAGAGTGTACAAAGGTCCTTTACAGCTAGAATAGAAGAAGTTAAGGACTTTGACAACTGGGAAAGACTACAACCTTAAAATTATGTAGGTTCTAGAAAAGGAGAAGAGAACGCTACATGATAGTTCAGGCATGGAAAACAGATAGAAGGAATAGCCGAAAAAAATCATGGAGCTAAAAAGAAATATCAGAAAAAAGCAAGCAGAGGTAGATTAATAGTCCCCTAAACTATACCAGGAAAAATAAGGAAAGCACACAGAACATTAATCCACTACGCACCATCATCGATAATGCAAGCGTCTATTCAATGCGTTGCCAGCTCATCTGAGGAATATATCAGGAGTGAGCGTAGATGTGTTTTAAGAATAGCTCGACAAATATCTAAGCTGCATCCCAGACCATCCAAGATTGGAAGATGCAAAATATAGCAACTCTCTGGTAGACATTAGAGGTACCTCACATGCATGAGGGACCTGGGGCAACCCGAACAAGATGTAAGGTCAGGTAAGGTCTCTCTCTCTTTCTCTCTGTCTCTGGTATATGAAATAGACCGCTTTGCATAATATGGAATGAGGAAACAGCATGATGATTTGGGATTGGAAGGTGACTCAATTGAAGGGGGTAACTAAAGAGACATTGTACTTGTGTGAGTTGTAGCTTAAAAAAATATTTCAGTATGCTTACTCCCAACAGCTAGGCTAGAGAAAGAAAATGGTAAAATGCTTAAGAGGTGAAGAAGAATCTTTGAGAAGAGGCAAAAGTTGCAAAGATGCAGGATGCGAACTTAGAAATATCCCCTTCTGATAGCTTTGGTGACTACAAGAAGGCATTTGGCTTTTGGTGATCACAAAAAGGCATTTGACTGTTCACAGACCATCATGGAAAGTGTTGCTTCGCTATGGCTTTCCCATGAAGTATGTCAAGGTAACTGCGCCTACCCATGAACCAAACAAAGTAGGAGTGCCAGTTAATATAGGTTGGGGCTTGTCAAAGGAGTTTTGGTGTAGATAGTGGGCTGTTACAAGGGAATGTTATTTTGTTGTAGCCGTTTGCCATTCTCAAAATTTTATAGGAAAAGAGGTGGTGGGATGATTGAGGGTTAGAAATGAGTGATGAAAGAAAAGTGGTGGGAGATGTAAGAGGTTTAGAATGGAGTGATGAAATAAATTGACTTACTTAAAATATGCACAAGACACTTTATTTTAGTCAGCGAAAGCCTCAGGGTTTAGAAAGCTCCGTTAATTATCAAATATCATGAGACATTGGACTCAAATTAAATCTAAGGGAAATAGAAATAATGATAGCGTATGCACAAAGGGTCAAATTAAACCTAGATGGAGAATGATCAATTTAGGAACAATAAACCCAGTGTAGGTTCTCTTAAATTTGAATTTATTGACAGGCTGAAGGAGGCAAATCAGTCAGTTGACAGTGCGTAAGATTTGAAAAGTCATATACTGTATTGAAATTGTATGCAAAAGTAAGATTATACATTAGTTAATCTGCATTGTTATGCAAATATAAATCAAGGTTTAAGAATATTAGGTGTTAATTAAGGGAAACGATGTTAGTCCCATATTTGTAAATGAGATGATAATGAAAAAGATGGAAATAGCTCAGGCATGATTTGCACAATCAATAGGTGAATAGTATGTGGTAGTATCTGCTGAACTCCTGTGGGCACCAGGAGAGTTGGAAGACCCAGCCCTTCTTGTAGTAAACTGATCAGGTATATAGTGCACGGGTAGAAAATAAAAACAGCTTTATTTTAAATAGGATAAATGTTATGGATATTTGTGGCTGTTGAAGTACATAGTAGGAAGGGTCTGTTCTTTGTGCAGTGCCATCTACCTTTTCTGCTGTATTTTTGTCTTATCCTATCAAAACTGATGTTCACAAATCACCTCATGAAAAGTCATTCAGAGAGAGAAAGAGAAGCAAATGTAGTTCTGAAAGCTCAAGTATTCAGCAATAAACAAGGCCTCGGTCCTCTCATTTTCAGAGAGAGAGAGAGAGATAGTAAATGTAGTTATAAAAGCTCAATTATTTAATAATGAACCTTTTATAATAATTCTCTCTCTCTCTCTCTCTCTCTCTCTCTCTCTCTCTCTCTCTCTCTCTCTCTCTCTCTCTCTCTCTCTCTCTCTCTCTCTCTCAATTTTTCTGAAAAAATTTATCTTTCCATAATTTTCTTTATTAGTTCCCATAGTATATACATCCCCAGTTTTGGTGTCCCATGCAATATGTAGCTTGCTAGACAGATCGAAAAGACTTGATTATGATGATTAAAACAGGTGACTATTTAAGGTATAATTACAGGCCGTCGTTGTACCACTTGTTTGCTAGTATTGGATGAATTTACTTCACATTATCTCTTGTTTTCATGGTATTTCTACACTCTCTCTGCTGCTATAATGGATTTTTTTTTACTTTCCCATTTCATATATTAATTTTTATGGATAAAATTACTCAATTTATCTTAAATTTAATCAAAAGTGACAATGCTAGTTAGAGAGAGAGAAAAAAAAAAACCTCATGAAACCTACCTTCTTGTCTCACTGACCAATAAAAACTCAAAAGTCCACCCAATCGGAAAACGCCATGTTAGTATCCCGCCCAAAGCACGAAGGTCCCGGCCAATGAGAAAACGTTTATGATCGAGTCCTGTAATTGGTCAAAAGAAAACTGGAAAATTTTCAGCACTCTTTGAGAAGACGGCCGTGAGGGAAGATCAAAAATAATTTTGGTGGGATTTTTAATGAACTATAAGGTAGGACATTGGGTATTCTTGTGTTATATTAATTTCAGGTTATATTATGTAACGCACAGTGCTATTTTTGTGGTTTAGACGCCAGTGAATGCCGGATAAAATGGTTTTATTGAAAGATCAGATATGTTTTGGCCGGTAGATTGAGAGAGGGAAATGCTGGTATAGAACTTTATACTTCTGTCCATTTAGCCTTGGGAAGATTGCGCATGTAATGAAACAAGGAAATGTTAAGGTTTTCAGGGTATGTAGATAATTTGCCCTTTTCCTGAGAGTAGGGGCATAAATATTAGGAAGGTAGGATCGATGATTTCATGTGGGTAAGGCCAATGAATCCTATGGGGGTAAGGTCAATGTAACGGATGCAGGCTTATTCGCTCTCTCTCTCTCTCTCTCTCTCTCTCTCTCGCTCTCGCTCTCTAAAATCTCTCTCTCTCATCTCTCTCAAAAAAAAATCTCTCTCTCTCTCGTTGAAAACGAAAAAACTCTAGGGCTTATTTCTTTAATTGAAATCTGAGCTTTCATAACTGTACTCTCTCTCTCGCTCTCTCTCTCTCTCTCTCTCTCTCTCTCTCTCTCTCTCTCTGTTAACAAAAAACGAAAAAACTCTAGGGCTTATTTATGAAATCTGAGCTTTCATAACTGTACCTCTCTCCCCTCTCTCTCTCTCTCTCTCTCTCTCTCTCTCTCTCTCTCTCTCTCTGTTAAAAACGAAAAAACTCTAGGGCTTATTTTATTGAAATCTGAGCTTTCATAACTGTACTCTCTCTCTCTCTCTCTCTCTCTCTCTCTCTCTCTCTCTCTCTGTTAAAAACGACGAAAAAAAAAAAAACTCTAGGCTTTATTTTATTGAAATCTGAGCTTTCATAACTGTACTCTCTCTCTCTCTCTCTCTCTCTCTCTCTCTCTCTCTCTCTCTCTCTGTTAAAAACGAAAAAACTCTAGGGCTTATTTTATTGAAATCTGAGCTTTCATAACTGCATTCTCTCTCTCTCTCTCTCTCTCTCTCTCTCTCTCTCTCTCTCTCTCTCTCTCTCTCTCTCTGTTGAAAACGAAAAGACCCGAGGGCTAATTTTATTGAAATCTGAGCTTTCATAACTGCATTCCCTCTCTCTCTCTCTCTCTCTCTCTCTCTCTCTCAGTAGCCATTTTGCTTGGTGAGACGTTCCTGCGCACAGTCTGATTAATCAACAGATATAACGCTTTTAACATATGTCTAGAATTTGAGAAGTATCTAGAAGTGTTCGTGAACTGTCAGTGATAAGATTAGTGTGAAAATAGTAGGATAAAGCGTCTACTAAGTTAGTTTATCAAGTGAAATACTGTAACTCAGATCAAGATGGCAATAAGTTCCAACTGTGGTAAGAAATGGCGAAATTTAGCGTGTTTAGCAGATTCGCAATACAAAGAGGTAGCAGGAAGGGAGCTGGCATATCTCGTCTATAGATCAACAACAGCCCTAACCAAAAAGATGCAAAAGCATTCATAGACATATTAGAAGGATATGATCCTTCAAACTGGAACAAATCAACAGAAAACAACTTGAAAATAATTGAAGATGTTCTAAATAAAATCCAAGTGGTCAAAAGACTCATAAAGAAAATTTACATCAATCAACATATTCCGACAAAGAAAATTAATAAGGTGAACATTGTGAATATTGTAATTGATGCAAAAGGAAAAAGAATGCCAAAAGCATGCAAACTGTGTAAGGTGTGGTATTGCATAGTTAATCCACAAAACCTGATCAGAAATGCTCTGCATGCAACATTCCGATGCATCCTCAATGTGCTGGAGTAATACAAGATGTGAGTAAGGATACCAGAATATTTTGCTCAACATGTCTATCATGGATAGACAATGTTATTAAAGAAAGACTTAATGTACAAATACTTGAGGATGAAGAAGAAGAGGAAGAAGTAGAAGAGGAAAATGGAAGAGAAGTAAACAAAACTGAAATGACAGAAAAAAATAAGGAAAACAAAGAACAAGATAAAAGTATGGATGCAGAGATACTCATTGATGTGCTATATAATTGAAAGGCAATCCAAGCCAGCAATGCAATACAAATGAAAATAAATTACGACATGACAACACAAAAGAAAATCCCGAAGAGGCTCTACCCAGATCTGCACACTGATGGGAAAGAGGAAAAAATAGACAAGAAAGACAAAGTCTGCAACCTTTTAAAAAGAGGGAATTGCAGATTCGGAGAAAGATGTTACTACAAACATCCCAAGGTATGTCACAACTATGAAATATATGGTAAATGTGCATACCTAGACGGCTATGAGGATGATTGCAGAGATCTACATCCAAAAATATGCAAAGACCTAAAAGAAGGAAAAGGATGTAAGTTTGACAAAAAATGTAAATATATGCACCCTGTAGCCATGAATCAAAATCAAATAAATAATCAATCAAATAATAAAATCCAAAATAAGAAAGAAACAAATAAAGAGAGGAACAAAGAATATGTGAAGGAAAAAAGTAAGCCATCACTGCGATATGGAGTGTCAGCAAAAAATTTCCAAGATACAGCTCAAGAGATAAGAACTGTATTTATGATGCAAGAGGATATTGCTGATACGGAGAAAATTGCAGATTCAGACGCAAAATGAATAATTATGATGAAGGAAGATCAAATATTATGGAAAGGTTGGATTTTTTAATGTCAGAATTTCTGGAAATGAAGAAAAGAACAATATACCAGAACAAGAAAGAGATGTGGGAAAATCCTTATTATTACCCATATTAAATGAAGGAGAAAACACGCAAACCATTATACTGATGAATGCGCAGGGTTTAGTTACGAGTAACTCAAAAAGAAAAATAGAGTACTTAGAAGAACTAACCCAAATTGAAAAGAAAATAGATATAATGAATATAAGTGAAACCTGGTATTCCCAAGAGACTGGGAATGACGATCAAATAAAAGGGTTCCAAACTTATAGATCAGATAGAAAAAATAGGAATCAAGGGGGAACCGCGATATATGGGAAAGACAAAAAAAAAAAAAATATATGAGAAATATAGTAACTCAGAATGTGAACTAATAGCAGTAGAATTTGAATCTGAAAAATTAATAAACATAGTAATATATAGACCCCCTAATACTAAAGAGTTTGACACAATGATAGAAAAATTGGATGATATATGTAGAAATCACAAGGACTGGACTATTCTCCTATCCGGAGACTTTAACTTTCCTTTCATAGACTGGAAAGAATGAATAAGAGATTGTGGCTATATTTATACATATAAAAAAAGAGAGTAATATTAATGCAGAAGATAAGAGGCAATTCGAAAAGCTATTAGATATGCTACTAGAATACAACATTCAACAAATAAATCACCTGCCAACAAGAAAGGAAAATACTTTAGACCTAGTATTTGTGAACGAGATGAATTATGTTAAAGAAATAATAGTTTATAATGCGAGTATTTCAGACCATAATGTCCATCAGGAATTAACAGTTCCATTCCAAAGCAAGTGAAAACAGATAAGCAAGAAATGAAAAAGTGGGAAGGATATGGAAAATACAACTTCTCCAGTAAAAATATACAATGGGTCAGAAATAAATGAAGAATAAAACAAAGATTGGGATAACATTTTCGTAAGTGATGACATAAGGGTAAATACGGAGATATTATACATATAAAATATTAGAGAAAATAGTGGGTAAATATATACCAAAGAAGAAAAGTAAACATCAGTTATGCATACCAAGAGACAGAAGGATCTTGTTCCAGAAAATCAGAAAGTGGAAAAAAGGTCTTGCAAAAAAAAAAAAATGCATGGAAAGTTATAGAACTAAAAAGTAAGATAGAAAATGCAGAACAAAAGATTATACAATAAAAAAAATGAAAAACGGGACTTGGGAGAAAAAACCTTAGTAAATATCAAGCAAAACCCCAAACTATTATACTTGTATGCGAAAAAGATGAATAAGAGAAGAATAGAAATAGGCCCTCTAAGAATTGGAGGGAGGTTAACGAATGAAAAAAAGGAAATATGCAACATATTGGCAGAACGATATTAGAGAGAATTCACTCCTAGAATTGATAATGAAGATAATGATATAGAAGTAAGGGACGAAAATAGTGAATATTTAGCTGACATAGATATTAATGAAGCTGATATTGTGCAGGCTATTAATGAAATTAAAAATGAAGCTGCTGCAGGGCCTGATGGTGTCCCTGCTATTTTGTTAAAGAAAGTAGTTCATTCTATTGCAAAGCCACTTGCAATATTATTAAGACAAAGTGTAGATACAGGCAAGATTTATGATGAGCACAAATTAGCATAAATTACCCCTACTTTCAAAAGTGGATCAAGACTAGAGGCAAGTAATTATAGGCCTGTCAGTCTAACATCACATATTTATGAAAGTGTATGAAAAGAGTAATGAAGAAAAATATTATGAAACATTTAATAAAAATTAATTTGTTTGAATATAGGACAACAATGGTTTTTGTACCCGGAAAAAAGTACACAAACCCAACTGTTAGTCCACCATGAGAACATATACAAAAATGTGAAAAGCAGAAATGGAACAGATGTGGTTTATTTAGACTTTGCAAAAGCTTTTGACAAGGTAGACCATAATATATTAGTGAAGAAAATTAGAAAACATAATATAGTGGTGGATAAAGTAGGAAGATGGTTAAAAGAATTTTTACACAACAGAAAACAGATAGTTATTGCAAATGATCAGAAATCGGATGAAGCTAAGGTAATATCCGGTGTGCCACAAGGTACGGTGCTGTTTGTTATTATGATTGCAGACATAGACAGTAATGTTAAGGACTCGGTAGTGAGTAGTTTTGCCGATGACACAAGAATAAGTAGAGAAATTACTTGTGATGAAGATAGGAACGTGCTACAAAGAGACCTTAACAAAGTATATGATTGGGCAAGGTAAATAGGATGGTATTTAGCTCTGATAAATTTGAATCAATAAATTATGGAGACAGAGAAGAAAGCTATATGTATATAGGGGACCTAATAAGAGACAATCACAAATAAGGAAGCAGTTAAAGACTTGGTGTGATGATGAATAGGAAACATGTTATGCAATGATCAAATAGCAATTCTATTGGCAAAATGTAAAGCAAAAATGGGAATGTTGTTACGGCACTTCAAAACAAGAAAAGCTGAACACATGATTATGCTTTATAAAACATATGTTCGTAGTCCACTTGAATATTGCAATATGATATGGTACCCACACTATCAAAAGGATGTTGCACAAATAGAGAGTGTACAAAGGTCCTTTACAGCTAGAATAGAAGAAGTTAAGGACTTTGACAACTGGGAAAGACTACAATCCTTAAAATTATGTAGTCTAGAAAGGAGAAGAGAACGCTACATGATAATTCAGGCATGGAAACAGATAGAAGGAATAGCCGAAAAAATCATGGAGCTAAAAATATCAGAAAAAGCAAGCAGAGGTAGATTAATAGTCCCCAAAACTATACCAGGAAAAAATAAGGAAAGACACAGGACATTAATCCACTACGCACCAACATCGATAATGCAGCGTCTATCAATGCGTTGCCAGCTCATCTGAGGAATATATCAGGAGTGAGCGTAGATGTGTTTAAGAATAAGCTCGACATATATCTAAGCTGCATCCCAGACCGGCGGATCTCTGCCATGGCCCGCTCGCACCCCGGATAGCCTGTCGGGTCTCCTGGCCCCCCAACCCACCCCCAGGATGGCCTGGCGGGCCTCCTGGCCCGCACACCCCAGGGCAGGCGGGTGGCGAGGGCAGCTTGGCGAGCCTCCTGGCACAGCCACCCCGGGGGGCTCGGCCGGCCCCGCGGGCCTCCTATCCCACCCGCCCCAGGACAGCTCGGTGGGCCAGGAGCGACGGCTCGGCAGGCCTCCTGGCCCGCCTGCCCTGGGACGGTTCGGCCTGGCCTGCCCGGCCCGGGACGGGAGCTTCGGGCCTAACTGGCCCGCCCGTCCACCTGGGGGTCTCAGCGGACCTCCTGGCCCGCCCGTCGCGGGGTGGCCTTAGCGGAACATCCTGGCCTTTCCGACGGCTCGGCCTACTGGCCCGCCCGTCCTGGGGGTTCTCAGCGGGACCTCCTGGCCCGCCCGCCACGGGGTGGCTTAGCGGACATCCTGGCCTGCCCGCCCCGGGACGGCTCTGCGGGCCTCCTGTCCCACCCGCCACAGGGCGTCTCGGTGGGCCTCCTGGCCCGCCGCGGGGCAGCTTGGCGGACCTCTTGGCCTGCCCGCCCCATGGACAGCCCCGTGGGCCTCCTGTCCTGCCCGCCATGGGGCGGCTCGGTGGGCTCCTGGCCTGCCTTCCTGGGGCTGCTTGGCAGACCTCCTGCTCCTGCCCCCCCCCCCTGGGGTGGCCCGGCAAGCCTCATGGCCCTCCGTCCCGGGGCGGTCTGGCTGATCTCCTGGCCCGCCTGCCCCGGGACGGCCCAGCGGACCTCCTGGCCCGCGCGCCCCTGGGACGGCCCGCGTGCCTCCTGCTCCCCCCCAGGGGGACCGGCGGACCTCTTAACCCGCCCAGCCCCGGGATGGCCTGGTGGGTCTCAAGGCCCGACCTCCCATTCCCACAACGGCTACCGGCAGGCCTCGTGGCCCGCCCTCCCTGGTGGGTGGGTTGGGGGGGGGGGGGTTTCGGGAAAGACCTCGTGGCCCCGCCCTGCCCTGGGGGGAGGTGGGGGCCCGGTCGGACCTTCGTGGCCCGCCCAGCGCCCAGGATGGCCTGGCAGGCCTCATGGCCCGCCCACCCAACCCCGTGGCAGCTTGGAGAGCCTCCTGTCCCAACCGCGGGCGGGAAAGCTCGGCGGGCCTCCTGGCCCGCCTGCCCCGGGGCGTCTGGCGGCGGGCTTTCTGGCCGCCCGCCCAAGGATGGCTCAGGAGGCCTCCTGGCCCACCTTCCCCATGGATGTTCGGCGGGCGGCTCTCCTCCTGGGCCGCACCACCAGGGGGTCTCAGCGGACCTCCTGGCCCGCCAGCCAGGGGGTGGCTTAGCGAACCTCCTGGCCTAGCCCCGCCCCGGGATGGCTCCGCAGGCCTCCTGTCCCACCCGCTACGGGGCGGCTCGGTGGGGCCTCCTGCCCGCCGCCGCGGGGCAGATTGGTGGGCCTCCTGGCCTACCTGCCCCAACCCCAGGGCTGCTCGGTAGGCCTCCTAGCCTGCCCGCCCGGGGCAGCTCGGTAGACCTCTGGCTGCCTTGCCCGCCCTGGGGTGCCCCGGCAAGCCTCCTTGGCCCCTCCCGTCCACCCGGGGCGGCCCGGCGGAAATCTCTTGGCCTGCCCAGCCCCCAGGACGGCCAGGCAGGCCTCCTCCTGTCCCACCCGCCCCGGAGCGTCGCAGCGTACCATCCTGGCCCGACCCGCCCTGAGACGGCCCAGCAGGTCTCCGGACCCACCCACCCCAGGGACGGCCCGGCATGCCTCCCCTGCCCCCCGCGGACCTCCCATACCCGCCCGCCCCGGCAATGGCCTGGTGGGTCTCCAGGCCCGACCTCCCCACCCCATGCCCTCCAGGAGGACCTCCTGGCCCGCCCGTCTCGCAGTCGTTGTGGGGGGCGGTCGGCGGACCCTCGTCCCGCCCGCGCCCCGGGGGGTATGTGGAAGGGCCGGCAAACCTCGTGGCCTGCCCGCGACGGATGGCCTGGCGGGCGTCCTGGCCCGCCCACCCCAGGGCAGCTTGGCGAGCCTCCTGTCCCACCCGCCCCAGGAAAGCTCGGCAGGCCTCCTGGCCCGCCTGCCCTTGGGCGGCTCGGCGGGCTTCCTGGCCCGCCCTCCCAGGACGGTCGGCGGGTCTCCTGGCCCGCCCGCGACGGGACGGCTCGGCCTCCTGGCCCGCCCCCCCAGGAGTCTCAGCGGACTTCCTAGGCTGCCCGAGGACGGCTCCGCGGGCGTCCTCCTCTCCCCCTACCACGGGGCGAGTTGGTGGGCCTCCTGGCCGCTGGGCAGCTTGGCGGACCTCCTGGCCTGCCCGCCCCAGGACGGCCAGGCAGGCCTCCTGTCCCACCCGCCCCGGAGCGGTCCAGCGTTACCTCCTGGGGCCGCCCGCCCTGAGACGGCCCAGCAGGTCTCCTGGCCCGCCCACCCCAGGGACGGCCCGGCATGCCTCCTGCCCCCCGCGGACCTCCATACCCCCGCCCGCCCCGGCATGGCCTGGTTGGGTCTCCAGGCCCGACCTCCCCACCCCATGCCCTCCAGGAGGACCTCCTGGCCCGCCCGTCTCGCAGTCGTTGTGTGGGGGGCGGTCGGCGGACCTCGGGTGCCCGCCCAGCCCCGGGGGGTATGTGGGGGCCGGCAAACCTCGTGGGCCTGCCCGCGACGGGATGGCCTGGCGGGCGTCCTGGCCCGCCCACCCCAGGGCAGCTTGGCGAGCCTCCTGTCCCACCCGCCCCAGGAAAGCTCGGCAGGCCTCCTGGCCCGCCTGCCCTTGGGCGGCTCGGCGGGCTTCCTGGCCCGCCCTCCCAGGGACGGTTCGGCGGGTCTCCTGGCCGCCCGCAACGGGACGGCTCGGCCTCCTTTCGCACCCCAGGAGTCTCAGCGGACTTCCTGGCTGCCCGAGGATGGCTCCGCGGGCGTCCTCTCCCCCTACCACGGGGCGAGTTGGTGGGCCTCCTGGCCGCTGGGCAGCTTGGCGGACCTCCTGTCCTGCCCGCCCCAGGACGGCTCCGCGGGCTTCCTGTCCCGCCCGCCACAGGGAGGCTTTGCTGGGCCTCCTGGCCTGCCTGGCCTGGGCAGCTCTGTAGACCTCCTGGCATGCCCGCCCTGGGGCGGCCCGGCAAGCCTCCTGGCCCGCTCGCCCAGGGATGGCTCGGCCTCCTAGCCCGCCCGCCCCGGGGGTCTCAGCAGACCTCCTGGCCCGCCTGCAGCGGGGTGGCTTAGCGGACCTCCTGGGGGCTGGCCTGCTTGCCGCCCCGGGACAGCTCCGCAGGCCTCCTGTCCTGCCTGCCACGGGGCGGGCTCGGTGGGCCTCCTGGCCTGCCCGCCGCAGGGCAGCTTGGCAGACCTTCTGGCCTGACCACCCAAGGACGGCCCCGCGGGCCTCCTGTCCCACCCGCCACGGGGCGGCTCGGTGAGCCTCCTTGCCTGCCTGCACGGGGCTGCTCGGCACGGCCTTCCCCGCCCCGGGGCAGCTCTGCAGACCTCCTGGCCTGCCCGCCTTTGGGTGGCCCGCCCAAGCCTCCCATGGCCTTCCCGTCCCGGGGCGGCCCGGCGGATCTCCTGCCCGCAGCCCCGAGGCGGTCCGGCGGACTTCCTGGCCCGCCCTCCCTGCGGGGTGGGCGGCGGACCTCCTGGTGTGCCCCGCCACCGCCCCCGCCCCCCAGGGCGGCCCAGTGGGCCTCCTGGTCCGTCCGCCCTAGGACAAATCGAACTTATTACAAATAAACATCAAACTATCCATACAGTAAAGTTAAAAACTTTCATCAAATAGGACAGGATCTGCATCCAATATGGAGATACCAAGTAAAATTTGCACTATAAAGCACTCACATCTTAAAGTACTGCGGTGGTAATGACAGACATTTTATTGGGCAGGTACCTCCTGAAAGACACCCCACAACGAGTAAGGGGAGAGGGAGACACGATCTGCATCTAACATTGGAGATACCAACTAAAATTTGTACTGCAATAGCACTTCATATCCTAGAATGCTGTGATGGTAATGCCAGACATTTTTAGTGGGTGGTTTCCACCTGACAGTCACCCCACAACGAGTTGGGAGGGGAAGACAGGATCTGCATCCAACATTGGAGATACCAAGCACAATTTGTACTACAATAGCACTGCACATCCTAGAATGCTGTAGATGGTTAAACTACCACTGCGGGTTTGTACTGACAGACATTTTAGTGGGTAGTTATCCCTGACAGACACTTCACAACGAGTTGGGGGGGGAGGGGGAGACAGGATCTCCATCTAACATCGGAGATACCAAGTAAAATTTGTACTACAATAGTACTGCACATCCTAGAATGCTGTGATGGTAATACCAGACATTTTAGTGCGTGGCTACCCCCTCACAGACACCCCACAACGAGTGGGGAGGGGGAGACAGGAATTGTATCCAACATTGGAGATACCAACTAAAATTTGTACTACAATTGTCCTTCATATCCTAGAATGCTGTGATGGTAATGACAGACATTTTAGTGGGTGGTTTCCCCCTGACAGATACACCCTAACAGGTGGGCAGGGGGAAGAGCAAGCCCTGATAATTAATGTCTAGGCTAGTATAGTAGGCTACTATTGACTCTTATTATACATTAACGTGGGATATTTAATAAATATTTTATTTTTATCCTTTCTATATCCTTTGTATTTATCTAACTCTAACACACATTATTTATTTTGTTTCATATAAATAACAGTCATCTGTAGGCCCATAATAATTCAGTCATATTATTATTTTGTCAAGCAAGCAACTGACTTCAATCATAGTACTCGCTTTAGCTTTGTTTATGAGATGAAAATTAATGAAGCGGTGGCTGGAAGACTGGCACTCTAAAGTAGCATATAAGTTCTTATCATTATTAGAGTTATTGCTGTAAAATGTCTATGTACATAACATGTGTTAAATAGAGTAATACGCACCCATTAAATAGATAGTAATACATATGTAATATATAGGCTATAGTCAGGGTACAGATCATAATAATTGCGCTATAGCCTACTCGGTTTGTTTTATCGAAGCAGGACTAACCTTCTTTTGGTTTTTAACTGTGACTTTCCTACTAATGAAATCATGGAACAAAATTTTTGTATTACCAGTTTTATGAATTTGAAATATTGTTGGTTGCTATAAGTCGATTTTTTAGGCTGGTGGTAACAAAATTCGTCAGATATAATACACCTGACTGAGGAAGGACACAGAGGATCTCTGTTTTTTAAACAATCTCTCCACACACCAAGTTATTTCGAACATTTCCATTCTCTCAAGAAGATTATGAATAAATATAAGAGCAAACTAGACCAAAAGAAAATAATCACCCACCATTAACGTGAAGAAAACAAGAGAAATGAAAAATCAGTGCGATTATCCATTTTTTCTATCGTTAATGTTTAATGAGTAAGTGTTTAGCGAATTGTTAGGGTTTAGTGAGTAAGCGTTTAGTGAATGTTTATGAGTAAGTGTTTGATGAATGTTTAGGGTTTAGTGACTGTTTAATATGTCAGTATTCAGCGAATGTTTACTGAGTCTTTAGGGTTTAGTGAATGTTTTGTGAATGTTATTGAATGTTTATTGTGTAAGTATTCATTAAATGTTTTGTCTTTAAGGTTTTAGTGAATGTTTTGTGAATGTTAAGTGAGCGTTTAGTGAATGTCTTGTGAATGGTAGTGTTTAGTGAGTATTTAGTGTGTAAGTATTCAGTGAGTGTTTAGGGTTTTAGTGAATGTTTTGCTAATGTTAAGTGAGTGTGTTTAGTGAAAGGGTTGTGAATGTTAGTGTTTAGCAAATGTTTAGTGTGTAAGTGTTTATTAAGTTTCTAATAAGTGGATGTTCATTCACTGTTTAGTATTTAATAAGTATTTACCGTTTAGTAAGCATTTAGTATTTAATGAGTGCTTAGGGTTAGTGAGTGTTTGGTGTTTAATTAATGTTTAGGATTAAGTGAGTGTTTAGTTTACCGAGTGTTTGGGGTATAATGAGTATTTAGTAAGTTTAGTGTTTTAAGTGTTTAGCGAGTGCCTAGTGAGTGTTGGGTATTCAGAGTGTTTTGTGTTATTGAAGGTGAGTGTGTATTAAGTGAGTGTGTGTGTGTGAGTGTATGTTAAGTGTGTGTGTATAGTGAATGAATGCAAGTGTGAGTGCTTGCTGAGTAAGTGCATTGTGAGTGTTAGTGTTTAGTGATTGTACATTACTGTTTATTTGGTACTTCGCTACTGTATACAAAGAAAGTCCTGTATTTACACAAGAACCAATTATGCTTGACACTGCTTAGATCCAAGAGGAGATGCTTAGGCCTGTTTTCGTAAGGTAATTTTTCTCTGTGAAATTGGGTCGAATAATATAATAATAATAATAATAATAATAATAATAATAATAAGAATAATAATAATAATAATAATAATAATATAATAAAGATTTAAAAAAGTAACAGTATTACATATAGTACTAAGAGCTGGACCAAGACCTTTCAATATGGCCTTCCGAAATCAACTCTCGGTAGGTGGGAGATCACTACTCCAGGTGATTGACGCCCTATGCCTTGCACACAGCTGACATACTTGCACATTCGGTTGTCCGATTTTTTATACTGTTGGAGATGCATTATAAATCATATTAGCAATGGTAAATACATTGAACAGATGTTTGAGGATATAATATGATGTTAGTGCCTGTCTACTGGATATAATGAACAAGTTAAAGTAAAAATATTACTAGGAAGAAATTAGCCGATAATGGTCGTCAAAGCCAGTATCGATAGAATGTATTGAAACATATTACATAGGCTGCCTGTGGTGCGCGCCGGCGCGAAGTTAAGAGACAAACAAACTCAGCTGGCTTTAAACATCAAACTGTGCAAGTATCATTTTTATTTGAATTTAGATTTGCTTCCCTAAATATATATGGTACTTGATACTTGGTGATAGCGTACAGATCAATTTGAGTGAGGCAGTCGAAAATAAGCGGACTATTAGATAATTGACATGATATTATAGGCCAACTTAATTTGGGAGTCAGGAGCTCAAAGTTGTATGATCGTCTACTTCGGAAGGGGGAATAGAATGGGTGAAAATTTTTAATGTTTATAGTCAGCCTATCCTGAACAATTCATTCACATTTCCGTTTCCATTAATTATTTGTGTTGTGATACAACATCTCTTTGTGAATGTGCGGGTGTTAAAAACGGCTCTTTAAGATGGGACTTTGGACTTAATATCAATCGGACTCCCATATCCGATAAAAATTTCATTTCATCCACACGAACCAACAGCAACCAAGGAACATTTTCAGACACTTGGGCTACGAAGCTCGACATGGCTGCAGTGCCCTAACTATGGGCATGAAAATAAAATGACCAAAGACGCTATTAAAACGAGAATACTTATGTTTACATTTCATTTTTTAGACGAATTGAGAGTGGCACTATATGACTGGTTTAATTATTCAAAAATGGCCCAGCACACATACTTGTAGCTGTTGTCACTTGTGACCCCCTCCCATTCAGATAAAATACTACTTAGCGTGAAGTAACTCTCACCAAAGGATAGTGCTGACATTATATATATATAATCTATATATATATATATATATATTATATATATATATATATATGTTTGTGTGTGTGAAACTATAGAAGTAGACCAAGCCTAATAATCTCATACATAGTTTCTTTTTTCATTTTTTTATATGTATGGAATTATTATGAAAGTTAAATATTCCATACTTCAATAGAAATTTTTAAAAATAATTCCTGCAGTAATCTTTATCCTGAAACAATACAATATTTCTTGAATTTTTTGCCTTTTATATTTTATCAGGCGCACGATTTTCAGATAGTTACCATATTTCTAATATTAATATTGCCTATGATAGATTTTGAATCATTTCAAGGTGTCCCATCTCTCCCTTGCCAGTCGTAGGTTTATTCTGTGAAGGGTAACCAACCCGCTAAAATATCTGGCATTACCATCACAGCATTGTAGGATGTGCAGTGCTTTTGTACTACAAATCTTACTTGGTATCTCTAATGTTGGATACAGATCCTGTCCCCCCCTCCTCCTCCCCCTCCCACTCATGGGGGTGTCTGTCAGGGGATAACTACCTACTCAAATGTCTGTCATTACCACCGCAGTGCTCTAGGATGTGCAGTGCCATTGTAGTACAAATTTTACCTGGTATCTCCAATGTTGGATGCAGATCCTGGTCTCCCCCTCCCAACTCGTTGTGGGGTGTCTGGTCCGGGGTAATACCCAAAAAAACTAAAATGTCTGTCATTACCACTGTCAGTACTCTAGGAAGTGCAGTGCTACTGTAGTACAATTTTACTTGGTATCTCCGATGTTTGGATGCAGATCCTGTCCTCCCCCTCTCTCTCCCCCCTCCACTCATTTTGGGGTGTCTGTCACTGTCAAGGGATAACTACCACCCACTACAAAATGTTCTGTCATTTCCACTGCAGTACTCTAGGATGTGCAGTGCTATTGCAGTACAAATTTTACTTGGTATTCCAATGTTGGATGCAGGTCCTGTCTCCCCCTCCCCACTCGTTGTAGAGTGTCTGTCAGGGGGTAACCACCCACTAAAATGACTGTCATTGCCACCACAGTATTCTAGATGTGCAGTGCTATTCTAGTGTAAATTTACTCGGTATCTCCCTTTTCAGTGCGTCTGTCAGGGGGGACCCACCCTCCAAAATGTCTGTCACTGGTCATTCTATAATCAGTACAGTCTGCAGATATATTATATATTAGTTTCATCTGGTATCTCATATACTGTATCTAGACCCAAAATCTAACAAGCAATTAGTGGTGCTTGTTTAAGTAAGCCTCCATATATTTTCGGCAGGCGGTCAGTTTCACAGTTTTACAAGTCTACCCCTAAATACCAGTAGGGGTTACAGTCGGTATCTCGTTCGTTGTATCTCAACGGTCCCGGGCTGCGGGACTATATTGGCGGATGACTCATAAGATCCATTTATGGTCACAAACTGAAATAAATTGTAACAGATGGATTTATGAAAGAAGTCCTTTAAACTCGAGTTAAACTCGAATTATTATGTATATGACAAATATTACCGTAAAGAATTATTGTGTAAATGAAAATTGCCATTTTTGTAAATAAACTTTATTTATTTAAATTAACAAAAAAAAAAGTTTCCATACAACAAACATTCTCTAATTTTTCAAACCTGATCCGTCTTCGTGAGTCCAGCTTAGACTAGATCGTGCCATTCCTTGAAGATGGACAGCTGCTCCTGCACTTTCCAGTTGTCCTTCTCCAGGCATCTGTAATTCCCCTGCAGGGTCTTGAGCTTGCAAACCAATTTCTCCTTCACTCCTCGCATCTGTCGAACCTCATCTTCCAGCTGGTTCCTTCAGTTCGGCCTGGACACCAGTCTTCCTATCCAGCGAATTGATTGGCGACGATTTCCTTCCTCATAAAAGGCATGTCAGCTCGTTCCTCTTGAGTTACTCAGCCTGATCTTCACATTGGAGTCCACCTTTTTCCTTCGTGATGTCTTCCACTTCATTCTGCAGGGAGCTGAACCTGACCTCGACGTCCTTTTCTGCCGGGTTCGCGCTTGTCGGTCGCGTCGTTTCGTCCTAGATGAGCCTCTGCCATCCGCGCCACTTCTGCGGTCTTTAGCTGCAGGATTTTAGGTCTTTCTCCTTCTGTCGTAGGAGTTTCTCTTGCCTCTCGACCTGGCAGTTTACCCCTGCCAACTACACAGTCACATAGGGCATCGTTTCTCTGCCCAAATTCCTTTGTCTTGTCCATCAGCTGCTGATTTTCTTCTGAGTCTTGAGGATCTTGTCTTCCAGCGGCTGTTTTTCCCTCTTCTCTTGATCGTTCTCCTTCAGAAACAACGTTTCAGCTTCGAGCGGTCAATCCTCTGTTGCAGCTGAAGAATTATCCTGTCCAAATTATCCTGCTGCTCTCTCTGGCACTGGATGGTGTCTCGCAAGGCTGCAATTCTCTCGTTCAGTTACTTTTCCTTGGGCTGTTCACCTCCATCATCAGTCGTCAGGAACCTCACCAGTGAATAGGATTAGGCATTCACAGTAAAAGATCATTATTCCTGCGTAAGACTTCTCTCTGTATTTCGAACAACTATCTGGACAACAACCGTCCCAGCAACACCTGCCGCCAAGGCCATATACTCTCCAATCTCTCTCCCCTCGAATTTTCGTTGGTTTTCTATATTCCACGAGAGATATTTCGATTTATCAAAACAGAGCAGGTAAATTCTGTAAATATTTTTAACTATGCCTTGTCTCTTGGTGTTTATAAATTGCTGAAATCTCTCACGGATTTTTTGCAGTACGTATCTTTTTTGTCTATCTTACTTATATCAGTCATTATTACAAAATATAAAAACACTTGTTGATATAAATAATTTAATTTACAGATCACTTGTCAATGCCAGTCTTATTAATAATACTAATAATTTCAGGTCTGTTTTAAATGTATTATGATGTAAAAAGATATGACTAGATTGAAAAATGTATACTACTAATTTTACTTCAACATAAATGTCATAGAGGACAAGATATTGTCATGGAAAATTAATTCAGAGTACACTCCAATATAGCGAGGGGGAAGGGGAGGGGGAGACAGGATCTCCATCCAACATCGGAGATACCAAGTAAAATTTGTACTACAATAGCAATGCACATCCTAGAATGCTGTGATAGTAATGCCAGACATTTTAGTTGGGTGGTTACCCCCTCACAAGACACCCCACAACGAGTGGGGAGGGGGAGACAGGAATTGTATCCAACATTGGAATACCACTAACAAAATTTGTACTACAATTGTCCTTCATATCCTAGAATGCTGTGATGATAATGACAGAAATTTTAGTGGGTGGTTTCCCCCTGACAGATACACCCTAACAGGTGGGCAGGGGGAAAAGCAAGCCCTGATAATCAATGTCTAGACTAGTATAGTAGGCTACTATTGACCTTTATTATACATTAACGTGATATATTTAATAAATATTTTTATCCTTTTTATATCCTTTGTATTTATCTAACTCTAACACAAAAAATTATTTATTTGTTTCATATAAATAACAGTCATCTGTAGGCCTATAATAATTCAGTCATATTATTATTTTGTCAAGCAAGTAACTGACTTCAATCATAGTACTCGCTTTAGCTTTGTTTACGAGATGAAAATTAATGAAGCGGTGGCTGGAAGACTGGCACTCTAAAAGTAGCATATAAGTTCTTATCATTATTAGAGTTATTGCTGTAATTCTATGTCATACATTTGTTAAATAGAAGTATACGCAACCCATTAAATAGATAGTAAATACATATGGTTAACTATATAGGCTATAGTCAGGGTACAGATCATAATAATTGCGCTATAGCCTACTCGGTTTGTTTTATCGAAGCAGGACTACCTTCTTTTGGTTTTAACTAACGTTCCTACTAATGAAATCATGGATACGTTTTTGTATTATCAGTTTTATGAATGAATATTGTTGTTACTATAGTCGATTTTTTTCGGCTGGCGTAAAATTCGTCAGATATATTACACCTGACTGAGGAAGGACACAGAGGATCTGTTTTTTAAACAATCTCTCCACACACCAAGTTATTTCGAACATTTCCATTCTCTCAAGAAGATTATGAATAAATATAAGAGCAAACTAGACCAAAAAAAAAAAAAATAAAAAAAAAAATAATAATCACAGCATTAATGTAACAGAAAGAAAAACGAAGAGAAAATGAAAAATTAGTGCGATTATCAATATTTTTCTATCGTTAATGTTTAATGAGTAAGTGTTTAGCGAATTGTTAGGGTTTAGTGAGTAAGCGTTTAGTGATATTTTTATGAGTAAGTGTTTGATGAATGTTTAGGGTTTAGTGACTGTTAATATGTCAGTATTCAGTGAAGGTTTACTGAGTCTTTAGGGTTTAGTGAATGTTTTGTGAATGTTATTGAATGTTTAGTGTAAGTATTCATTAAATGTTTTGTCTAAGGTTTTAGTGAATGTTTTATGAATGTTAAGTGAGCGTTTAGTGAATGTCTTGTGAATGGTAGTGTTTAGTGAATATTTAGTGTGTAAGTATTCAGTGAGTGTTTAGGGTTTTAGTGAATGTTTTGCTAATGTTAAGTGAGCGTGTTTAGTGAAAGGGTTGTGAATGTTAGTTTTTAGCAAATGTTTAGTGTGTAAGTGTTTATTAAATTTCTAATAAGGGGATGTTCATTCATTGTTTAGTATTTAATAAGTATTTAGCGTTTAGTAAGCATTTAGTATTTAATGAGTGCTTAGGTTAGTGAGGCGTTTAGTGTTTAATTAATGTTTTAGGGATTAAGTGAGTGTTTAGTGAATGTTTACCGATGTTGGGGTATAATGAAGTATTTAGTAAGTTTAGTGTTTTAAGTGTTTAGTGAGCGTTTAGTGTATAGTGAGTGCCTAGTAGTGTTGGGTATTCAGAGTGTTTTGTGTTATTGATGTGAGTGTTATGTTTAGTGTGTGTGTGTGAGTGTATGTAAGTTTGTGTGTGTATAGTGAATGAATGCAAGTGTGAGTGCTTGCTGAGTAAGTGCATTGTGAGTGTTAGTGTTTAGTGATTGTACTACAGTACTGTTTAGTTAGTGCTTCGCTACTGTATACAAAGAAAGTCCTGTATTTACACAGGAACCATTTATGCTTGACACTGCTTAGATCCAAGAGCAGATGCTTAGGCCTTGACCACAAATGAGGTGGAGTTGCTTAGGCCTGTTTTCGTAAGGTAATTTTTCTCTGTGAAATTGGGTCGAATAATAATAATAATAATAATAATATAATAATAATAATAATAATAATAATAATAATAATACTAATAATAATAATAAAGATTTTTAAAAATAATTAAGTAATTAAAAATAAAAAGTACAGTATTACAATATAGTTAACTAAGAGCTGGACCAAGACCTTTCAATATGGCCTTCCGAAATCACTCTCGGCAGGGAGATCGCTACTCCAGTGATTGACGCCCTATGCCTTGCACACAGCTGACATATTTGCACATTCGGTTGTCCGATTTTTATGACTGTTGGAGACGCATTATAATCATATTAGCATGGTAAGTACATTAACCATGATGTGAGGATATAATATGATGTTAGTGCCTGTCTACTGGATATAATGAACAATTAAAGTAAATATATTACTAGGAAGAAAATTAGCCGAATAATGGTCCGTCAAAGCCAGCATCGATAGAATGTATTGAAACATATTACATAGGCTGCCTGTGGTGCGCGCCGGCGCGAAGTTAAGAGACAAACAAACTCAGCTGGCTTTAAACATCAAACTGTGTAAGTATCATTTTTATTTGAGTTTAGATTTTCTTCCCTGAATATATATGGTACTTGATACTTGGTGATAGCGTATAGATCAATTTGAGAGGCAGCCGAAAATAAGTGGACTATTAGATTATTGACATGATATTATAGGCCAACTTAATTTGGGAGTTAGGAGCTCCAAGTTGTATGATCGTCTACTTCGGGAGGGGGAATAGAATGGGTGTAAATTTTTTTATTTAATGTTTATATCCGCCTATCCTGAACAATTTCATTCACATTTCCGTTTCCAGTTAATTATTTTGTGTTGTGATAAACATCTCTTTGTGAATATGCGGGTGTTTAAAACGGCTCTTTATGATGGGACTTTGGTCTTAATATCAATCGGACTCCCATATCCGATAAAAATTTCATTTCATCCACCGAACCAACAGCAACCAAGGAACATTTCGACACGTTTGGGCTACGAGCTCGACTGGCTGCAGTGCCCTAACTATGGGGAAAGAAAATAAAATGACCACACGCTATTAAAACGAGAATACTCAGGTTACATTTCTTTTTTTTAGACGAATTGAGAGTGGCACCATATGACTGGTTTGATTATTCAAAAATGGCTCAGCACACATAATTGTAGCTGTTGTCACTTGTGACCCCGTCCCATTCAGATAAAATACTACTTTGCGTGAAGTAACTCCACACCAAAGGATAGTGCTAATATTATATATATAATATATAGTATATATTATATATATATATTATATATAATATATATATATATATACATACATACATACATACACATACATACATACATACATACATACACATACATATATATATATATATATAATATAATATAATATATATATATATAATATATATATATAAATATATATATATGTTTGCGTGTGTGTGAAAGTACTACCCACTAAAATGTCTGTCATTACCACTGCAGTACTCTAGGAAGTGCAGTGCTATTGTAGTACAAATTTTACTTGGTATATCCGATGTTGGATGCAGATCCTGTCTCCCCCCTCCCCACTCATTGTGGGGTGTCTGTCACTGTCAAGGGATAACTACCCACTAAAATGTCTGTCATTACCACCGCAGTACTCTAGGATGTAGAGTGCTATTGCAGTACAAATTTTACTTGTATCTCCAATGTTGGATGCAGATCCTGTCTCCCCCACCTCCCCACTCGTGTAGAGTGTCGGTCAGGGTGGGGGGTAACCACCCACTAAAATCTGTCATTACCACCACAGGATTCTAGATGTGCAGTGCTATTCTAGTGTAAACTTTTACTCGGTATCTCCTAAGTTGGATCTAGATCTAATTAATCCCCCCTTTTCAGTGCGTCTGTCAGGGGGAACCCACCCTCCAAAATGCATGTCTGTCACTGGTCATTCTATAATCAGTAGAGTCTGCAGATATATCATATATTAGTTTCATCTGGTTTCTCATATACTGTATCTAGACCCAAAATCTAACAAGCAATTAGTGGTGCTTGTTAAGTAAGCCACCCATATATTTTCGGCAGACGGTCAGTTTCACAGTTTGCAAGTCTACTCCTAAATACCAGTAGGGGTTACAGTCGGTATCTCGTTCGTTGTATCTCAACGGTCCGGGCTGCGGGACTATATTGCAGATGACTCCTAAGATCCATTTATAGTCACAAACTAAAATCAATTGTAACAGATGGATTTATGAAAGAAGTCCTTTAAACTCGAGTTAAACTCGAATTATTATGTATATGACAAATATTACTGTAAAGAATTATTGTGTAAATGAAAATTGCCATTTTTGTAAATAAACCTTATTTATTTATATTAACAAAAAAGTTTCTATACAACAAACATTCTCTAATTTTTCAAATCTGATCCGTCTTCGTGAGTCCAGCTTAGACTGGATCGTGCCATTCCTTGAAGATGGACAGCTGCTCCTGCACTTTCCAGTTGTCCTTCTCCAGGCATCTGTAATTCCCCTGCAGGGTCTTGAGCTTGCAAACCAATTTCTCCTTCACTCCTCGCATCTGTCGAACCACATCTTCCAGCTGGTCCTTCAGTTCGGCCTGGACACCAGTCTTCCTCTCCAGCGAATTGATTTCCTTCCTCAAAAAAGGCATTTCAGCTCGTTCCTCTTGAGTTACTCAGCCTGATCTTCAGATTGGAGTCCACCCTTTTCCTTCGTGATGTCTTCCACTTCATTCTGCAGGCGCTGGAACCTGACCTCGACGTCTTTTCTGCCGGGTTCGCGCTTGTCGGTCGCGTCGTTTTCTTCCTAGATGAGCCTCGCCATCCGCGCCACTTCTGCGGTCTTTAGCTGCAGGTCTTTCTCCTTCTGTCGTAGGAGTTTCTCTTGCCTCTCAACCTGGCAGTTTACCTCTGCCAACTACACAGTCACATAGGACATCATTTCTCTGCCCAAATTCCTTTGTCTTGTCCATCAGCTGCTGATTTTCTTCTGTCTTGAGGATCTTGTCTTCCAGCGGCTGTTTTTCCCTCTTCTCTTGATCGTTCTCCTTCAGAAACAACGTCTCAGCTTCGAGCGGTCGATCCTGTGTTGCAGCTGAAGAATTATCCTGTCCAAATTATCCTGCTGCTCTCTCTGGCACTGGATGGTGTCTCGCAAGGCTGCAATTCTCTCGTTCAGTTACTTTTCCTTGGGCTGTTCACCTCCATCATCAGTCGTCAGGAGGAACCTCACCAGTGAATAGGACAGGGATTCACAGTAAAAGATCATTATTCCTGCGTTAAGACTTCTCTCTGTATTTCGAACAACATCTGGACAACAACGTCCCAGAAACACCTGCCGCCAAGGCCATATACTCTCCTCTCTCCCTCGATTTTTCGTTGGTTTTCTATATTCCACGAGAGATATTTCGATTTATCAAAACATAGCAGGAAATATTCTGAAAATATTTTAAGTATGCCTTGTCTCTTGGTGTTTATAATTGCTGAAATCTCTCACGGATTTTTTGCGTACGTATCTTTTTGTCTATCTTACTTATAGCAGTATTATTACAAATAAAATAAAAACACTTGTTGATATAAATAATTTAATTTACAGATCACTTGTCAATGCCAGTCTTATTAATAATACTAATAATTTCAGGTCTGTTTTAGATGTATTATGATGTAAAAAGAAATGACTAGATTGAATAATGTATACTACTAATTTTACTTCAACATAAATGTCATAGAGGACAAGATATTGTCATGGAAAATTAACAGAGTACACTCCAATATAGCGAGGGGGAAGGGGAGGGGGAGACAGGATCTCCATCCAACATCGGAATACCAAGTAAAATTTGTACTACAATAGGCAATGCACATCCTAGAATGCCTGTGGATGGTAATGCCAGACATTTTAGTGGGTGGTTACCCCCTCACAGACACCCCACAACGAGTGGGGAGGGGGAGACAGGAATTGCATCCAACATTGGAGATACCAACTAAAATTTGTACTACAATTGTCCTTCATACCCTAGAATGCTGTGATGATAATGACAGAAATTTTAGTGGGTGGTTTCCCCCTGACAGATACACCCCTAACAGGTGGGCAGAGGGAAGAGCAAGCCCTATAATTAATGTCTAGACTAGTATAGTAGGCTACTATTGACCTGTATTATACATTAACGTGATATATTTAATAAATATTTTCATCCTTTTTATATCCTTTGTATTTATCTAACTCTAACACAAAAATTATTTATTTGTTTCATATAAATAACAGTCATCTGTAGGCCCATAATAATTCAGTCATATTATTATTTTGTCAAGCAAGTAACTGACTTCAATCATAGTACTCGCTTTAGCTTTGTTTACGAGATGAAAATTAATGAAGCGGTGGCTGGAAGACTGGCACTCTAAAGTAGTATATAAGTTCTTATCATTATTAGAGTTATTGCTGTAAAATGTCCATGTACATAACATGTGTCAAATAGAGTAATACGCACCCATTAAACTAGTTATGTAATACATATGTAATATATAGGCTATAGTCCAGGGTAACAGATCATAATAATTGCGCTATAGCCTACTCGGTTTGTTTTATCGAAGCAGGACTACCTTCTTTTGGTTTTGAACTAACTTTCCTACTAATGAAATCATGGACACGTTTTTGTATTATCAGTTTTATGAATGAATATTGTTGTTACTATAGTCGATTTTTTTCGGCTGGCGTAAAATTCGTCAGATATAATACACCTGGCTGAGGAAGGACACAGAGGATCTGTTTTTTAAACAATCTCTCCACACACCAAGTTATTTCGAACATTTCCATTCTCTCAAGAAGATTATGAATAAATATAAGAGCAAACTAGACCAAAAAAAAAAAAAAAAATAATCACCCAGCATTAATGTAAAGAAAACAAGAGAAATGAAAAATTAGTGCGATTATCAATTTTTTCTATCGTTAATGTTTAATGAGTAAGTGTTTAGCGAATTGTTACGGTTTAGTGAGTAAGCGTTTAGTGAATGTTTATGAGCAAGTGTTTGATGAATGTTTAGGGTTTAGTGACTGTTTAATATGTCAGTATTCAGTGAATGTTTACTGAGTCTTTAGGGTTTAGTGAATGTTTTGTGAATGTTATTGAATGTTTATTGTGTAAGTATTCATTAAAAGTTTTTGTATTTAAGGTTTTAGTGAATGTTTTGTGAATGTTAAGTGAGTGTTTAGTGAATGCTTGTGAATGGTAGTGTTTAGTGAATATTTAGTGTGTAAGTATTCAGTGAGTGTTTAGGGTTTTAGTGAATGTTTTGCTAATGTTAAGTGAGCGTGTTTAGTGAAAGTCTTGTGAATGTTAGTGTTTAGCAAATGTTTAGTGTGTAAGTGTTTATTAAGTTTCTAATAAGTGAATGTTCATTCACTGTTTAGTATTTAATAAGTATTTAGCGTTTATTAAGCATTTAGTATTTAATGAGTACTTAGGGTTAGTGAGTGTTTAGTGTTTAATTAATGTTTAGGATTAAGTGAGTGTTTAGTTTACCGAGTGTTTGGGGGTATAATGAGTATTTAGTAAGTTTAGTGTTTTAAGTGTTTAGTGAGTATTTAGTGTTTAGTGAGTGTTGGGTATTCAGAGTGTTTTGTGTTATTGAGTGTGTGAGTGTATGTTAAGTGTGTGTGTATAGTGAATGAATGCAAGTGTGAGTGCTTGCTGAATAAGTGCATTGTGAGTGTTAGTGTTTAGTGATTGTACTACAGTACTGTTTAGTTAGTGCTTCGCTACTATATACAATGAAAGTCCTGTATTTACACAGGAACCATTTATGCTTGACACTGCTTAGATCCAAGAGCAGATGCTTAGGCCTTTACCACAATTTTCAGATAATTACCATATTTCTAATATTAATATTGCCTATGATAGATTTTGAGTCATTTCAAGGTGTCCCATCTCTCCCTTCCAGTCGTAGGTTATGTCTGTGAAGGGGTAACCACCCACTAAAATATCTGGCATTACCATCACAGCATTCTAGGATGTGCAGTGCTTTTGTAGTACAAATCTTACTTGGTATCTCCAATGTTTGATACAGATCCTGTCCCCCCCTCATCCTCCCCCTCCCCACTCATTGTGGGGTGTCTGTCAGGGGATAACTACCCACTAAAATGTCTGTCATTACCACTGCAGTACTCTGGGAAGTGCAGTGCTATTGTAGTACAAATTTTACTTGGTATATCCGATGTTGGATGCAGATCCTGTCTCCCCTTCCCCACTCATTGTGGGGTGTAAATTTTACTTGGTATCTCCAATGTTGGATGCAGATCATGTCTTCCCCTCCCCACTCGTTGTGGATTGTCTGTCAGGGGGTAACCACCCACTAAAATGTATGTCATTACCACCACATATTCTAGATGTGCAGTGCTATAGTAGTGTAAATTTTACTCGGTATCTCCTAAGTTGGATCTAGATCCAATTAATCCCCCCTTTTCAGTGCGTCTGTCAGGGGGAACCCACCCTCCAAAATGTCTGTCACTGGTCATTCTATAATCAGTACAGTCTGCAGATATATTATATATTAGTTTCATCTGGTATCTCTTATACTGTATCTAGACCCAAAATCTAACAAGCAATTAGTGGTGGCTTGTTAAGTAAGCCACCCATATATTTTCGGAAGACGGTCAGTTTCACAGTTTACAAGTCTACTCCTAAATACCAGTAGGGGTTACAGTCGGTATCTCGTTCGTTGTATCTCAACGGTCCGGGCTGCGGGACTATATAGCAGATGACTCCTAAGATCCATTTATGGTCACAAACTAAAATCAATGTAACAGATGGATTTATGAAAGAAGTCCTTTAAACTCGAGTTAAACTCGAATTATTATGTATATGACAAATATTACTGTAAAGAATTATTGTGTAAATGAAAATTGCCATTTTTGTAAATAAACCATATTTATTTAAATTAACAAAAAAGTTTCCAAACAACAAACATTCTCTAATTTTTCAAATCTGATCCGTTTTCGTGAGTCCAGCTTAGACTGGATCGTGTCATTTCTTGAAGATGGACAGCTGCTCCTGCACTTTCCAGTTGTCCTTCTCCAGGCATCTGTAATTTCCTTGCAGGTTCTTGAGCTTGCAAACCAATTTCTCCTTCGCTCCTTGCATCTGTCGAACCTCATCTTCCAGCTGTCCTTCAGTTCGGCCTGGACACCAGTCTTCCTCTCCAGCGAATTGATTGGCGACGATTTCCTTAATCAAAAAAGGCATGTCAGCTCGTTCCTCTTGAGTTACTCACCCTGATCTTCACATTGGAGTCCACCTTTTTCCTTCGTGATGTCTTCCACTTCATTCTGCAGGCGCTGGAACCTGACCTCGACGTCTTTTCTGCCGGGTTCGCGCTTTTCGGTCGCGTCGTTTTCTTCCAAGATGAGCCTCGCCATCCGCGCCACTTCTGCGGTCTTTAGCTGCAGGTCTTTCTCCTTCTGTCGTAGGAGTTTCTCTTGCCTCTCAACCTGGCAGTTTACCTCTGCCAACTACACAGTCACATAGGACATCATTTCTCTGCCCAAATTCCTTTGTCTTGTCCATCAGCTGCTGATTTTCTTCTGTCTTGAGGATCTTGTCTTCCAGCGGCTGTTTTTCCCTCTTCTCTTGATCGTTCTCCTTCAGAAACAACGTCTCAGCTTCGAGCGGTCGATCCTGTGTTGCAGCTGAAGAATTATCCTGTCCAAATTATCCTGCCTGCTCTCTCTGGCACTGGATGGTGTCTCGCAAGGCTGCAATTCTCTCGTTCAGTTACTTTTCTTGGGCTGTTCACCTCCATCATCAGTCGTCAGGAGGAACCTCACCAGTGAATAGGATAGGGATTCACAGTAAAAGATCATTATTCCTGCGTTAAGACTTCTCTCTGTATTTCGAACAACATCTGGACAACAACGTCCCAGAAACACCTGCCGCCAAGGCCATATACTCTCCTCTCTCCCTCGATTTTTCGTTGGTTTTCTATATTCCACGAGAGATATTTCGATTTATCAAAACATAGCAGGAAATATTCTGTAAATATTTTAACTATGCCTTGTCTCTTGGTGTTTATAAATTGCTGAAATCTCTCACGGATTTTTTGCAGTACGTATCTTTTTTGTCTATCTTACTTATATCAGTCATTATTACAAAATATAAAAACACTTGTTGATATAAATAATTTAATTTATAGATCACTTGTCAATGCGTCTTATTAATAATACTAATAATTTCAGGTCTGTTTTAAATGTATGATGATGTAAAAAGAAATGACTAGATTGAATAATGTATACTACTAATTTTACTTCAACATAAATGTCATAGAGGACAAGATATTGTCATGGAAAATTAACAGAGTACACTCCAATATAGCGAGGGGGAAGGGAAGGGGGAGACAGGATCTCCATCCAACATCGGAGATACCAAGTAAAATTTGTACTACAATAGCAATACACATCCTAGAATGCTGTGATGGTAATGCCAGACATTTTAGTGGGTGGTTTCCCCCTGACAGATACACCCTAACAGGTGGGCAGGGGGAAGAGCAAGCCCTGATAATTAATGTCTAGACTAGTATAGTAGGCTACTAATTGACCTGTATTATACATTAACGTGATATATTTAATAAATATTTTTATCCTTTTTATATCCTTTGTATTTATCTAACTCTAACACAAAAATTATTTATTTGTTTCATATAAATAACAGTCATCTGTAGGCCCATAATAATTCAGTCATATTATTATTTTGTCAAGCAAGTAACTGACTTCAATCATAGTACTCGCTTTAGCTTTGTTTACGAGATGAAAATTAATGAAGCGGTGGCTGGAAGACTGGCACTCTAAAGTAGTATATAAGTTCTTATCATTATTAGAGTTATTGCTGTAAAATGTCCATGTACATAACATATGTTAAATAGAGTAATACGCACCCATTAAATAGATAGTAATACATATGTAATATATAGGCTATAGTCAGGGTACAGATCATAATAATTGCGCTATAGCCTACTCGGTTTGTTTTATCGAAGCAGGACTACCTTCTTTTGGTTTTAACTAACTTTCCTACTAATGAAATCATGGATACGTTTTTGTATTATCAGTTTTATGAATGAATATTGTTGTTACTATAGTCGATTTCTTTCGGCTGGCGTAAAATTCGTCAGATATAATACACCTGGCTGAGGAAGGACACAGAGGATCTGTTTTTTAAACAATCTCTCCACACACCAAGTTATTTCGAACATTTCCATTCCCTCAAGAAGATTATGAATAAATATAAGAGCAAACTAGACCAAAAAAAAAAAAAAAAATAATCACCCAGCATTAATGTAAAGAAAACAAGAGAAATTAAAAATTAGTGCGATTATCAATTTTTTCTATCGTTAATGTTTAATGAGTAAGTGTTTAGCGAATTGTTAGGGTTTAGTGAGTAAGCGTTTAGTGATATTTTATGAGCAAGTGTTTGATGAATGTTTAGGGTTTAGTGACTGTTTAATATGTCAGTATTCAGTGAATGTTTACTGAGTCTTTAAGGTTTAGTGAATGTTTTGTGAATGTTATTGAATGTTTATTGTGTAAGTATTCATTAAAAGTTTTGTATTTAAGGTTTTAGTGAATGTTTTGTGAATGTTAAGTGAGTGTTTAGTGAATGTCTTGTGAATGGTAGTGTTTAGTGAATATTTAGTGTGTAAGTATTCAGTGAGTGTTTAGGGTTTTAGTGAATGTTTTGCTAATGTTAAGTGAGCGTGTTTGGTGAAAGTCTTGTGAATGTTAGTGTTTAGCAAATGTTTAGTGTGTAAGTGTTTATTAAGTTTCTAATAAGTGAATGTTCATTCACTGTTTAGTATTTAATAAGTATTTAGCGTTTAGTAAGCATTTAGTACTTAATGAGTGCTTAGGGTTAGTGAGTGTTTGGTGTTTAATTAATGTTTAGGATTAAGTGAGTGTTTAGTTTACCGAGTGTTTGGGGTATAATGAGTATTTAGTAAGTTTAGTGTTTTAAGTGTTTAGTGAGTGCCTAGTGAGTGTTGGGTATTCAGAGTGTTTTGTGTTATTGAGTGTGAGTGTGTATTAAGTGAGTGTGTGTGTGTGAGTGTATGTTAAGTGGATGTGTGATAGTGAATGAATGCAAGTGTGAGTGCTTGCTGAGTAAGTGCATTGTGAGTGTTAGTGTTTAGTGATTGTACTATATTACTGTTTATTTGGTACTTCGCTACTGTATACAAAGAAAGTCCTGTATTTACACAAGAACCATTTATGCTTGACACTGCTTAGATCCAAGAGCAGATGCTTAGGCCTGTTTTCGTAAGGTAATTTTTCTCTGTGAAATTGGGTCGAATAATAATAATAATAATAAATAATTTAATAATAATATAATAATAATAATAATAATAAAATAATAATAAGAATAATAATAATAATAAAGATTTAAAAAAGTAACAGTATTACAATATAGTACTAAGAGCTGGACCGAGACCTTTCAATATGGCCTTCCGAAATCACTCTCGGCAGGGAGATCACTACTCCAGTGATTGACGCCCTATGCCTTGCACACAGCTGACATACTTGCACATTAGGTTGTCCGATTTTTATGACTGTTGGAGATGCATTATAAATCATATTAGCAATGGTAAATACATTGAACAGATGTGAGGATATAATATGATGTTAGTGCCTGTCTACTGGATATAATGAACAATTAAAGTAAAAATATTACTAGGAAGAAAATTAGCCGAATAATGGTCGTCAAAGCCAGCATCGATAGAATGTATTGAAACATATTACATAGGCTGCCTGTGGTGCGCGCCGGCGCGAAGTTAAGAGACAAACAAACTCAGCTGGCTTTAAACATCAAACTGTGTAAGTATCATTTTTATTTGAATTTAGATTTGCTTCCCTAAATATATATGGTACTTGATACTTGGTGATAGCGTACAGATCAATTTGAGTGAGGCAGTCGAAAATAAGCGGACTATTAGATAATTGACATGATATTATAGGCCAACTTAATTTGGGAGTCGGGAGCTCCAAGTTGTATGATCGTCTACTTCGGAAGGGGGAATAGAATGGGTGAAAATTTTTTAATGTTTATAGTCAGCCTATCCTGAACAATTCATTCACATTTCCGTTTCCGTTAATTATTTGTGTTGTGATACAACATCTCTTTGTGAATGTGCGGGTGTTAAAACGGCTCTTTAAGATGGGACTTTGGACTTAATATCAATCGGACTCCCATATCCGATAAAAATTTCATTTCATCCACACGAACCAACAGCAACCAAGGAACATTTCAGACACGTTGGGCTACGAAGCTCGACATGGCTGCAGTGCCCTAACTATGGGCATGAAAATAAAATGACCAAAGACGCTATTAAAACGAGAATACTTATGTTACATTTCATTTTTTAGACGAATTGAGAGTGGCACTATATGACTGGTTTAATTATTCAAAAATGGCCCAGCACACATACTTGTAGCTGTTGTCACTTGTGACCCCCTCCCATTCAGATAAAATACTACTTTGCGTGAAGTAACTCCACACCAAAGGATAGTGCTGACATATGATATATATATATATATATATATATATATATATATATATATACATGCATATATATATATATATATTATATATATATATATACATGAATATATATATATATATATATATATATATATATATATATATATATATATATATGTTTGTGTGTGTGAAACTATAGAAAGTAGACCAAGCCTAGTGAGTCTCATACATAGTTTTTTTTATATAGATGTGATGGAATTAATGAAGTTAAATATTCCATACTTCAATAGAAATTTTAAAAAATAATTCCGGCAGTAATTCTTATCCTGAAACAATGCAATATTTCTTGAATTTTTTGCCTTTTATATTTTATCAGGCTCACGATTTTCAGATAATTACCATATTTCTAATATTAATATTGCCTATAATAGATTTTGAATAATTTCACCTCTCCCTTCCAGTCGTAGGTTATGTCTGTGAAGGGGTAACCACCCACTAAAATATCTGGCATTACCATCACAGCATTCTAGGATGTGCAGTGCCATTGTAGTACAAATTTTACTTGGTATCTCCAATGTTGGATGCAGATCCTGTTTCCCCCTCCCTCTCCCCCTCCCAACTCGTTGTGGGGTGTCTGTCAGGGGATAACTACCCACTAAAATGTCTGTCATTACCACTGCAGTACTCTAGGTCCAGGAAGTGCAGTGCTATTATAGTACAAATTTTACTTGGTATCTCCGATGTTGGATGCAGATCCTGTCTCCCCCTTCCTCTCCCCCTCCCCACTCATTGTGGGGTGTCTGTCACTGTCAAGGGATAACTACCCACTAAAATGTCTGTCATTACCACCGCAGT
>NC_087212.1:39231173-39301173 GCF_015104395.2 Macrobrachium nipponense
AGCTGCAACAGAACTAGGAAACGGGTTTGAAATTAGAAATGGAGTTTCAATATAAAGCATAAAAACCTAACAACAAAGAACTTTAAATATTTTGCAGATTACCTTAATACCTATGAAGTACGCACTGAGGAATACCCTAAATTACATGAGATGAATAGACTGCTACGAGAAATGTGGCCATCAAGATTTATGACCAAAACAGGCTAACCAGGCTTTTGGCTAAGGCAGAGTGTGTTATGTAACACAGACCCTAAGAATCAACATTACCAGGAGACTCGACTATCCTAGACCAGATTTGACCAAGTTGCACAGAGAAAACAACCTGACAAAGAACCTGATAATATACATCAATCAGTGTAATGAAACCTTTCACATACAGTTACAGAGCAACAGGAAGACTGGCATTAATAAAATGATTACTTTCAAACTTGAAAATATCTGCAAGTATTAAGTACAAGGTACAGTACATAGTTGGTAATTTATAGCCTTTGCTGGCAATATACAAAATTTATGTCTATTAATGTTCACTCATTTCAAAGGCCTTCAGTCATTTCTGGCATACCTGCCTGCAATACAAAACAATAGAACTAAATAAGACAAAACTTTCAGAGAAAATGTCTAGCATCATCACAGACAGGGTTGAGAAAATCAATGAACTAGGTATTATGTCTTTCCCGGCTATCATCTCTCAAGTAATGCTTCCCTCATCATCTACAGACGAAATCGGCAATCATGAAAGTGGAAGATGAACAAAAATCTATTTCTATGTAGTCCTATCAAGCTCAGTCAATTACAATCAATTTAGGAAAGATTGAAATCTACTTCAAAAATGAACTTAGAATACAGTACTAGGGTTAATTCTCAAAACAATAGGTATCTGAAAAAAACAGAATATACTTGATATTCGTTTAACTGGACCTCAGCGTCAAAATCCACCAGCAAAGGAGCCTGATCCCATCCACATTTGAATAACTGAGTGTAATTGGAGAATTTAGGTCAAAGGCCAAGCACTGGAACCTATGAGGTCATTCAGTGCTGAAATGGAAATTGACAGTATAAAAGGTTTGAAAAGTGTAACAGGGAGGAAAAGCTCATAGTTGCACTATGAATAAATTGTTAGGAGAGGATGGAAAGTAAGATGGAAGAAAGAGAATATAAAAGGAGGTACATTAAAAGAAACTAAAGAGATTGGAGGTAGGGGCCGAAGGAATGCTGCAAAGAACCTTGCATAACTCCTACAGCGCACCACATGGGTGCCACTGACAGCACTATCCTCATTTCTGGATGCTGCATTACTTCAGGTGTTATAACGAGCAGCCTTAATCCTTGCACTGGGCCACGACTGTTTTGGTTATGAATTTCTTTGCAAAAGGACACATTCAAGTGTATACTTTTATACTATATTTGTGTGAATTTTCATTCATAAGAGTAAATATCCAAATTATGTACATATTACTAGTGTAGCTATGCCATCCAAGAGGAGAGCTCATTAATACACAAGAGGCTCAAGATTACAAATACAGACTCCAGGATGTTATCTACTGTGCCAAAGCCAAAGCCAAACCAAGATATTTTCATTCTTCATGATGATTGAAGGCCACCATAAGAGAGATGGGCTGGTCTCATTTGGAAAATGGCAAGTCTTACTTGGAGTTTACTACTTATAGGCTACCACTATTATGCACAGAATATATACCAACAACGCCTATTTCTTAGAAGCCCTACACAATGGAGAGGAGAAACCTAGCCTTAACACCACACAGGAAATTCTCTTCCCCCAGACAAGTTGTATGTAGGGGAATACCTGTCAGCACTTTTGAGCTGAGCTAACAGACCAACCAGATGCTGTCATCCATCAACATTACTTTACTGGGGATTCATCTTAACTCAAACATTTGCATACAGAGAGGAGTGCAACCACCAGTGTCAAGCAGGTCTCGACAAGACTCCTTAATCTCCCTTGAAAACCAATAATTTAGCACTGCTCCAAACTGTGATGCTAAATCCTGTATACAATGCAACAGACAGAGAGTACATCCCTTTAAAACCATTCTACTCATACTGAAGATAACTGCCAAGACATTTAAAACTTTGATGCCCTTTGAAATGTCCTACAACAAACTTCTAATGCTTAATGACATCCTTTAGAAATGTCAACTGGATATAGTTACTGAAACTCTGAGGAATCTACTCCCAATGTTGACTTCATGAGTCTATAGTATTCCTTACTCTCTTTTGTATGAAATAAATATGTAGATGTAGAACCTGTTTGTTATTCTCCAAATGAGAAAAGAAGTTTTAACTATAACTGTATAATTCTTAAAAATGGGCATATACGTATCAAGTAATAAGCTGCAATTCACCACTGAGAGTCATAAATGACTGTAAATGACTACTCAAAATTGTAAATAACTATGCAAAATCATAAAAACTTTTCAAGATTGGAATAACTGTATGATTCAGAATTCTTTTAATCAAGTATGATTATACTGGCCAAATTTTATTAAATAAATATTGAAGAAACAAGACTAATTTGCAAGATTGACAAAACTTGTTACAAAATCAGTTTGGCTGACTTATTTACTTTTTCTAATAGAGCTTGTTTTAAAAGGTCTACTCCATTAATAAAGATTATTCATTACTTTTAATGATGTTCAAATCTTTTTGTTATTATTTAAAACTAGTAAATATGTACAGTCATTTCAAAATTTTTTATCTTGAATCCATTTTTCACATATTCTCTTTGGTCAAAGATTGTGAATTCACAGTACATTTACCTGTATGTTCATTATTAAAAATAACAACATGGTCAAGCACAACTCCAGAAAACCATAACAAAATCAAGAAATAAAAAATAAGGGCATATCAGGCGATTAGGTATCCATGAAATTAATTATGTATACAATACTACTGAACACCCACACACATGGGATGCACATAAGAGCCAGATAAATCTTTCAAAAGATTTAGACTACCTTAAGATGTAGCATTGGAGTGTGCGCAATTGTTGAAGAGTCACAATTAATATGAGATCTATATCTTTATTTCTTTAAATCTTCATCTGAACAACCTTCTGGAAAGAATCAACAGACTATAAAACCAAGAGGGCTCCAAAAGGAAATCAGCCTGCAAAAAGAGAATGAGGTAACAGAAAATAAAAAAAAAAAAAAAAAAAAAACTAATACACCTGCATTCAGATGTCAATAAAATGCAAGTAAGAATCTGTTCCTCACTTAAACATTTGATCAGAAGATTGCACAACCACATCTGAAAAAATATTCCACAATTTAGTTATAGCCAAAATAAAATCCCTAGCAAACTGAATAGTATTAAACCAGATACTAGAAAACAACACACTGTTTTACAGCAGCAACCTGCCTAGTGTTGTGAATGAAAACAGCTATGTCAAGTAAAGAAGAGTGCAGAGGATGTTTGCTGTTGCAACAAACAATGAACTCACTTTTACATCTACGCCAGAAATCACGTTACGTTTGAATAGAATGAAATACGTATAGAATTTAGCCCAAAGGCTAAGCACTGGGATCTATAAGGTCATTCAGCTCTGAAACAGAAATTGAGAGTAATAAGGCTTATTAGGTGTAACAGAAGGAAAATCTCAAAGTTGCGCTATGAAACAAATGTTAGGAGAGGGTGGATAGTTAGATGGAAGAAAGGATATGAATGGAGGTACAGTAAAAGGAATGAAAGGGGTTGTAGCGAGGGGGCTCAGGGGACACTACAAAGAACCTTAAGTAATGCCTACAATGCAACACATGAAGTTCACTGATGGCACTAACCCCCTACAGGGAACATTAAGAGTTTGCAAAATAAATTTGGCTGATGACATAACTCTATCAAACAAGGATGAAAAAATTTATAGTACACAGGTATAATAGCTTCATCACAAAACATCTGAAAAAATTTAAGCAAGACGCTGCCTTTTCACAAAAGAAGCCATATTTTGTACATAAAGTTTTAAAAGTTGAAGTTTGGTGGTTTCAGTCCTCCCACAGGCTATCAACACTTGGGCAGACATTAACCGAGTAAACCCAAACCCCCACCATGATGTCACTCATGGCAGTAACTAACCGGTAAGACAGTCTCAATACTCGTCCCTTGATGGGGAGCAAACGTTGGTACCAGTTTACAAGCCCAACACATTACCAACTGTACCAGTCAATTTATCAAAAGTTACACGTAATACGCATCTTGAAGGTCACTAACACTTAAAATAGTACCAATTAAATGTAAATCGGGAATGCCAAAGCCAAAGTGTTCTGGATTGACAATCATAGTTTCATTTTAGAAGTGTTAATATTCATGCCCCAAAGCTTACTTCAGTCATGAATACTGCACATGTAAAATCTACATTCACAGCTAGACTCATGAAGGCCTAGAATACAATGACACTATATTCAGTGTGCTGAATTCTGCAGCAATGTTCTCACTTGAGACAAATATACAACAAAAAAGCTCCCACTTTCTAATACTGCTACATGACTGCATAATGGCATCATCATTTGGGCAGACTGGTGGCAACAACAGGATAGGCAGCACAATGTGGCAGCTGATTCACTCGCAGAGGGAAAAGAGAGACTATCTCCGTTGTGCATAATGGCAGCTGGCTAGTAGGCCCACTTTAGACAACCTGGGTGGTAGCAATTTGAGGTGTCTTATGAAACTGACTTGCCAGTGCTAGTGGCTCCAGGAGGAGTCAAGTTGTGTCAAGGCTGTTTGACAGTATCTTTAATTAACAAATGGGAATACTAGTCCGATGAAAATTTAAAAGCTTAAAGCAGCATAAATGCCGGGTTCATAAATAGTTTACATTTGTAAAATATTAACCTACTATTCCTACAAAAACTCTTCCCAACTCGGGGTACATTTCTTACAAATGAAAACTATGGTTGGAATTTTTCAAATTGTTAAAAACAAAAATCTAAAAATAAAAATCTACTCATATAAAGGATTTGTCCAAAAAACATTTCAATTCTGAACATTTTAATCTTATAAGATTCTTTCCTCTCATCAAAGAAAATATGTTATAACAACACCTGATAACAACACCTGCCATAACCACACTTAAAATATGTTTTCTATTTTTCCTTTATTAATACTGTCTTTAAATATGCAATAATTTCAAAAAGGCTAAGTACTTTTTCACCTAACAAAAGAACAGGTATATGTTTTTTACATACTGCCAACACTGGCAAGAAAATAAATACTACTGAATCCATCAAGTTTCAAGGGACGAAGAACATACTTATGCTTTCCAAATGCCCCATCTAAATTTAAAAAACAAAGTTAAAATACTAAGAAATAAAACAAAATTAAAATAACTATGATAAAATTTAGTCACTCTCAAGATCAGTAGTCAAGCACAGACATACATCAAATCACATAGGCATAGGTAAAAGCATAAGTACTCACTTGTAGATGGCAATTTTGAACTTTTGGTCCAACATGGTCGGCATAAACATTTAAAAAAACTATATACTATTACAAACAGAAATCAAATGTAGACTTGTCAAGCTCGTTCACTTTTCAAAAATGTTACAATACAGTCAATACACTTACGTTCCTTAAATATTTATATATTGGAACATGTTCCAGTATAAAAATAGGAGTTATTAATTTCTTTACATTATATACAAATGAGCATTAAAATTTAAATTTTCTATCAATATCAATCAGTCTTCTTAAAAATCAGTTACAACTTACATTTGCTCTTTAGTGGCTATTTTCTTACAATTATCACAAACTTACATTTGCTTTTTAGAGAATATTTTCTTACAATTATCACAAAGTTTTTACAATATAAAATTTAAGGCTTCAAACCACCTCTTGTGTTTAAAGAACAAGTAGCCAAGTCCTAACATTACTGGGGAACTGTTCTCAGAACCCTATAGTAAACAAAGTTATGGTTGCTGTGCCTAATCAGACTTATCTGATACAGCCTTGCTTAGTTCATTCAGTAGCCAAGCAGGGCTTTATGAATCTAAACAATTCAACCCAACCACTAAAGCTCTTCCCTTGCAGTGCTTCTCTCTTTATACTGGGGAATTTTTGGGATATCAATGAAAATCACTGAAAAATGTATTTTCTTGCTGCATATTTTCCAATATCCTCTCAGAAGGGAACACATTACTATATATGGGGTAAGTTTTCAAAATAAACAGGTACAGGCGATCAACCTAACACAGTTAATGCATACTGATAGTTGCAAAGAACCTTCATGTATACTGCATGCCTTCGCTTCAGATGTAAAATACATAAGGCATAGAGCTCACTTAGTTCCAATCTTGTTGTCATCTTTTGCTTAGCATTTTTCCTTGCACTGGAGTGTTCTTCAAAATCTGACATTTTAAACTACCAGCTTATTCATTAGAATTGTAAAAATCTGATATCTTATACTACCAGCTAATTTGTCAGTATGTTCTTGTATTAAGTTTAGACATTAAGATTCTTTCAATAAAGTGTAAAGCCAGATTTTTTACCTCACACCAATTACCAATGTGTGAATGAAAAAATCAAAGCAATTCAACTACAGGCCTGAGATAAACAAAGGAGTAACAGAAAATTAAATTTAATATGTCCAACCTAAGGGAAGAACATATGGGATAAAACAAGGGATGCTATTTAAAAGATGCTTTAGTGCTAGCTAACAGAAGCTAAATGAAATTAGCCAACTTTCCCTACTTAGCCTGACAGGCATCAGTTTAATGTTAAGTTTGCTGGGAACGTAACCTTCCAGGGTTACACACGGACAAAGCTTGTTATGTCTTCAGGAAAGTTAGCACTCATGTGGGGCTGTTGTGTTTAGGAAATTCCACCACAAAATATGGTAAAATCAAAATTCTTTTTCTCTGAAATTAATGTATGTATACATTCAGCAGAGAATGCTAACTTCTACAAAATACTAACTGAATATCACTATAGGAATCACACTACTGGTGGACTAAAGACTGCTCCTGTTATTATATGACACGAGCAATATTACTCAACATGACAGGTTGATGAAATACAGGCAAAATTTACAAAAGCAACATTGACGGTAACCATCACGGTTACTTAAGTGTGAAACGCTATATATATATATTTTTTCCACAGTATAAAAATCATACTTTACTATAAAATATACAATATTCACAAAAATTAGTGGAAATTTAAAAAATTATTTTTAATCTTTGGAACTTACAATGAACACAACTTAAAACTGAAAAAAAGTCACCTGTAAATTATCAATACTCAGGGAACAAATGAAGAGACTAGTTAAAAATGTAAAAAAAAAAAAAAAAAAATGGATCTACAATACTAATCTGCAGTAGTGAAATTTAAGAATTCTGATAATCACTGGTAATGAGTCAAGAAGATTCAATGATCCTTTTAAAGGTCATGAATATATTCCCCAAAAGGAAAGAATTATACACTGTACTCAAAAAACACTCAAGACTTTGTATTTCTCCAGATTTGCACTGGTCTGTTTTACCTGAATATTATTTTATTTGTATTTGTTTATGGTTTTTAACTATTTACAAATAGACTTCATTACTAATACCTAATTACCAGAAGTTTTATGCTACAACTGCTTGATGAGATTCTGGTCATGTCATACCTAATAAAAAATAAAAATTTAGTATAAAAAGAAAAAAATGGACACTTCCTACACCCAAAATGAATCTCATTAGCAGAATCTTTACCAAGACCAGTGTAGATCCATTACTACCTCACACCATGACCTGAAATTAATATTGCATGCCTCAACTACTGAAATACTATAGTAGAATATCACTCTATGGCAAGAATATGATAATAAAGGCACAATTCTGAAAATGTAGCAGTTGTACATACACACGTCAATACCATGAACAAAGGCCTTACTGTGCAAGTATATTTAAAATATGTTATTTTACCCTCAGTAATTATTACAATCAAACTAACACTTCAAAGTGTACACCTTCATCACTACAGTATAACCTTGCAAATAAAATAATTTCACAACTCATATGAAACACCCCTTCTTGAAGATACACACAGTATTCTCTTAATGCATGAGGTATATATAGTATTTGAAAAATAAATATAGTATCACTGATGTAGTACATTATATATTCTGGACATATCAATAAAAATGTATTAGTATACAGTACTATGAATGCCATAACAAATTCAAATCTGAATCACAGCATTCCACTCTAAAATAAAACACTGATTTGTGCACTACAACATGTCTACATGTATACACAAACCAAAGACTTCAAATGTAAAATATTACAAATGATAAAAACATTCACCTGGACATTTTATACTGTAAGAAACTGAGAAACAAAATTAACAATCCCCAGCAAGATGATGCATCCATGAATCAAAACATTGTACCAATACAGCTTCTTGTAAACATACATTGCATACATGTAGGTTGCACAAGGCAGTACAAAGATATATGCCAAGCCTGAGATTGCTCCGACCCACCTGTGGAAATAAAAAGAGCCTATTACATTCTTCGGATGACAATGAACTCTCAGTGGGTATATAATACAATGTGTTAACTATGCATGCCAATATTGTAGTTTAACCATTGTATCTAAAATTCATACAATTTGTATCTTACACCACATTCTCCAGAAGCTTGTATTTCAAGTCTACAGCCCCTGCAGGCTTGTTCCACATGAATAAGAATTTATCTTCTGAATAATAATCATAATAATAATTACAAATATATGTACAATTAAATAATGGAATGAAACCTCTGTTGGTATTTATGGGTACTATCTTATACAGTGCTATGAATACACCTAACAAATAAAGATACTGTACTACTACGTGATGAAAGACAATAAACAATAAGTTTTTATTACCATTTGCTATCTCAAAATCTTACATTTTCTGGACTAAGCAATAAATTACTATTAAAGAACACAAGTGATTGGTGAGCAGGCTCTTAAAAGGGGGAAATATCTTTTCTCCCCCAACTTGAATCTGAATATATATATTCTTCTTTCCCACTGTATTCCCTACATTAAGGGGTCAGTTGCCTGATGGGCCTTCTCCACTGCCTTCTATCAAAGGGATCATCCTCCACCAAACCTCTTCTCTCTCTATCTTCCTTCACTTTATCTCGCCATCTACTTCTTTGCCTCCCTCTTGACCTTCTTCCTCTGACAGGTTCCTCCCAAGCCCTCTTCATTCCCTCCTCAATGCATGCTCATACCATCTCAATCGTGACTCTCTTATCACCTCTGTAATCTTGACTAAACCTGCCCTTATTTCCTCATTTTCCAATCTCTCAAGCAGCGATATTCCCATAATCCACCTCAGCATTCTCATCTCTGTAATCTCAATATTTCTCTCTCTACTCCTAACTATTATATCAATCTTTCATGATTTATTAGCTTTCTTCCATATCACTATTCACCTTCTATGACTACCACCTGCAAATGCTGATAGAAAGTATTATATGATGCAAATAGCATGGACATTTCCACATTTGTCAAAAGTTTAATGTTTTGATGAATGGGAGAGGTGATCAGGATTGGGAAGAGGTCTGCATTTGGAGCTAATGGTTTGAGCCTTTTTACCAGTACTATCCTAATGGGTTAGATCATCAGATTCCTGAGGATGCCAATCATTGGGTCTTTAGTCTGGAAGCCTAGCATTACTGATAAATGGAAGATGATTCCTGATTCTCATGGTTTTGGTCCAAACAGGCAAGTTTAGTTCATACTTATGCCTCTATCTGTTGTGGTTCTGTCTAGATAGGGAAGGGTATGAAGTGGACCATTTGGGTAGTCACGTAACTATGCCAATTTTTTCAGAATGTGATTTTTATGAAATACTACCGATACATTTTCAATATTCTCAAACAGTAATCATTTACACTTTTTCTTTCATATTTATGGATCTGTCTTATAACAAATTTCCCTCCTATGAGCCTGCTTACTCATCCCTGGTACTGTTGATAACACCTGAGCTTTCTCCAGGTGACTAACCCTGTTCAAGACCATGCTTCAACTTCCACCAAACCAAATTATTATTGAATGGCATGAAACCTTATGGTTTAATCTTATTGTAATAGGTGTTATGTCTGTCCGTCCGTCTGTCATTCGATCTCGGCCAAACAGCTGGTCCGATGAGAATGAAACTTGGCAGGGTTATAGTGGGGACCCCTAAGATGGTTTATAATGGGGTTTCATCCTACTTCCCCAATGGCCCCCAATGGACATTATGTCTGGGATGGGTGGAAAACCGTAACCGAAAATTCAAGCCAAACACTAGTACAAAGAATTCAGCTTAAAAGTTACATCTGACCATCAGTAGTGAGAACCTTACAGTACTTTCATCTTTCATTGACACTACTGCTGCAAAAAAAACTTACAATCATCGTATGGTAAAACTGCAGATTTTGAGGGCATAGTTAACTAATTTTTATGTCCTAAAGGAAAAATATGATTTTATCCCAAAATTCATGAATGTGTCACAGCGACTCCTATGTCCAGAATGAGAAGTATGATTTTTCCTCAAAACTAATGGATGTCTGACTCACCATAACAACTCTCATCTGGCTCATTTGGGTTCTCAAAAGGAAGTACACACGATCTAACTTCATAAGAGCCTTTGAAATGTCTCTCGAACAACTGACAACCTGTCCCAGAAAATCAAATGCTATGGCAGGAACATTCTAGTTAAAGCAGCCAATGGTACACACACATACACACACACATAGATTTACTATTTGAATTTGGACCTTCTTCTACAGATGTAGATAATGAAGTAGTTACCCCTCATAGATCATTCAACACAAAAATGGGTTAGTATTCGACAGAGACTTAAGAATTTCTCTGAAATTTTAAACAGATGCCCTCATCACATTTTCTCACTTAACAACTGTGTGAGCAGGAACACCATCTTATTGATCTTTTCCAAAACATTTCCCAACTAATTGTAACTATTGAGCATCTGCCCATCAGTTAAGAAATTAGTAGGCCTAGCCAGGGCTTCACATGTTATGAATGTAACACACTAAACTAGTATCAGAGCAAAAAGAAATGCTGTCTACTCAAACGAATAACATCTTGCAAGTCAGTGTCTAGCTGGCAGGTTTTGTTCACTTAATGGTGGAAATTTCCCAAATTCTAAGATTTGTCCCTCATATCATTTTGGGTAGGGTATCTTGGAAAATGCAAAAGGCTTTCATCAACATATGCCTCTGTTATCAAAATCTTTAAAGAAACATTGTTTCTTCAAATCAGGTCCCACAAACTACTCAAAATGAATGGGAGGAAGACCAATTGCCTCAAATTTCCACCTTTCAGGGATTATATAGAGCCAACTTTTAACCTGGCCTATGGTCTGGCTCTCCTGCTGTGACAAAATTTGTCTCCAAGCGGCTCCCTGCTGTAACCAAGGTACCAGTGCTGATCACGTTTCTTTTCCACAGAAAAAACAGTCACCAGATACAAGGAAAAGCAGAATAATTGTACACAAGGAGGCAAATGAAAAACAATGGTGGCACACCACTCATCCACATCCAAGGATCCAAAGAGTGCACAGGAAAGGAGTTTCCTCTTGCGATGGCAGCTGAGGGAAGTGGCAAGAGGGAGGCAAGTGAGGGGTTACCCATTCCTAACCCCCCCCATCTCCCTCAATTAGCTACTTTGTTACAAATTCAACAATTAGCTCTAGCTTGCACTGAAACAGGGCTAGTTTTAAGCCTATTTAACCAATTTGATCAAATTGGGCCCGTGCTTAAGGGAGCTCTGCGAAAGAGTTACTGTTTGAAGCCTTTTCTGTATCCTGATTCTAAAAGGAATAAACCACTACTAAAAACATGAAATGAAGAATGAAGAAGTATTATTTCTCGCATTATTACGAACAGTACTATATTAAAAGAAAATTTTCACTTGGAAAAATAATTTTTATGATTAGAAAAAAAAATCATCTAAATTTCTATAATATTAATAATAATAATAATAGTGAAAAATATACCATAGCAGCTTATCTCTGAGTGTAAGATGTTGCCATCTCAGGTTAAAGAAAATAGAGTTTTGAGAGAGAGAGAGAGAGGGCATTTCAATGCCTAATTGGGCCCCGCACTTCCTAGCACCAGCCCTGCAATGAAGGGATTGTATCTCCATAGGAACAAACATGTTTACTGGGCTATACTACAGTGTTTAACTGTCCCTGTTACTATGGTTTATATAGACTCCATTGACTCAAGTGTGTTCATATGGTCATATCAATGAATTGAGGCTAATGGTAAAGGCAGAACTACATAGAACTGGCCCATTCCTGTGTTCTCTGTTAATGCAAATAACTAAGATTATTATATTTACTTAAAAATAAATACTTACCTTATAATAAACCCAATGTTCGGATAGAAAATGGCAACAAGTACTGACAGTGTAACCAGACACACATTGAGGATGACAACCCTCCATAGCTCATATTCATAGTTTGGACCCAAGAAATAAGTGAAGAGTTGGTTGCGAATAAAGAAACCCAGCAGGGGATATACAGTCAAGATCTGGAAGAACAGGAAGCCACGCACAACTGCCAGAACTATATCGTGCGGAGGAAAGTTGTCAAGAAAATTCTGAAAAGATAATATACAATATCAGAACTGATTACACTTTTCAGACATAACAGGACTCTTTAAAATAAACCTAGATATATAAGAGAGAATAACAAGCAGACAAGAAATCTGCTGATGACCTTGCAGCAATATCTATTTTTAATCTCTTGCTACTTACACCAGTGCTCGATTTGATGGCGGTCATTATGTTTACTATCAGTGTTAACCAAGGCTTCTAAATTTCTCCCTCCTACTACCTCTTCCCACAAATGCTTGAAATATCAATCCTTCTACAGCTTCCCCAACACTCAGGGCTTTCAGCCTCAATGGTGGATTTTGCCACTCTCCTGGATTTTCCTAGACTTCCACCATATGGGACTTCTCCTCTTCCCATCTGTCAAAGAAAGTAATATAACCCAGTTGAGTATGGCCATCTTCTATGTTTCCAAATGAAGCGTCTGCATAGGCTTCCCAATAAATCCTTTCTTCTTCCATCTCACTTTTGTAACTTCGCCCATCATGCTCTTAGTTTTTCTCACAATTTTAATAAGTTTCTTCATATCCTGAGTTGTTCCTTCTTTTAAATGCTTTACTTAATTCGCTATATCATAAGGATATTTTTGTTTTTTTTTTTCTGGCATCGTGTGTATGATAACCCATTCAGCTGTCCTACCACTGATCTGTTAACTCTTTTTGTTCTAGCACTCTATTACCCGTATATCTTCTAGCCTCTGGTTCTCTTATGGAATTTATATACTGCCACTGATTAAGGGAAAATCTATTCTCCTTCTGCTCTATTACTATCTCCTAAGACTTGAACCTTTTACTCTCTTGTTCTCCTACTTGCAATTTCCCTTTCAATCTCCCAATCGTTTCCTTTAAGAATCCTTCAGTTCCTCCGTAGCAAAAATCATCTACGTGTGTACACAAAATGCCTTCCAATTTATTGTTTCTTTTTCCAAAAGAATATATTAGGTTCTAGTCTACTTCTCTCACCTTGAAGCTCCTTCACTACTTTCACCACTTTACAATACCATGCTTTTGCTGCATCCTTGAGACCCATAGACTGTTTTCTTCACTTCCATAATCCCCTCCAACCATCTTCCCTTGGTGGCTTCAAATACACTTTTCTTTGTATCTCGCCACCTTGTAAATATGCAATTTTGACATCCAATGTATAACAATTCCAATTTTTCACCTTTATTATGGTTAGACAGAATTTTTAAAATTTTTCAGCATTGCATGTGGGAGCATCCTTTTCCCACTCAGCCATTTCTTCTTCAAACCCTCTAGCTACCAATCTTGCTTACATATCCTTTCCCCCCTTTTTATCTTTTCAGTTACTATCCATCTTGTAGATATAGCTTTTGTCCAACATCATTTACCTCCTCATATACCTGGTTATCTCTCCAACTTAGAAGTTCTTTTTCTTAGCTTCCATTATGCTTCTATTTTCAAATCCCAGCAACAACACCTCTTCATCTTCAATTTTTTTCTACCTGACTATAATCCCTCAAGTTAACCCACCCTGTTTTTTGTCACCTGACTGTGAGTCTCGTATATTGTACGAATCAGCCCATGCTTGGCTTGATCTTTTTCCTGCAAGACCTAAAATAGTCCATTCTTCTACTTGTCCTGTATCATTGTTATAGCCCTAACTCTATTTCCCTTTTTGAATTTTGGTATCTCTTCCATTAACTCGCTTTCTATTGACCCACTTTGCCCGTTATCTTCCACCCTGTTTCCTCTATCACCTCTCTTTCTATAGTCTCTTCTGTGTCTGCATTCCTTCTCTCACCCATTATCTCCTCTCCTTCCAGCCAATCTACTTTCCCTTCATTTGGGCCATCTGACCTACCTTTCACCCCATGGGATTTATCTATTCTAGCCGATATCTCTTCTGTATCTGGTGATCGTCGTTGAATCCTTGTCACATGTATCCTAGCTACTTCTCTTAAAGAATCCCCATGTTTGACTATTATTGTTTTCCCCGATACTCCCACTACCTGAGCAGGTCCTCTCCATTCATTTTCATTTTCCCTCTTATAGAATACCTCATCTCCTAGCCACTGCTTCTTCAAATTTATGTTCTCTGATGTTTTTGTTTAGCGCTATTCTTATTTTATTACAGGCTCATTTTTTATAAATGCTTCTCTGGCCTTGTGCATTGCATTCAGTGTGTCCCTTACCATACCCTCTTCCATCCTTTTTCTCTGCTTGCAGGACTAGAACTTTCTTCTCCTATTAGGTTAGGCATGAAGGGTTTTTTTCCAAATACTAATTGGTTGGGAGAGAAACCTCCATTATTCATTAAACATTCCTAGCACTCACTACCCATTTCAAAGCTAGGGACCAATCTACTTCCTCTTCCTCCATCATCTTCCTTACACTCCCCTTGATCATGCCTACGGTCTTTTCACATAATCCGTTGCTCCACGGAGATTCTGATGCTGTGGCTAATACTTTAATATGTTATTGTTATGATACAATAAAGTTTGTTCATACTTACCTGGCATATATATATAGCTGTATTCTCCGAAGTCCGTTACAGAATTTCAAAACTCCCGGCACACGCAAGTGGGCGGCCAGGTTGGTTGTACCCATTTCCCGCCGCTGGAGGCGGATATGCAGGAATCATTCCCATTTTCTATTCAAAATTTTTCATACCACTGTCCCCTGAGGGGAGGTGGGTGGGTACTTTAATTATATATATCTGCCAGGTAAGTATGAACAAACTTTATTGTATCATAACAATAACATTTTGTTCATGAAACTTACCTGTCAGATATATATATATAGCTGAATCCCACCATTGGAGGTGGGAAGGGACAGAATAGAAGGATTAGGAAACACCTCAAGTGCAGATGATTGACATCTTGATTCCTTACCTGTTAGCATAGCTGACTTCTTGATTACTGTCACCGAAGTCTGCTTTTGCTTTACTAGAGTTGCCAACAAGGTAGTGACCTGTGTAGTTGGTGCGCTCTAGATGATCTGTCAACGGGAGCGTGACCACAATGTGACTAGACCATATTGACCATACTGTGAGGGCAACGAAGCTAAAACCACCACCTGACCTAACCTATCGAAGTTAGTCCCATAACTTCTAGGCTAACGAAAGGGAAAGCGCCTCAAGCGACCAACCCTTCAAAGTTAAAAGCACACCTATCCCTTTTCTATAGGATAGGATTCGTGCTGCTTCCTGCCTCCAATAATATTTCTACGGATATGTATGGTCCTAGCGACTCGCAGATCTCGTATGTCGTCTTCACATCCCGTCGGGAGTGTGAAGCGAACACAGAGTTGCTTCGCTCAAACGTGGCACTCAGGATATTACCGAGTGTCATGCTCTGTTGAAATGCTTCCGAGGCCGCGCCCTCACCTCGTGAGCATTTACTTTAAAAGGTTTCAAATCTTTGTTCAAACATGACGAATGAGCCTCTTAGAAAGACTCCTTAAAAATAACGCCAGGGCGTTCTTCGACATGGCAAGTCTGGTCTTTTTACGGAACACCGCAGATTGTCCGAATGACCTCGACTTTCTTTAGTTTTATCAAGATAAAACTTGAGAGTCCCGACAGGGCACAGGACTCTCTGTGGCTCTTGCCCAAAAATTTGTGCCATCCCCTTGATCTCCAGGTCTCTGGGCCAAGGGTTAGACGGGTTTTCGTTCTTAGCAAGAACGGAAGGCTTAGAGGACACCGAATTATGTCCTCTAAAGCCAAAAACCTCTGATGATGGCTAAAACCTCACTAACCATCTTTGCCGCAGCTAGAGTGGTTAGAAATTAGCCTTTCTGGTTACGTGTATTAAGTTTACAGAAAGGAGAGGTTCGAAATGCTTTGACATCAGGAACTTCAGACTACATCTAAGTTCCATGCCGGAAGCTTCGATCTAAAAAATTTCAAGATTTCCACAGACCTCAAAGATCGTGAAGGGTTTTGTTGTTTGACAGATCCGAATCTCTGAGCCTAGAGGCCGTCAACATATTTCCGTATTCTACAATAGTTGGACTGCTAGCTTATCCCATACTTCAGACGGAATGGGAAGGCGGTAAAGTAATTCACAGAGGTCAGAGGTGGAGGAACAGTCATTCGTCTTCCTGCCCTATGTCCAGAAACGGCCCACTCCGATTGGTACACTGCAAAATATGCAGCACTGCTTTGCTTTGGCAATGAGACTTGCAATTAATCTTGAAGATCCTCTCGCTTTCTTGACAGTCTGAACACATTCAGACTCAGAGCGGAGAGATTTTAGGTACCTCTAGGAAGTTGAGGGCTGTTAGAGTAGACCGATTCTCGTCGGGAAGGGTCCTTGGAAAGTGCTCTCTGAAGGACGTGACCTCTGTGAATCCAGCCTCTCGAAGGCCAACATGGGGCGATCAGCGTCTTTCTCACTCCCTCTGACGCCAGCGATTATCTTATTACATTTCCTAAGCTTTTGAATAGGGGAAAAGGGCTAACCAAACTATCCCCATTCCATACTATAGGATGGCGTCTATTGCTACCTCTGCTCGTGGATCGAGAATCGCAACGTAGAGGAAGCTTCTTCGTCTTCAATATTGCAAAATCTACGAAAGGACGTCCCCAAAGTCTCCACAACTCTCGACATACTTCTAAGCGAGGATTACTCAAAAGTCAAACGTCAGTAGTTGCTGCCGTCGATCGAGAAGATCCGCACGGACGTGCAATCGGTAACGAACCTCTTAAGGATCGTTACGTTCCGTGCCTATGCCGATAACCATCTCTCTTTTCTTGGGATATGAGAGAGCTGCGGAATTATCTGAGATGATTTGGACCATCTCGACCAAAACCTCACTCTTCGAGGAACTGGAGAGCCAACCAGATTGCTTCCAATTCTTTTAGATTATGTGCCAGGACCTCTGTCCGGATGCCTGGCTCCCTCTCATTATCACCTGAGGTGATCCTTAACCCATTGAGAGACGTTTAGAATTATCTCTAGATCTTTGATGTTATTTCAGTTCTCCTGTAGGAAAACTGTAGAGGTCTGAATTGCAGTCTATTCAGGGAAACAAGCTTCTCCAGCGAGGAAATGGTCCCCAGCAGACTCATCCATTCCCTCACTAAGCATGCTTCCTTCCCTAATAAGGCTGCGCTTTGCATAAGCAGGAGAGCATTCATTATAGTGCTATGCTGCGGTAGACTCGTACAGAATTCTGTTACAGTGCGGTAAGCAGCGCCGAACATGTCTAAGAGATATCTCTGTTGAAAATTTCTTAGCAAAAGGAAGTCGTTTATTCATGATTACCAGAAATCCCCTCAACCCGAGGCGAAAGTCATGATTGTAGGCAGAGATACGGTTCGTAAATCAATCCCGCGGGAGAGAGAGACGTAACCGACTGAGCAGTACAACGAGCTACCTAACACTGAGTTGGTGACAGTGTGAGACACTGTGACAGTTACAGGCAGCAGCTTATGTTCACCTTCTCGCAGTCTTATGCCGAGTTGCCAGCTATTCTATTCATCTAAGGAATAGATTTTCCATTATTTGAACAGAACTCTCAAGTTGGCATATCTAAGCGAAACAGAATTCGCTAATACAGAAGCTGATTTTGTGTTGTCGTAACATTACGCTTAACCAAATGTTAAATCGGAAACTCCTGGAAAGTTGCCGGGAGTACCGATTAAATATACTGCGTCATCCACAATGACAGCACCTCTCGTTTCGCACTATTCTGCCTGAGTTTACCCAGCTTAACTCTCTTCTACGAAGGAATAGGTTTCGTTACTATTATCGATCATAAGAAAATTCTCAAGCAGGCATATTTAGCGAAACATAATTCGCTACATGCAGAAGCTGAGTTGGTGTTGTTGTAACAATACCTTCAAGCATTGTCCTTACACCGGAAACTCCTGGAAGTTTGCAGGAAGGACCGATTAAATACACTTAAAATAACAGTCCTTTCGGTTGCCATCTGTAGAGGTAACCACGATATGCGTATATGACTTGAACTTACATTAGTAATATGACGCGAAGATAAAATACCTAAGTATTGCAGTCACTTGAAACATCTAATTCTCTACTACATTCTTTCCTCGACGAGGAAGAGAGAGAGAATGGAAATCGACTGTCTTCATTCTCTTGCCAAGAAAAGGAATAATATTATTCAAATGGAAACCTCCTCAATGTGAGAACCGAAGATCGAAAGGAAAGTTCAAGCTTCTTATGATATTTGACATAAGACTTCATGGACGTAGTCTATAAGTCTTTTTCCTGATGAGCCTCTGACTAATGGATGAGAGCTCTTTCGAAATTTTGTTACTTATCCGCTTATGCGATAAAATGTTATTAAGAACTTGTCAATGAGAACTAACCCAATTGCATGACGGAAAGTAATCCAGGAATTCGAGCATATAGCCTTCCCGATTCCCGCAGAAATCGAGGAAGGGGCAGGATTCCTGATTAGAGACTGGGCTTACGACAGGAAGGACCTTAATGTTCCCCTTCGGCAGCGCAATCCCGAAAGCAGACAAGGCGTTTTATGACACCGAAATCTGCTTACAGTTTTCCTGGAATTCATCAAGTGATGGATTCTATTGAACGCTCCCTTCGTAGAAAGCGAAGTAGACATCTTGACGAGACCAAACTCCTTCCTCTACTTCGACGACGCCCTCTTGAAGAGCGTTCTTGCAGGAATCCTGCCGAACGTCTTGATGCGTAGGACGCCTATCGTTCTGAAGAACGTCCTGGCAAGTGCTCTACCGAGCGTCATGACTTGTAGGATGCCGAGCGTCTTCAAAAGCGTCCTCGCTAGCGTCCTGGCGAGCGTCCAGATGTGTAAGACATCGAGCGTCTTCCAAAAGCTTATCAATGTTTATGACGTCGAGCGTCTTCTGAAAGGCCACCCGAAAAGCGTCCTGGAGAGCCGCACGCTGCTCCTGAAGTTTGTTTGAGAGCACTATAGGAGACGTAAGGCTATCGTCTCCAAGACGGCCTTAAAGACTTTCGTTACCTCAAACAAAGACGGTGGCCGCCTGTGCAACATTTTGCGTCTTAGTAATGCAAATGAACATATCCAGACACGCGCTCAAAAAAAAAAAGGAACGCCGAGCGTTCCGAAAGGCATCGTCGCGAGGTGTTTGCCGAACGTCCTGATTGCATTCTTTGAGCGTCTTGAAGAGCGTCCGGAATAGAAGAGCGACGAACATCAAGGGAAGCGTCATAGTGAATGACGTGCGTCAACACGAGTAACTTGAGAGGCTTCCTGGCGAGGGGAGAGCCGCTCATGAAACGCGAGCGTCCTAAGCATAAGTACGGTGATCGTCATCAGGACGAGTCTTAAGGACGTTCGCCCCTCTTGACAAAAACGACGGCCGGCTGTGCGACATCTTGCGTCTTTGTCACGCTCATCGACACTGCAGAAGGGCATTTAAAAGGACGCCTGTGTGTTCTTGGGTATGAGGAATTCTTTGCCCTTCTCCTGTCGAAAACTAGGATAGTCTGTCCAGTGTCATCTCTGTCCCTGACAGAGCGTCCCTTAGGGACGAGTAAGATGCTTCTTGGCGAGCTGTTTGACTATGCAAATCAGCTTGCCGGACGTCAAGCTTATTTGAGCTTTGAACAATATCCCGTTTCGTAGTTAAAGGCGAACGTCACATAACGTATACATAGCTCTAGATGGAGGAAGTGCAAACGCAGTCTTCCCCAACCCTTTAACCTTCTTGAATCCATCCATCCTGGACTCTCTTAAACGCTCTCTTCGCAGAGAGCGAAGTGGCCATCTTAACGAAGCCAGGGGCCTTCCTGGCCTTCGATGAGGCTAATTGTGAAGGTGGAGCGTCTTGGAAAGCAAGAAAACAATCCTTGCTACACGAGTAAAGACGTTCTTTTCCTCTCGATAGAGCGTTGATGTCCTCGAAAGGCGTCCTTGTGAGGGTCCTGCCTTAAGGACATTTCTAATCTCTTGACCAAGACGACAGCCGCCTGTGCGACATTTTGCGTCTTTGTCACGCTTATCGATATTAAGTCAAGCCGAAGGGACGCCAGATCAATGTGGGTTCCCCGTAACCGTCCTTCGGCTTTTCGAAATGCCCTCTCCCTAGTCCTGGGAGTCCGACAGAGGTCCAGGCCTAGAGGCGTTATGGGGCGGATCTGACGTTCCCTCCTGACGAGAGAGAGGACGTGAAGCGTCCTCTTCTCTAAAGCTTCTTAGAGGGCGCGAGTCCTTCCGAGAGCTCCAACCTTGCGGGGAGGACGCCTCGGAGGACGAGAAGCAATCTTTCATGATTCGTGCACGTGCACGATCTTTGGCAGCCATTATCCTGCCGAATGGGACGCCAGATCGGTGGGGGGGTTCCCGTAACCCTCCTTCGGTTTTCAACTTGCCCCCTCCCTGGTCCTGGGAGTCCGACAGAGGTTTAGACCTAGAGGCGTTATAGGACCGATCTGACGCCCCTCCACAACACTAGTGGGGCAAAATCAACATCACTACACTCACAACACTGATTGGAGAGCGAGCACTTTTTCAAGCTTACTTGATGTAATCCACAATAATAGAAAGGGCATTACTTCTCACAGAACTTCCTCTAGGCCCGTACGCCATACCACAGGGTTAGGCAAAATAAAGTCTACTGGAGGTTAGTAGGTTCATTATCCTAACTTCTGTTACTGTGGAGGAAGACCTCCTGATTCTATCACGCTCTAATTTGCGTACATACGAATCATACGTCTCTTTCGGAATCAGTCAACATTACACTAATTACATTGATCTCTCAACAAAGAAAACATGTAAACGTCATGTATACTAAGCGAGTGTCTACCGAAGGTTTCGGTAGCCTCCCCTTACCCGTTGCAGACAACAAAGTCTGAAACTAGGCTAACTAGATTCAGACATCATATGCAATGAAAAAATTTTAATTAATTTATGATAGCGTATGCCTAGCCACAAATCCAAGTCAATCATTCAAAAAAAAAAAGTAGGATCTTAAGCGGCTAATGAAGTTTCAAAATCCTAGCGGAGGTAGTGGAAACAGGTGTTTTCACTACCGCGACAGAGAAAAATCTGAATAGAAAATGGGAATGATTCCTGATATCCGCCTCCCAGCGGCGGGAATGGGTACTAACCACCTGGCCGCCCACTGCGTGTGCCGGGAGTTTTGAAATTCTGTCGGACTTCGGAGAATACAGCTATATATATATCTGACAGGTAAGTTTCATGAACAAAATTCCATTTTTCTGCCATCCTCCTTACTTTTTCATTTTGAAATTCTCCCCCATTATCTGACAATATTTTGGAGGGTGCTCTAAATATAGCAAACCAGCAACTCAAAAGTATCTTTATTATAGTTTCTGGTTTCTTATCTTTTATCCAACAGGCCTGACAATATCTCGTTGCCATATCCACTATTACCAAGAACTTTCTCTCTTCTATCTCTCCCCACATCCATCGCTACGACTTCATTGAACGTTTTACTCCAAGAAAAGCCTACTACCGGTTTGGCGGGTTTCTTTTGTATTTTTTACAAACCTCACAATTTTTAATCAGTTCCGTTAGTAACTTTCTTATTTCCTCTTTTTTCTTTTTCGATTAACCCATTACTCCATTGTGCTTCCTCTGTTAGCTTCCATATTTTATCTCCACTTCCATGACCAAACTGTAAATGTAATTTCTTCATTGTGTTCTTAATTTCCCTCGGATTCTTTCCCTTCCAACCCTCCAGTAATAATTCTTCTACCTTCCTCCTCCTTATAGGCACTCTTAAATGACCCTGTTCGTCTTCTCTTAACTCTACTTTCATTCCCCCTAATACTTCTACTATGACACAATTTTCTTTCAAATTTTAGGGTCATACCCATTTTACTCATGTTTGCTTACCTATCAGCCAGGGTATATCACCTTGCAGAATTTTCCGTCTTCAAATAAAACTTTCTGTTTTTTAGTATCACAGGTTATTTCTATTATTCCTCTGGACTTATAAGATGTCTCACCAAAATTAAACACTTTATTAGACTCTGTCCTAGTGTCCCTCATTCTCCTCACTCTTCCTGACTCAAATCCATGACAATACGTGCTAGTCACAATTCCCCGCAAACTGTTGATTTACACCCTGTGTCCAAAATTGCATCAACCACCTCCCATGATGCTTCCACTATTTTATTAACTTCTCCTACATAAACCTCTTCTTCTTCTGTCCCATTTTTCTGTTTTTACCTTATTTTCTTCTAGTCTTGTTTCAGTTTTCTTCCTATTATGAAAATTCTGAGGACAATCCCTAGCCCAATGCCATTCTGAGCTGCATATTGCACATACTGTTACCTTCCCTTCTTTTGTTTATAGGATTTCTACCACCCCTTCCTCGGTTCCATCTTCCCCGATATCTTTGGTTTTCCCTCCCTCTCCCAGAACTGGCATTGCCTTCTGACGAACCCCACCATTCCCGTTCCTCTTTAGTCCCTAATCCCTCAAATAGTCTTTTCATTGTTTGCGACACTGTTCCGTACTCTAGCTTTTCTTGCCCACAAGCCGATAATACCAGTTGTTTTTGATTTTCCGTGAGATTTGCTTGCTCTATTACATGATACCCCTTGACTTCGCCTTCAAGCGCGCCTTTCCCCATTGCTCTTTCACACTCAGATTGCTGCCTTCTCGTATCTAATTAAATAGTCCGCCATATTTTCACTAGATTCTCTTCTTATTAGAAGGTATCTTTTTATTCTACCGTAATTCTTCCATTACCGATCTTTTAGATAGGCTTTATCTAATTTCCTCTAGGATTAACTTTGGACCCTCTGTACCAGTAAGTTTATCTTTATCTAATGCTTCCACTAGCTCTCGGGCTTTCCCTTTTAAGCTCATTCTCATTTCTATCGCCGGGTATTTTGTATCTTCTCCATACAACAATAGCCAATCTTCGGCTTGACCTTTCCATTCTTTGTATTCTTCTTGTATCCCGCTAAACCTAGGACATTCCCTTCTCCATCTAGTAGTCTCCCTTTGTTCACTGTCGGATCCAGGCATCTTTGATCAACCACGCTCTGCTACCAGTTTGAATTTTGGCCTAGCCTAACTCCTTTCTTTCTCTATAAAAATGAATAATCTACCCACCTGTACGCTTTCTCCAACTCCAGTACACTCCAGAAATCACCTTAAAACACCAGCACCACAAGACTTACGACCCAAAAAACAACTCCTACCAGACAGAGAGCTCTCCCCTACCAACCACACACCACCAACACGTGCTTTCTACTGCCCCGTGTTATTGTTTACATCCTGCCGACGCCGCCGCCATCTTGTCTATGACGTCACAGCCTATGACGTCACAGCCTATGACGTCACAACACAACTTAAATACATCAACAGACACCTTCTAGAATCTACCACATGCTGTCTATATATAGGACACCCACCATATTTCAACAATGCATAAAATACCCATAACAATTATACAATATATAATCACACTTATCTATACCCATAACAATTATACAATATATAATCAAGAACTACATAGAACTGGCCCATTCCTGTGTTCTCTGTTAATGCAAATAACTAAGATTATTATATTTACTTAAAAATAAATACTTACCTTATAATAAACCCAATGTTCGGATAGAAAATGGCAACAAGTACTGACAGTGTAACCAGACACACATTGAGGATGACAACCCTCCATAGCTCATATTCATAGTTTGGACCCAAGAAATAAGTGAAGAGTTGGTTGCGAATAAAGAAACCCAGCAGGGGATATACAGTCAAGATCTGGAAGAACAGGAAGCCACGCACAACTGCCAGAACTATATCGTGCGGAGGAAAGTTGTCAAGAAAATTCTGAAAAGATAATATACAATATCAGAACTGATTACACTTTTCAGACATAACAGGACTCTTTAAAATAAACCTAGATATATAAGAGAGAATAACAAGCAGACAAGAAATCTGTGATGACCTTGCAGCATTATTTTGAATCTCTAGTAATAAATATTCATTTAGCCATTGTGTTTCCGCATTCCTCTGTAGGTACAGTGCTCTATGAGTACATGTGTTATTTGTTACAGTGGGATCTTACTTAAGGGGTATCAATTACAGTGAGTCTTGCATAGCACATAATTAGAGATGGTACACATGTTCCCTTCTGTTTCCTCTTAAAATATAACTGTTTGTCTGCTTTAACTTTACTAAACTGCAATTTTTACCTCATTTCAGACTTGATCTCTTGGCTGAACCCAATGAAAGCAAAGAAATATGATCCAGTGGTCTTGTAACACCAATTTATGATAATTACACTGTGAAAGACAAAATAAAAACCACGTAATGGTTTTCACACACACAATGACAACCACTTTGGTCAAATATTATCAGAAATTCTCCCAGAACTCGGTGCACAATGTCAATTAATTTTATTCTCACTGCAATAAAGACAATCTTATCACCTACAAATGTTATCCAGGTTTTGTCAATTAACTATATTTAAATAAGACTATCCTAACTTTTCATAGACCTTAGCTTTTTAAATTGGCAGAAATTCAGAAGTGTATGCTAGGAAATACTATCACTACATAACATAAGTAAAATTACTCACATCAACAACACAGAACTTTGGTAATGGAAAAGCTGAGTAGAACAGGACACCAATAGGAATGTAAGTTGCGGCAACCAAAACATATGCAATTGACAAATCTCGTACCTGTAAAAGAAATTTTCTCTCAAAGAACTACTTAAGTCCTTATTTACAATGCAATACATTAACCATACATACGAATTTTTTTTTACTAAATTTCATAGCTTGTAATATTTACATACAGTGCAAAATTTTCATTGGTCATTGATCTATGGAACAACCGCATTTTGTTACAACATTTTAGGTCAGGTGATTATCAAAACACAAAAGAAAAGTTCATAAGTCTTGCTTTAACAAGAAAATGTTTATGGGTTTAAGAGGCCAAACACAAAATGGCAAAATTCTAAAGTAATTCGTATTTTTCCAAGCAAAAGAACCTATGCTATTTAGTTCATCCATGATTTCTCATGTTTCATTGTGAATTTACTTAAACAATACCTCTCTTGGCCTTTCACTGCACTCTAGAGTGGCAAAGATTATTTGTACTTAACAGCACAAAACTGCTAGAACATCACAGGAAAAATATACACTGTATGGAGGACTCAAGAAGTACTGAGTGGACATTAAAAGCTCTGAAGATGTAGCAAAAGTGACATTTCGATGGCTAACCAAGTTCAGTCGTCAGATGAGTATAGTAAAGAAACTCACTGATGGTTCCCAATGGGACTCAATCTATGTCCTTCTGTGGAGAGAAGGACCGATTCTGTGTTAAAAGTGCATTCCCAAGTGATTTGCATGCCCAGTGAGCTATGCAAGTTTAGAAGAAGCTATGATTAACCAGCTGTCAAGGTAACAACAAGGCCTCTAACCCAGACATTGTGACCAGACAGCAACTGGAACATGAACCTCCATTGCCTCCCCCCAAAACACAAACAAAAATTTAGGGGCAATGAAGAGCTGATTGTAAAATCTCAGTGACTCTGGAAGAATCACTAATGGCACCCTTCTTTAACATGAAAGCTACCCTATTGTCAAGTGTCTGCGGCTTTGCCAGACTTGAGTGGTAGTAGCTGTAGGTAATCAGACAATGGGAGGAGTAGCTATGCTGAAGAATGTCAGTAATAACAGTTGTGAACCTTAAAAACCCAATGATCCACACCAACAGACTCATGAAGGAAGGCCTTGAGAATTGAGATCAGAGGGATGATAAGACTTCATCTACTTGGAAATCCCCCATGTGCAGCAAGCATCAAGCAAAGGCTAGTAGTAAAAGGAAGACATCTGTACTATTTGTTTCATCCATATGTAAACCTCTTTCCTGGCTTGACTCTATTTTCGCATTCGTGTCATTCCTACCTGATGACAGATATTACTCCATGTGACAAATAGTTTTAATCGTTTCTACTAGTTCCAGTAAAGGGCAAGGAACTGAGTAAGTGAAGTCTTGTTACCTGTAGACTTGCCTTGGCTGCCAGAATGAAAGGGCAACTTGGGAGTATGAAACTGGGAGGTTGGGCAATACTGTGACAAATACATATGAGACCTCTGAGGTAGATACAACTGACCACAATGTCGCAAAACAGCTCTCCAGGACTGGTGGCATGGAGTCCTCTATTGGTACAATGGGAGTGGAGACGAATTTATCTCCTATATCTGCGAACAGATCCGGAACCATGGGATCAGACACCTGGGGACTGAAGCTCTGCTGTGAAAGCAAGCTGCAGAGGTAGTCTCTCTCTTCTTCCTCATTATATTTGCAAACATGAAGAGAATATTCAGCATTGAAGTGGGAAGAGGAGAAGCCAGTGAAACAGAGCTGTGTCCTTGGGTGAAGGAAAACCACGACCCAAGAGCAAACTGGGGACACAAAGCAACATTACTGCCATTTCATAAGTCAAGATTTTTAAGCAAAAACAATTTGAGTATAAATACTGAATATTTCTGCATATAAGATGACCTTTACATCTCAAAATTCACACCTAAAAATTGGGGGTCATGTTATACTACCATTCTAAAAAATCAAACCTTGAATTCTAAGTGATGTTTATCAGCAGGCTAATATAGGTAATAAAATAATTTTTGTATTGGCATATTTGAGGAATAATTCCATATCAATGAAATAAAACTTTTATCTATGCAAGCCCAGCTGAGAAAATGCAAACAGTGAGTTATTGTTGCTCTCACAGCAACCTTTACTTTTTGGTAAGCTTTCAGAAAGTTTAATGGTAGTGTAATTATGGTAGTAATAACATTTAGAATAACATATTCATTATTCATTAAAAATTCATTATCATTTTGGTGGTAAATAAGAACATTTTGATTGCTTACAACTGTTTAGAACAATTCAGTCATACGAACGATAATTATCGTACATTAGACTAACCTATTTTCTTCCATACTCTTTATCCCCTCTTCTAGTTAAATAAATTTTTAAAAAAAGTAAAAATGAGAATGATAAAAGTATAACTAGTAACGCTATACACATTGTGTAAACTTGTATGGCCATAAACAACTAAACGAGAAACAGCTGTTGTGGTATGAACAACCGAATTGTATAACAACAGCCGTTTTGCTTGCATTTCAACCATTGTACATTAGTAAATAATTACCGTATTTATGTTACAAAAGACATTAAGTAGAGTAGGACTAATATATTTTTACATTACCCTTATTAACTATGAAGAAAAGATCGGCAAGTAAACATATGGCTAAATTTCAGCTGCATGATGTAGCTGAAGCTGAGAAAACAATGTTCGAGCTGCTAGTGACCATAAATTATCATGAATTGGCAACATGGATGAAACTCCCCCAAAAACTTTAATATATGTACTACCCATCAATCTCGACCATAAATAATTGGAGAGAAAAGTATTTTTTTTCAAAACTACTGGGCATGAAAGAATACATTTTACTGTTGTTTTAACATGGTTGGCAGATGAAACTTGTCTGCCCATGATTATCTTTAACTGGAAATTAATGCCTTAACAAAATTTCCCGAATGGTATTGTTGTCCATGTTCACAAAGACCTAAACAATGAAAATGGTGCAAGATTGCTTACAATACAATATAGTAATACGAGAATACTGTACATACAATATTACTGGATACAATGAAGTATTTTTAATAAAAGACCAAAAGAAAAGATGCACATCCATTATGTTTGCATTTAATATTATAATATTAATATATGTATATTACACACACTAATTTTATATCTCGTGTATGATGTGATCCCCATAAAATTTGCTTCAAAATTAGGTCTTCATAAGTCGCACGATATGCATGTATATACAGTAAACTAAAGCTAGCCTATACACAGATGGTTCTGTAATCTAGCAGTCATCTTATACTACAGATCTGAGGTAAATTCATGAAAATTTGCCACAAAGGGCATCTTGTAGTACATGCAAAAAGACAGTAACTCCAACACAGTCCAATGAGCTGAGTGAGGTCAAAAAGAAGCAAGGACTTCCTTGGCCTTGTTTCCTTTCCAATGGCCAAGAAAACATAACTGAATATCTGTGCAATTGGAAACTTAAGCAACCCATGATCTGATGGAAGATCAAGGTGGAAGTATGAGAAGTGCCCATTGGATGACAGAAGTTGGACGATGAGAGAAGGCTGAGGGGCAACTGGATTCAAAAGAGGCTCCTCTGACTGGAAAACAGTGATGTGACTTGATGTCATACCTGGAGATCAAATAGAAGCATGACAAATGCGAATGGCTTTGACAGTGGACTTGGGAGACAAAGCTTCCTGGCACAGGCAAGAGGGGGTCTCCTAGGTGCAACAGGGTAGGCTCACTTGCCAAAGGAATATCTCACCGACAAGGAGCAGTCATGAAGACCAAAGGAGCAAATGAGAAAGATTATCCAGGAATTCAGATGCTATATCTGATAAGGAAGTTACTGAGAGTACTGGATCCACAACAGGAGCAGCCATGGAGACTAACAGGACTGCGATTAACGAAGTGTAAAGGGTCCCCAAGTTCATAGAAAAAGTCATGTACCCAGATACATGAGAACGGAAGAACTCACAGGAGTAGTTATGTATGCAAGAATAGCCACATATGCCAGCGCAGTCAAGAAACCTGTAGTAGTTGAGAACAAAATAAACAGTTATGTACATTAACTCCTTGATCATTTGCCCTTACCAGTTCCATATTGCACAGTGACTGCAACTGTAATTATGAACTAAATCCCACTAAATGGCAAAAAGTAAATAAAAATGCATAGGTGAGAATGGATGTTCAGAGCTGCACTTGACAGTGCACCACTATGTAAATGTCGCACTGCCTTCAAGTAAACACACCACAATGTCCATGTTATTAAGTGTTCAAATTACCTTCCAAGGGCATTGTATTGAAATATGTATTACAGTATTATTCTAAAGATAAATCCTATTCATAAGGAAAAAGCTTCCAAACAGTATTGTGTTCATTTGAAAGAAATTGCTGTAGATAATATGAAATAAAGAAAGACAAGTACAAGGTGATATCTTTTAGTGGAGTAATGCAATGCATCTTTGCTTGAACTTTAGCAGTTATAACTGCACAAAATTTACATGCATGTAAATTACTGTTCAGCATGACTGGTAACCATTTTCTAATTTACATTTGTATGTACATACACAGCATCCACTATATACTTAAAATACAATGCCTTTGGATGTCTTGTGCTTGATCATGAATACTAAGTCTAGATAGACTAGGCGACGGTTAAGTTTTTGAATGACTCATTTTACTTGCTAGTCATAATTTTTTGGTTGTTAGTGTTTTATTATTGAAAGATAGCATGAATAATACTTATTTCATCGAACTCTCATAATCTTTTTTTATAAGCTAATTGGTGTAATGTAGGAATTTCAGGTAGTTTAGAGGTTACACAGCCTAGGCTAACCTGGTCACCCTTCCTTTTTCATTCATTACAGCAAATGATGAAGGCATTGCTGTAAATGTGAGTGACAGAGTACCTGGAAGCAGTAAACTACACAGGTGTATGTGAGCAGAAATGAGCTGATCAAAGAAGTGAAGGTGAGAAGGCTGAGTCAGTTGAGTTCATGGGAACAAAACAGTAATCAGACTCAGAAAGGAATACATAGCTGACGCATTAGTTGAAGCATCGTGTCCTTCTGGCATGAAATAATGCTATTTATGATTATAATGGATTCACAATAAAACATAAAGTAAGGAACCATAACACCTAAAGAAAATGATGACAAAATACCAGGGAAGTCATTCAGCATACGACTACTATAAGCACATGGTAAAACTTGAATGCATAGCAATAAAACAACCAACCAACTAAACTGTCTCCAAAACAAATGTAATAAACTTAGGAGAGAAATAAAACATAAAAACAGAAGTAAGCACAGGAAATGTAAATCAGAGAAGGGAGTTTTATTTATAGGTAATGAGTGCAATAATTTACCATTAGTACTTGGATGATCTTCAACAGGCTATCAAATTTTTCTTCTCACTGCAAGTTGCAAATAGTAGTCCCTTTTTTTTTCACATACACAAAGAGTGAAGCTCTAGCATAAGGCATAGGCTTGTGTCTTCTAACAAAAAAAAAAGCAAAATAACTTTCTGAATTTATTTACTTATCAGATAGAAATTACTGTAATGAATGAAAGAATCACGTTAAAATTATATGCAGTACTACTTACATTATTTTCCTGATTTCTGTTGCCCTGCATGATAGTAACGACACAGTTGTGAATGAAGTAAGCCAAGGATAAGGTTCCAGTAAGACACATGAATGTATTCTGAGGATAGAAAGAACAATTGTGACCTTCAAGATCTAAAATGTACATCACAGACAAAGTTTTATTTCATTAACAATATCAAACTCAGATGAAAATATTTTTCTACCATTAAACATTATTTACACTTCAAAATCATGTCATGTGGCTAACTTATCATTCACATCACTACTAATAATGTATACCACAACCACAAAATTGACTTTGACTGTGGCTGCCAAAACCAATTACACTACATTAGGCAATAACCTTGTACTAGTGCTAATATTCGTTTCACTACAAGCTCACCAATCACATATATATACGTATGCCTAATATTCATCCCAAGGTTCACAGTGTTTTTGTTTGTTTTGTTTGTTTACATAGTGTTTATACGTTGCATGGAACCCATGCAACGTATATACCCAATGGGACCAACGGCTTTACTTGACTTCTGAACCACGTCAAGAGTGAACTTCTATCACCAAAAATACACATCTCTAACTCCTCAGTGGAATGCCCAAGAATCGAACTCGCGGCCACCGAGGTGACAGGCAAAGATTATACCAACCACGCCACTGAGGCGCTTTAAGGTTCATAGTGTGACTGCCTGACAGAAGGGGGAATCACCTTCCTCACCTTTTGTGAGCCTCCTTTGCTGTTAACAAGTCTGTTCATTGTTTCCTTGGTGTTCACTTCAAAGCACGATCCATGTTTCAGTTTCAAAAACAATGATTTTCAATCTTCTCCCCCATATAATCATCATTTATTAAGGGGGCCGGCCGGCTAATGCCCTTTTTCAAGGACAGGACTTTGATATTCATACCACTTAATAAGGTGACTTGGGACATCTCCAAACCGCATATGATTTTCGCCTCTGACCTTCAGTTTTGTGACGCCAGGGCGATTTATCCCGAAAATAACCATTTTTTCAAAATCTATCTCCTCCCTTGATATTTAATATTAAGACCTGGGATTACTACCATATATAGACCTGATGTAGACCTCCAATCGAATGGAGAGTTTTTTTTCTAAAAGTCATTTTTTTGCAAGATATGAATTTTTTCAATATGGTAAAAGAAAAAAAATAAACCCTATAAATCAGGAGAAAAAAAATTTAAAAAAATTTAAAAAAAATACGAAACAAAAAAAATTGGAAAAAAGGGCTCTATTTGATTGTTCTATAATGTCTTCCTGAGTTATATACCAAATTTTCAATGTTATAGCTTTTTTAAAACTAAGTGAGAAAGATAGATTTAGAAGGTCAATAAGTATAGTTTTGAGATACGGGCGTTCAAAGTTTTCCTTCGTATTTCTATAAAGACAATGTTAATAAATAATGATTATTATGAAATGACAATTTGTCCAAAATTGCCATTTTTTTCCTAACTATACAAACCTGAGGTCCTTTTACAATAGGAAGGTACTAGCGGCAGCTGGATAGGTCGTAAGCTTTCGAACAAGGGGTTCGGTAGTTAACTGCTTGTCCGACAGGCGCGAGCGCGCGACTGGTAGGTAAACAAATCACTTTTGCTTTTGGCCCAAGCAAAAACTGCAGAGTGAGGGGTGGCATGAGGTGGGGCTATGTGTAAAAGGACCTCAGGTTTGTATAGTTAGGAAAAATGATATTGTTATAATACAATAAAGTTTCATACATACTTACCTGGCAGATATATACATAGCTATCGACTCCGTCGTTCCCGACAGAAATTCGAATTTCGCGGCACACGCTACAGGTAGGTCAGGTGATCTACCTGCCTGCCGCTGGGAGGCAGGACTAGGAACTATTCCCGTTTTCTAATCAGATTCTCTCTTCCACCTGTCTCCTGCGGGGAGCTGGTGGGTCCATTAGTTTTGTATATATCTGCCAGGTAAGTATGTATGAAACTTTATTGTATTATAACAATATCATTTTCATACATTCACCTTACCTGTCAGATATATACATAGCTGATTGACACCCTTTGGTGGAGGGCAAGAGACAGCTAGTTACTGACTAGACAGGTAAACAACATATGTTGTAGGTATTTATAGACCTTAGTTCCTCTGTGTTTCTAGACGAAGGATTGACTTCCTAGCTATTGCATAGGAGTCTGCTTCATCTCAGAGCCTTAGCGAGATAGTGATCTGTGGCCAAGAGTTCTTGTGGATCTGTCGATGGGGTCTCTTCCACTTACTCGACAGAATCCTAACTGGCGTTTGTCAATGGGAGCACATCCGCTTATATGACAACACGCACTTATTTAAGGAGCGCAACACCGATCCCGATCACCTGTTCCTAACATGAGGGTTCGCGCTAAATTGAAAGAGAGTTATCCCCCAAACCCCCAAACTCCTTTCAAACCTCCAATAAAAGTCATTGAGTTAAAATAAATTCAACTCCTTACTAAAGGATCAGTGTCGGCTCCTTATCCCAGCACGTTTCATCCGCTGATACGTATAAACCAAAGAGAGAGAATCTCTCGTAGGTTAACTTGACGTCCTTCGTGTAATGAGAAAGCCAACCCATAATTGCTCTCCTATATGGTTAACGTTAATATGTCTTCCTGACATATTGTTACGAAAGAACAAGAATTTGCAACAGCTCGCACTTTAGAGCTTTTTAGATTCTCAGCTGTTTGAAGGTAATCATCAAGTCACTTATGAAATGCTCTAGAGATCACCATTGTTTCAAAGAAGACTAGGACTTTCTTTGAACTGGATCTCCTCTGGATTGAAGCCTAAAGCCTGGCTTGCGCCTGGCTGGCGCGAGGAGTATCCTGTTTAGAATACTCATGGCGCCTGACAGTCGTAAAACTATTCGAATACTCCTGGCACCTGGCAGGAGTATCGCTCTTCGCGAATACTGCTGGCGCCTGTTAGGAGTATAAGCTTCGGAATACTCCTGCGCCTGGGAGGAGTAACGTGCTTGGGATCCTCCTGGCGCCTGGCAGGCGCAAAGCGCCTCGAATACTCCTAGCTTTCAGCAGGCGCCTGGCGCCTGGCAGGCGCAAAGCGCCTCGAATACTCCTGGCTTTCAGCAGGCGCCTGGCGCCTGGTAGGCGCCTTTTCATCAGGCGCCTGGCGCCTGGCAGGTGCGCATTTTCATCAGCGCCTGGCGCCTGGCAGGCGCAAAGCGCCTCAAATCTCCTGGCTTTCAGCAGGCGCCTGGCGCCTGGCAGCGCAAAGCGCCTCGAATGCTCCTGGCTTTTAGTAGGCGCATTAATGTTCAGAATACTCCTGGCGCGTGGTAGGAGTATTAAGTTCCGAATACTCCTGGCGCCTGGGAGGAGTATAAGTTTCGTATACTCCTGGCGCCTGGGAGGAGTAACGCGCCTGGAATCTTCCTGGCGCTTGTCAGGCGCAGAGCGCCTCGAATACTCCTGGCCTTTAGTAGGCGCATTTTGTTCAGAATACTCCTGGCGTGTGGTAGGAGTATTAAGTTCCGAATACTCCTGGCGCTTGGGAGGAGTATAAGCTTCGAATGCTCCTGGCGCCTGGTAGGAGTCAAAATTCTAGAATACTCCTGGCTCCTGGGAGGAGTATCGAGGTCCGGGTACTCTAGGCGCCTGCAGGAGTATCTCTTCCCGAATACTCCTGACCTATGGGAGGCGCATCTAGTTCCGAATACTCCTGTGACTTGGTCGGAGTATCGCTCATGGAATGGCCTTTCGCATGGTTCCAGTATATGCGCTTAGCGGGCGCTATACTCCTATCAGGAGTTTCTCTCTTCTCCAGTTGGCTCTTGTTGCTTGGATGAAGATCTTGGCCTAGAACGATCTATAGTAAAGTCAGGCTCTTTGCGCCCTACTTGGCGCCTGGCTCCTAGTTGGCGCCAGACGCTTGGCAGGAGTTACTTCCTTCCTCACGTCTCGCCTGCCTAACGCATCGCTCCCCCCAGAGATGGCCGCTTGTGCGACAACTCCCCTGTAGGGTTCGTCGCGCTCGACAGGAGATCGGTATTTGGATCTCTTCATCAGAAGTTTATCATCCTTTTTACGAGTATGATCTTTAGAAAGTACTCCTACCAAAGACGCTAATTGCTCCTGCACATTCATCACAATTTTAGTCGTTCCATCCCGTAGACAATAGGAAATCTCAAAATTCCAAGAGACAAGTCTTCCTCCGCGGAGGATCATTATTGCATACTTCCGTTGCTACGAGTTCTCCTCCTACATTGTTTTTGACGAGTTTTTCTCGTTGCAGAAGCTTCCCTATCCTTGCCCGAAGGAAGGGAAGGAGCTTGGACTTTTAAAGAGATTCTGAGCTGAAATGGTTGATTTCTAGCTCTTGAATGCATCTCTCTGAACCTTTTGGGAAGTAGTTTGAGCCCTTCTCGCATTCCAAAGACTCTATCAGTAAACGTTTAAACATTTTCTTCTTCTGTAGATGACAAGTCACTACATTACCCGACAACGAAACCTCTATCTAACACGTTGATCCAGGAATAAAAGGCTTTAGTTCTCTTGCCAAACCTACTATGCTGGCCAGAACCCATTACCGAGTCGTCATAGAATTTGATTCCAGATTCTAAATCCCAAAATTTCACTTGTCCTCTTGATCGTTTAGGCCCAAGAGAACATTTGATTAGGCGCAGTTCCATTTTGTCGGACCACGGAATCTGAGGCCCAAATTAGGATCCCAATCTAGTATAAGATCTCTTAATCTTATCGTATAGAAGGTATTGTATAAGATCCCGAAGATCTTAATTCTTTACTATGTCTAATATTCTTTGTCTAGACAAGATATCTTTTCACTGTGTTCATGATAGCATAAATTACCAAGGTGATTCTTCCCTCTGAAAGGGAAGAAATCCTTATGTAGTTTCACAGAGGTATCGGAAGAGGACAGTTTCCCCTTTCTATCTAGCACGATCTGCAGCAACTCTATGTCTTTCACATATTTAAAGGAATTATCAAGCTTACCTTGAAAAATCCTCTCATTCATATTTACTTCTGGTCAGTCTGCACGCAGACAGACTCAGAGTGAATAGGTTTTTCAGGTCTAATATTTATAATAGATTCCGATCAAATCTCTTAGAAAAACCTTCCGCACATGCGAAAGAAGACGTGACTTCTGTGAATCCAACCTTTATTTCCAAAATGATGCATTCATCTTCTTCCTTAGATGGCCCATTTATTTTAATATGTGTTAAGAATATATACAACTAGGGGGGGCAAAAAAAAAACTAAAGTTATTCCCCTCTTAAAATTTTTAAAGATAGCGTATCTTGCTACCTCTCTTGTTCCGAAAAAGAAGCAATCTATAATAAGGTCGTTCATCTTCTGCCTTGCGAAGATATCTGTGAGTATTTTCCGCAGGGTCTGACAACTCATTCCAATGAATGTTAAATCGTGCTCTGCCTAATTAAAATTCTTTATTATCCTATCACATTGTGGTAACAGCATTCATCTATGAACTCTTGTAAGGATAGTAGGAGCGCTGTAATTAACCACGGTGTGTGCGTAAGGCTTAAGCGTATCGTTTATCTTAAGTGCATTTTCTACTACATTCTTTCTCGCCGAGGCAGAGAGATATCCTTAGCAACACGAATACGATTGTTATTCATGTTTGCCTAAAAAAAATTCCCTCAATTCGTGGTTAAGTCCATGATTTTCTGGGAATATACGGTGAAGCATTCGATCCTTTAGAGAGAAAGATGTAACCCCCATTCACGACGAGAACCGGATGGTACTGGATTGGCTCACAATTCCAGCCGTGTCGTTCACATGCCTGGCTGCCTTCATTCTGAGTTGCCAGTTACTCCTTTCAATGAATGGAAATAATAAAATTATTCTCGAGTCTAAGTCAACTCTCATAATGCAAATTTTAGGCAAACAACCTTTGTTAAATACCGAGGCTGAATAGGTATTGTCGTATAAACCTTTTAAGCGAAGTCTTTACTTGTAAAATGCTTTAAGGATATAGACAATCCCGTAGCGAACCAGACAGGCAACTATGGTATGCGTATTATGACTTGTCCTTCAGTAATCATATACAGCAAGCCTTATACACACTCTTTCCTTTCTGACATGCGAGAAAGAATATGAAACTTAATCTCTTCGTTCATTTCGTCAATAATCCCGAATGAGTATTAGTCGAAGATATTGCAATGACAACCGAGGATCGAAGATAATCTCTCCAGCTTTTATTATCTTGGAGATAAGTCCGTATTTTACTCCTTTCTTATCTGGAAGAGCCTCTAATCCATGAATGAGAGCTCGTACGAATCTTGTTCAACTTCCAAACGATTGCACCTCTTCTGTAAATGGTTGGTTGCAATCTATTTTGGAAGGATGGATGAATATCCTCTTACTAATCCTGAACTAATTCTCACAATTCTGCTTTATCTTCCATTCCTCAATTTTTGGGGCAAGATTGAGCAACCGAAGGAGAGCGCTTCCTTTCGAAAGGAGAAGGGCTATTCGCAGTATCGACTCTAACCTGACAAGGGCTACGGCAGCCTGTGCTACATCTTGAGTCCCTGCCTGAAAAAACCGAACTTGCTCTAGCCTTTATTGCAATAAGACGATCCTGACAAGGGCAACGGCCGCCTGTGCGACAACTCCCGTCCATATCAGGAAAAGCCTTGAATGTCTTTCACCCTTCGTCTGGAGACTCTCGGCGGTTTGTTAAGCTCTTCTTGTAGGAGAAAGTGTCTGGCGCTAAGCAGGAGTATCTTGCCTAGCATACTCCTGCGCCTGGTAGGAGTATCACGTTCCGAATACTCCTGGCGCCTGGGAGGAGTATCATGCTCGTCGGCATACTCCTGGTGCTTGGCAGGAGTATCGCGTTCCGAATACTCCTGGCGCCCCGATCTCTGTATATTTGTTCTTGCTAAGAATTCGACAATACTTCCATTTTCGACATAACCCTCCCTTTCTTCTGAATGAAAGGACTTCCATTTCCGATGAAGATCCTGGTTCATCGTGCTTCAGGCGCTTTGCGCCTCGTTTCAGACGCTTTGCGCCTCGTTTCAGGCGCTTTGCGCCTCGTTTCAGCGCTTTGCGCCTTGTTTCAGGCGCTTTTAGGCGCATTGAGCCTCTTTACTGGGGTTTCATGTCCAAGGCGTTAGAAGCTTAAAAATTATATATATGTGTGTAATCATTAAACGAGATCCATATAAATCATTCAATCAACAAATATCCTTTAATATCTAATTCGATCTCTCAGAATAGATATTTTTTCATATACATGTACCGATGAGGAATTTATTGAAATAACTACTTTAAATCCCCATGGGATAGAGCCCCCCCCCCCGTCCAGCTGTACGGGGGGGACGAACCCGATAGAGCAATGCCTCTACCGCAATCTTCTCTCCGTCTCTTCTGAGGTTCCGATAGCCAGACGAGAGTATCTTGCATTTTCATTTAACCTACGCCGTTGAATGTTTCTTCTCATTATTCGTTAAGACGATAATTAATAAGGGGAACACATTGAATTAGGATGCCTTTCCAATGGCTATCCCTGGCAGTCTGGGACATTCTACAGAACCTGCCGAGGGGACGCCTGATCGGTGGGGATTCTCCATAACCTCCGTACGGCTTTCGACATTCCTTCTCTCTGGGCCTGTGAGTCTGGAAGAGGTCTAGGCCTGGGAGCGAGACAGAGCCGATCAGACGCACCCTCTAATGCAATGGGGAACACTAATCATTCTTACCTTATAATAGGCTCGTAGCTTGAGCTAAATTCCTTTATCTTCAAATTGCAAATGAATTTGTAGTTTCTGTGAAGTAAGAAGGTGATGAGGAAACAACACTACTAGTACTGTTAATATTCTAACTGCTTGTCAGAACGAGGGCTATTAAAGCTCCTAAAGAAAGCATATCTAGTTCTATGTTTTCTGACTTCCTCAAATCGGAAGTTACCTTATTTTCCTCAATCAAATTCTAACATTTATTACACTTCATCAATGAATAAATATTTATATTTCCCTTTCTTGCAAACTATGTAATTGTCTACCGAACACTTCGGTAGTTACATATATTCTTTCTTCGAAAACTTCGAAGTTAATTCTTATTAAAGTTATTAAAAAGTTATTAAAAAGTTATTAAAACGTATGCCAAACCAGCGATCCAGTACTTCCCTGTAAAAGTCGGCCAGAAGATCGATGGCGATGAAACACGAAAATCCATCAGGAGGGAAAGCAAACATATGTTTACCTTGCCAGCGACAGAGAGAATCTGATTAGAAAACGGGAATAGTTCCTAGTCCTAGCCTCCCAGCGTCAGGCAGGTAGATCACCTGACCTACCTGTAGCGTGTGCCGCGAAATTTCGGAATTCGAATTTCTGTCGGGACGACGGAGTCGATAGCTATGTATATATCTGACAGGTAAGGTGAATGTATGAAAATGCAATTTTGGACAAATTGTCATTTGTTCCGACACGGCATACAAACCTTCGGTCCTTTTACAATAGGAAGACTCACTTCTTGGTGGGTGGAATCTGAGTCTTTTGTGAACAGACTGGTGTTCGCCCAACCTTGGAAGCCTCCCTGGTCGTAAGAGCGAGGGAGGGATCCAAGCCTCTGTCCGATTGATCGGGGTGTGCACCGCAGGATCAATGGTCAGACCTCTGGACCAAGTACTAAGAGAGAGGCAAGCGTATCTCTTCGTACCAGCAAACAAGAACAAGTTCCTATTTGCAAGAGGCAACAACGTTATGGTTTGTCTCTTGTTGGCATCCACTTCCCCCCCTTGTAGGAGGAAGTGGTGGATATTCGCTCCCATCCCTAGTGAAAGGGATAGGATGGGGCTCTGTCGAGTAGCTCACCGGCATCTCGTCCTTATCCAGCAAGGTGATGACCGTATCCCTCTACCCACAGGTAGAGGGGTAGAAAAAGATAGGAAGAGAAGCCAGTCACTCTCTCATTCACTTATCTATTCTTACAGTCACACCAGGACTCGATGCTGTTCAGCCTGCTAGGGTCTGGGTTAGCTACACAACGTGTTGAGCAGCCACCACGGGTCCTAAGGAAAACGATCCAAGGACCTGTGGGCAATATCCAAAAGGTAGAAGGAGGTGCCAGTGGTCTGGTTGTACCAGACCCCTGCCTTCAGCCTGCGCCACGGAGAAGTTCTTGTGTAACTCGAGGGAGTGTACTTCTAGGTCATCTTGCTGCTGACGAAGAGTCTTCAACACTCCGCCTGGAGTCGAGTTTCTTCAGAAAGCGCGGTCGCGCTTTCACACGGCAAAGCAGCATCTCCTTCGCATCGAAGGCGGTGAAGTCCATTAGGGAGGGGACTGTGAAGGACTCTAACCGATCGTCAGGAACCGAAGGGTTCAGAGTCTTCGCTACGAATTCGGTACGAAATCGAGCGTCACGAATCCCCATCCCCTGGATGCTTGACTTCGCAGGCAAAGTCATGCAATTACCTCAGAGGAAAAGAAGGGAATTGTCGTATGACCTATCCCTCTTCTCGACTTCGGTGATGTCCTGTAACCCATACTGGTCTATCCGTCTGCAGCGAAGTTGTTGTTCTCGGTAGTGGATAGGACACCGACACTCAATGTTTGGGTGTCGATGGTATGGGTACTGTGACAAGCCGTTAGGACGAAGAAAAGATTGTTATGGAACAACCGAACTAAGTCCACAGCGAAGTTCGTAACAGACTTGGGCGCTCTGACAGCTGCCTACTGACTGCGTTCGGTAGGAGGCAAGTTGTCCAACGCACCCGAGCAAGTCACGTGACCTTCGCCTTAACAGGGTTATGCCAAGAGACTAAACAAATAATTTGTTCGTCACCGATGCCAGAAGGCAAGGTGATGACTCTCTTAAGGCATGTGCCCAACAGGCGAAAGTCAATTGCCTTCTAGAGACCGAGGTCCTTGATGGCAAGATATCTCATAGTATAGTTGATTCTCGGGTAAGGAGAAAACAACACTATGTGACTTGAAGACGAAGGTTGTACAGAAAATGCAACCTACGTCTCACAGCTGAACCGAGAGAAGGATTCTCAAGATTCTGAACCTGTGCTACAAAGACTGAGAACGCTAACCGCTATTGATTGCTGTCCGGTGAGGATCGTAGTTGCAATAAAAGCGGAGCGCTTCCAGTAATGAAGACAGGGAACTACTGCCTGAAGAACTGCTTCTCATGGCTGAACATTTGGAAGTAGAGCTGTCAGGTCGGAGAGTAGGCGATGTCTTCTGACATATCTGTTAATTCGGGGCGAGCAATGAAATTGCACACCTACGAATACGAGATATTTTGAAGACAAACTCAGATGTCTGCAAAAATCATTCGCATTATCGCAGTGCGATGCAGCGGTTGACTAGTACAGAACTTCTGTTACCGTGCGGTAAACAGAAAGATGACAGAGTCCAAGAGATATCTCTGTTGAAAATTCTCGCAATGTCGAAGGCGATGAAATCGAGCGTCACAGCAGTAGATGGTCCTTCATTATTGCGAGAATCCCCGTTAATCAGAGACCTAAGTCCATGATTGTTGGGCAGAGATACGGTTCGGTAGTCAATCCAACCAGGGGAGAGAGAGACGTAACCAACCGTGCATCTCAGAGACCTAGCTGATACTGAGCCGCTATCAGGCAGTTCAATACGCAGTAGCTCTCGGTGACTCGTCATCCTGAGTTGCCAGGTAATCCATTATTCCACGAAGGAATGCGTTCGGCTAGAACCATCGAGCATAAAGAATACGCTCGAGCAATTATATTTTAACCGAAACGGATTTCGGTAAATACCAAAAGCTGATTTGGTGTTGTCATGACAATACCAAGTATCTAAAATCGAAACTGATAACTGCTGGGAGGTGCAGGCAACCCCAAGAGTTGCAGTTCAATTAAGATACAATTCGTCTCGGTCACAAACCGTAGAGTTAACTACGGTATGCGCCTACCCCACGGACAATTCAACTGTTAAAGAATCATGTCGCGAGGGTAATATACGTAGTATATTTGTAGGTTCTGTACCACGACCTCCATCCTAAATTCTTTTCCCCTCGAGGAATGAGAATAAGGATTGGAGATCGACCAGCCTTCGTTTCTCTTTATTCAAGAGAGTGAAGGAGAAGTCTTTCCCAAAGGAAAGCTTCAATGGTGAACAGAATACCGAAGACGATAGTTCAAGCCAAACTGGAAGTTCCCGTCCGTTCTTCTCTATTCCAGGTTAAGCGCCTACTGTGAGATACTCTTCTTTCAGCAGCGGTCTTCTTCCAAATGCTAGAAATTACAGGAATTCGAGCATAAGCGAGGTTCCCGATTATCGTGTAACAATTATCGGGGATTCTCGCTCACTTTGGACCGTGGTCTCGCCTGAGTGTTTGGAGATCGTAAAAAAACTCGAACACTCTGAGTGCGCTAGAAATTCCGTAGAATTCTAAGCACTCTGCGAAACCCCCCACCGAATTCGTCAGACGATATCGGCTGGTGGTCCTCTCGATTCCCGTAGAAATCGAGAGAAAGGGGCAGGATCCCTCCTCAATGACGGGGCCGGGGCTTACGTCAGGTAGGACCCGAAGGTCCCCCCCGCCCCCCGGTAGCGCAGCCCCTAACGTGGGATCTTACAGAGAAATCTCTGTAGGATCCCTCCCCTTTCCCTCGTAGCCGTAAGGAGAGAGGGAATGGGGAGGAATTGGATACTGGCTCGCCTTCCCAGCGGATCTAGCAGTTGGAGAAGAAAGGAGCAGCCATCGCCTTACGGCGATGGCCTCTCAGAGCCTGGGAAAACGTATCGTCAGGAGAAAACGTTTTCCCGAGGAGGGTTACGAACTCATACTGTAGGTAAGTGTCTGCCGCCACTGTGAACGTCGTCTGGGTGGGGCTGATCGACACCTGACAGTAGAGAGCCGATACCGCTCCGACTCATTCCAGTCCTCGTCGAGGTCGAAACCTCAGGAGGACCGAAGGGGTATTTAAATACGGTGTCCGAAGACACGTATAAACGCCTCTGTCGCAGTAGAGGAGGTGAAGTAGCTTGTTCGACCGTCCAGAACTAGAGAGAGCCTTCTTGTCCGGAGACGAGAGACTACCTGGTTCAACACAGTCGGCAAGCTCCGATCGCGGCCGACCCACCGTCGATTTGGGTTCCCTCTCGGGCCCCAAAACGACTCGAGCCGAGACGTGGCTCTGCTGGTGGGAGCGGCGATCCTTCCCCGAGGTCATTGTGCTGACGAATCAGCGCCGTAACCTCGGCAAAGTTCCTCTGGATCTCGGAAGTCACAGCATCTTGCAGAGTGGGACCGTTAAGCCCTTCGAACAAGAGCATATTCCGAGACCTTCCTCCTAAGAAGGGGGAACAGCGACAGCCCTCTCGGTCTTTCCCCATCCACTTGCGCATACGCCCTGGCCGGTCCAGAACCGTGCCTGCACGTAGGGCGTTGTGGTGGGATCATGAGGGGCGCACCCCTCACGATCACTCCTCAATACCTCGCTCCTCCCGGTGTAACCGGGTGGTGATTGAAGGTACGGAGAGGCAGACCTGACGCTCCCCTCGTTGCTCGCTGGCAGAACCAGCAGGCTTGGAGGGCTGCAGGCGATCGTCAACCCGCGGTGGCGATCGAGCTGCAGGCCTGGTCGACCGTCTCGCTGTGGAGAACGGCTGGACTGAGCACAGCGGCTCCGATCTCGAGTGTCAGAAGAGCTGGTGCTGGTTGCCGTACCCGGTCGCTTTCTGTGAGAGCGACGGTTAGGCGACCTGCAGGCTCCACTGTCACAGTGAGACCGGTGCTTGTCCTCACGGCACGTCACGTCGCTGGTTCCAGCCGTGGCTGGCACCGGCGAACTGGGAGGACCTCTTCCCAGCCTCAGCCCGTGGTCGGTCCGTGGACCGTCACGTCCCCGGGTAGCCAGCTGTTCGCCGCGAGAGTGAGAGCTGGTCTGGTGAGAGTCGCATGAGCGGCTGTCCACCAGTCTTCCGCCCCGTGCCGTGAACCTGACGCTGAGCGGACTCAGAGGTCTGGTTCCTGGCTGCACGGTCGCTGGTAGCGACCGTACACTCGGTACCTCCCGCGAACGAGAGGCCGAGACGGACCCTGATGCAGTGGCAGAACCACTGACACCAGGCGAGGGAGTACCGGTGTTAGCCGGTACCCCTCTGGTCCCCGTAGTCTTCTTCCTTGCGGAAGAAGAGACGGGCCCCGCTCTACCCGAAGGAGCAGGAGGACCAGCGGAAGGAACCCTCCCCGCCACCCGAGGTGAGACGGGTCCCGAGAAGCTCCCGAGGGAGACTTCTTAGGAGGGAGGAGGCAACCTTCTTCTTCCTCGGCTTGTGAAGCCTTAGAAGTCGAAGGGGAAGAGGCGGCAGCCGACGACGATGAAGAAGATTGAAGACGACGACGACGACACCTTCCTCCTCTTCTTCGTCAGCTTCCTCAGGACAGACGTAAGATCTGCTATCAGGGCGGAGCCGGGGCTGCTGTAGCCGAAGCCACAGGCCCGGACGCACCTGTACAGACAGACCAAAGTCTGGGTAGTACCACCACGAACAGGGACGACATCAGCAGGTATGGGCATCTCAGGAACAGCAGGCACAGCCAGCACAGCATCGGTAGGGACAGCCAACGCAGCAATGGCAGGGACAGCCAGCGCAGCAACGGCAGGGACAGCCAGCGTAGCAACTGCATGGACAGTCAGCCCAGAATCGGCAGGTACGGCAGGCAGCACCGGAAACACAGGAATGGAGCATCAGCCAGCAACATCCTGGTACCGGCGGCAGGTCCAGGGGCGAGCTCTAGGGCAGCGGAAGTGTGGTCGCTGCAGCGCGGCAACCACGAGCGGCGGCGGCACGCCCCCCTCTCGGTATGGCGGAACGGCACTTCACAGCGGCTGTAGGCAAGACTGTTACCACGTGAGGCGAGTACACCAGGTGAGGAGGGACGTCGTCCACCTGGTTGCGTGGTCACCACTCCATGGGTGACCGCAGTAGGCCCAGACATAGAACCGCAGCCCCTGGACACTAGCACGCCCTTGCAAATGGAGGACGCCCATACCTCACCAAGGTCCACCCTCGTGGCAGTAGCACCTGCGGAAATAACAGTAGTAGCGATTAGTGGGGGGGAAGTCCCCTCGCGCGGAGGGGTGAGCCCTCTCTGAACGAGTGGAAGACCCCTAATACAATTGTACATCGGGCACCGAGCGCCCTACCCCGCGCTCGACGGATCGGGCGAGGAGAAGAACGCCGATAACCTCCCCCCCCCCAAGGGGAAGGCCATCTGTGGGAGCTGAGCGTGGGGGGGGTTCTCGTTCCCCACCCCGCACAGTACCCATGTACCCAACAACAATATAAGAGCCCGAGAGCAATCGTGCCATCGGCCCGAATGCAAGGGCATAAGGATCAATTCCCTGACTGAGCGGAACTTGAACCAAATAAATATTGATGCAATCAATTTATATATGAAAATGAAAAGACTACTGCGCTTGCGATTTCACTTCATACAAATAAAAGGGGAAGGATCAATTCCCGGGAATAGCGGAAACATTGATCCCAGTAAACAATGCAATCTCAATAAAAAATGAAAATGAAAAAGAACTGCACTTGCGATTTCACTTCATTCAAAAATAAAAAGGGGGAAGGATCAATTTCCGGGTAAGCTCGGACACTGATCCAAAATGAGTATTGCTACAATCAAAATAATATATGAAAATGAAAAAGAATACTGTACTTGCGATTCCACTTCCATACTGAATAAGTTTCCGTGCCGAGCGCATTCGTTCGGCAACGGGCATACAGGTCAAAAAAATATAAATGAAAGAGCACTTACTTACGATTTTCATCTACACATTTCCAACCCAATCTACGCTCGGAGCGAGCGCTCCCGCCCTCGGCACCGAGCATACACATACGAGGATCATTTCTGAAAATGAATTCCCGCACTTACGCCCTTCAGTCCCGGCACTCGGGTAATCGGAGGGCGTGGTGAAACCAAGATCCTTTAATTCACAATTGAATTCAATGAAATGATTGTACTTACAATTCAGTTTCACTAGATAAATAGAAAAAGAAAAACACCAATCATGCGAAAGCAAACGACGATGAAGCGGGCAGAGAGCGATGATACACGTCCACCACACGCCAGCAGGCCGAAAGCAAAAGTGGTTTGTTTACCTACCAGTTGTCGCGCGCTGCGCGCCTGTCGGACAAGCAGTTAACTACCGAACCCTTGTTCGAAAGCTTACGACCTATCCAGCTGCCGCTAGTACCTTCCTATTGTAAAAGGACCGAAGGTTTGTATGCCGTGTCGGAACAATTCATATTTCATTTTTGGGTTTTAAAAAAACCAAAACTTTGTTATTTATCATGAATGAAGATCTCTTTGCTCAAAGATCGTCGTAGCCTTGGTCACAGTGTGACGCGTGCTGTCAAGCAAGACGGAGGCGTTACTAAGCAACCCTCCACCCTCTCTCTTCACTAACTACGCATATATGATATTCTGTAATAATACTTGAGCGATTTTTCTTCGTCTGTATGTTAGCAAGATGTTTTCCTTGTCTTTTCCTCATTGGCATGATGAAATTCTTGCTGAAACCTACATAAACATACGTAAATGCAGGCGTATGTCAGAGGTGAAATGGAAACGTGTAGACCATTCGACGTCCGTAACCGCACTAAATCAGGACTGGACAATGGACTTGGCCTGAAGTCTCCTTCTCGACTCGGGGAATGTCTACAGATGCCATTTCTCCCAATTTCTTTGACAATAATTATCAAAATTTACGATAATAGAGGAAATATTGCATTTTCTTGTACGGATCAATGTTTTAGGCTTATTGAGTTACGTTAACTAATTACCCTGTAACTACGAAAGTAAGAGGAATTTTGACGAAATATTTCGTATACGTATTCTCAATTGCCATATGAAGCTCCCATGAATTTTTCATGACTTTGCATTTTCGCCCTATACCTCCATATATAGGCGTTCCGGCCGGCCCCCTTAAAGCTCTTCTTCACCACTGTGCTCAGTAAGTAATAAACAAGTAAATTATTCATTTAGCATGTACTGATTAGTCACTGGTGTCATGTTCTTAAAACACCAGCTTCATAGGTGTGGCTATCAGTAAGTAATGAACTTTTTCTTTATCCATACAATTTAACTATTTCTCATTGTTTTTTTCATTACTATCTGTGTGAATTATTTTCTATATTATTAAATGCTTACTTTTCCCTTTTTCTTCTCTGTGCAGCAATAAAAACGATCACATTAAACTTTATTTACGCCTTACTTTTACCCCAAAGTTTTATGGGCACTATCAGTTTCATTTTCTATGTAAGTAGGCTGACTTTGCATTTATTCTGTCTTTGCATTTATCAATTTACTTTCATGTAGTATATGCTCACACTGAATTAGTGTACCAGTTTACCTAATATTAAGTACTCTATCCTCTATGTGGTTCATGAGATACATTTATCCTGTTGCTAATTACATGTGGAATGGTGAATATAGTTAATTTATTCCAAATTTTGATAGTTAACATCCCTTGATAACACATGATTCATATCACTATATTATTCTGTAAATATAGTGCATAACATATTCACACAAGGTTTCCATGAATGATATACAATAACCTAAGCTCAAGCAGCCTATGATGTGTTTTTGAACAGAGTGAAGACTTTGTTAATTCTTATATGCCTAACCAATTGAATAACAATATTTCTGTAATATATCTTTGATAAACCCTGCACACACACACACACACACGCACGTAGATATGAAATAAAATTCTGTTCGAATTTTCATATAAAGATATCAAAACGTAAGTACAAAAGGGTAGCTACTTGCTTCAAACACACATACATACTCACATGCAGTGCATACAGTAGTACTCTTCTTTTATTGTTGCATTTATTAATGTACTTAATAGCTTGCAAGAACCTCCTAAAATTTACCAAGAAATAATGATAAATAATAGAAGAGGGAAAAAAAGAATTATATATTCACAAACAACTGCTTCCCTAACTCTGGTGTATCATTTAAGCTAACCTGCCAGGTTTTCATTACCTAACAGATTCCATTACGCATTAGGCAGCTGCACACATGAACTGTTTATTAAGTTGAGGTACTACTATACTCTCTACTTTTTTAGAAACATATACTTGGGAATTGCCTGGTATTTCTAAATGGTGGTACCTGGCTACCTTAATTACCTTTTAATCAATCAAGGGGCACCTCTTATATGGCTTTCACTACATCAAAACTCAAATTACCCTCTCATTCAGGGCATTAAAAACAAAATAAATAGATAAAAAAATAAAATAAAAAACAAGACTTCAACATGTATTGGCTACCATCTCTTGTGCTTATGGCCAGTGTGAATGTACATTACTTCCATTCCAAACCTGAAAGACTCTTACCTGACAAGCAACTTGTTTTACATACTATAGACTGTGACTTTACTAGGTACAAGACTTAGTTCCTGACTCATTCCAGTCACCAAGTGTTCTACTGACTTCTAAGGATATCTAACATTTAAAACATTTAGCATCTTGTTTTCCTGCCCTAAATATTGAGTTAAGCATGCAAGACTGAAAAGTTTGCAAGTATCCCACTAATCACACGGGGAGACCCTCCTCCCTGCCCCACAAACCTTACTGCCTCACAAACTATACATGAAAAGTAAGGTAATGACAGATACACATATGGATCTAAATGGCTCATACACAATATGTGTTAAAGTTTGTACTTCTCTATCAGCCCCACATTTTGATTTTTCTTATTCAACTTACTTTCTCTAAAATACAGAAATTTACACACTGGAAGAATAAGCCAAGAGCCTCATGGCATCAATGTTGTTCTGGGCCTTCTCCAGCCCAGAATTTTGAAATGAGTCCCAGATCCACAATAACGCAATTCATATTCATGGCCAACAATACAGTATTATGATTTTCCTTCCAGCCATGTTTGCTAATTATAAGAGGCATTTCCAGATTTCTTTTTCCATATTTCCATCACTGATAATGAAGGGAATGGACTTTTGGAAAGAAGTAATGTGTATACAATTTTAAAAAGTTGGAATTTTTTTTCTAAAACTTCCATCTTCCTGATAGAAAAAGAAAAAACTATGACCTTTGGAACATAAATATTAGGCATATATATATCTGACAGGTTTGTACAAACTTTTTTGCTTTAAATAATAATATTGGGCTTGTATGACAAGCTTGTTTTGCGTGACAAAAATACAGTTTTTCACTGTGTGAAATATCAATTGCCTTTTAAGTTTTCAGATTGAATGAAGATTATACTTTAAGCAGTTTTTTGAATTACCTGTAGACAAACTTTCTTCCATAAGTATCAGTCAAGTAATACATACCTTAGACAAATGTGCAGCAAATACTTTTAATTTTGAAAGAAATCAAGCAACAACAACAAAATTTCAAAATTCACAAGCTTGGTAACCAAAATTTGGCACTGCAAGCCTGTATACAATGTCAGGCAATGCAAGAACTTAAAACTATAGACTGAGCAGATAAATGATTAAGTCACTGTATATTTCAAAATATAATCAATGAAGATAAATGCAGCTTCCATGATTAATACTTGAAATCACAACATATGAAAATGCTCCTTCACTGTTAACTTTCTATCTAAAGTAAAAACATCTTCTAACAAGACTAAATGCTGACTAAAAGGGAACAACCAATAATGATGAAATTTCTTCAAAGCAATAACCTACCTTAAATAGAGGAACGTAAAATTCATCAGTGGGATCAGTAAAGTTCAAGTTGATCCCCCAAAGGGCAGCTTTTGATATCACAAATAGATACATCACTAACACAGATATCGCACCTTGAAGCAAAGAGAAAAATAGTCAGTACGAAATTTCCTTTAAAACAGATAAAATACTTTCTATCACTCCTAATATCTGTGATATTCACGCAGCAAGAGTGAGAGGGAGAAAAGTATGTGGATACTTTTTACATGATAATTATTATTATCATTATTATTATGACATATTGTTATTACTACTATAAAAAAATTTGTTTTAATGCATTCAGCTTATGCTTCTTCTTTTTTTTTAAATTCTTAATGTCAGCTAGTATATTAATACAATAAATTTCCAAAGGACATGGCAAGATACACTATTTTTATTGTTTCAATGAAAACAGGCAGTCGTCTACAGAGAGCAAATACTCGTAGAAAATGATATTGTTATGTTACAATAAAGTTTCATACATACTTACCTGGCAGATATATACATAGCTAAGACTCCGTCGTCCCCGACAGAAATTCAAATTTCGCGCCACTCGCTACAGGTAGGTCAGGTGATCTACCGGCCTGCCCTGGGCGGCAGGACTAGGAACCATCCCCGTTTTCTATCATATTTTCTCTCTTCCACCTGTCTCCTGCGGGGAGGCTGGGTGGGCCTTTAATTGTATATATCTGCCAGGTAAGTATGTATGAAACTTTATTGTAACATAACAATATCATTTTCATACAATCAACTTACCTGTCAGATATATACATAGCTGATTGGCACCTTTCGGTGGAGGGTAAGAGACAGCTACTATATGGAATAGACAGGTAAACAACATATGTTGTAGGTATAAATAAAACCTTGGTTCCTACCTGATAAGGTGGTAGACTTCGTGGGTGTTTTGCCCAGTAGTCTGCATCACCTCAAGAAACTTTAGCGAGATATGTGATCTATGGCCAAGAGTTCTTGTGGGTCTGCCGATGGGGTCTTATCCACTTACTCGGCAGAGCCTAAAAGGACTTTGTCATGGGTGCTGATCCACTTATATGACAATACACCTTATAAGGAGCACACAACCAATCCCGACCACCTGATCCTAACCATATGTTAGAACTAAGGATTGTTACGAGTTATCCCCGAACTCGTCACAACAACCGTAACTCAAAAACCACTACGCACACATACATAACTTTAAAAAAAAAAAAACAAAAAAAAAAATTATACCCAACTAATTGGATATGACAAGAATTCTCTTACTGAACAACATAGACGGCCGCCCGTGCGAGCCTAAGTCCTCTATTGTTCGAAGAGACTCTCGACCATATCCAAAAAGAAGAACAGTATATACATAAGGATTGGTGTAGGCTCCCGTACCCAGAATCGTATCTGCCGATACGTAAGGACCTAGAGAAAAACACTTCTCATACGTCAACCACGCACGTCTTTCAAGTAATGAGATGCAAATACTGAGTTGCATCTCCAATATGTCGTATCTATGATGTTTTAAAGCGACATATTCTTATAAAACGAGAGAGACGTCGCAACCGCTCTTACTTCATGAGCTTTACTCTCAGTAGTTGTAAACTGTTCGTCAGGACAGACCTTATGAGCGTCCGTAATGACGTTTCTTACAAAGAACGCCAGAGCATTCTTGGACATCAGTCGTCTTGTGGGGCTTTTACCGCGCACCAAAGACCTTGTCTAGAGCCTCCCAACTGACGCTTTCTCTGAAGGTAGAACTTCAGCGCTCTAACAGGGCATAGAGACCTCTCTGCTTCTCTGCCTACGAGACTCGACATTCTTTGACTTCGAATGACTTAGGCCAGGGTTATTCGTGGGATTCTCGTTTTTTCGCTAAAAACAGGGTCTTAAACGAGCAAATAGCCGAGTCTCCCTTGAATCCTACTTTATCCTGCAGAGCTTGTAATTCAACTAATTCTCTTTGCCGTAGCTAAAGATAATAGGAAAGGCATTTTCTAGTTATGTCTCTAAACGATGCCAGATGAGGAGGTTCGAATCTATCCGATGACAGATATTTGAGGACTACGTCCAGGTTCCAGTTCGGAGGTACTGGTTCCTTAGACTTTGAAGTCTCAAAGATCTTATGAGATCGTGGAGATCTTTGTTATTTGCCAGATCTAATCCTCTGTTCCTGAATACAGCCGAGAGCATACTTCTGTATCCCTTTATTGTGGATACGGCTAGATGAGATTTTACTCTCAGGAATAGCAAGAAATCAGCAATTTCCGCTATAGAGGTAGAGGAGGAGGACAACTTCTTGGTACCACCACCTTCTAAATACTCCCACTTCGACTGGTATACTTTCGTAGTGGAGGTTCTGCGTGCTCTCGCGATCAGCGCTTGCCACTTCGCAGAGAAAAGCCTCTCGCTCTGACAAGTCTTTCGATAGTCGAAAGGCAGTCAGAGCGAGAGCGGGGAGGTTTTGATGGTACCTTCTTGAAGTGTGGTTGTCTGAGAAGATCCGTCCTTCTTGGTAGGGATCTTGGAAAGTCTACGATCCACTCTACCACCTCCGTGAACCATTCCTGGGCCGGCCAAAAGGGGGCTATTAACGTCATCCTCGTCTCCTTTGACGCCGCAAATTTTTAAACTTTTTCATTACTAACCCCAGGATTTTGAATGGGGGAAAAGCATAAACGTCTACTCGAGACCAGTTTAGCAGGAAGGCGTCCACCATAATTGCTCTTGGATCTTCCCCGACCGAGCAAAACACTGGGAGCCTTTTTGAAATGAATGTTGCGAAGAGATCCACATGAGGAGTTCCCCACAGAGACCGAGAGATCGAGACACACTTCCTCGTGTAGTGTCCATTCTGTATGAAGGACCTGGTTCCTCCTGTTGAGACCTGCCGCCCTCACATTCCTTACTCCCTGTACGAACCTTGTCAGCAGGGAGATGTTCCTGTGAGACGTCAAAGTAATAGATCTCTCGTGAGCTCGTAAAGGAACGAGGAGTGACGTCCCTCCCTGTTTCCGAATGTAGGCAAGTGCGGTGGTGTTGTCCACGTTTACTTGCACTACCGTGTTTGACACCAGCGGTTCCAGGCTCTTCAAGGCCAGATGTACGGCGAAGAGCTCTTTGCAGTTTATGTGCCAAGACACCTGTGCTGGTTCCCAGGTGCCTGACACTTCCTCTGAGCCTAATGTCGCTCCCCAACCTCTCTCCGACGCGTCGGAGAACACACTAGGTCTGGGTTCTGTGTTCTTAGAGAGATCCCATCGTTCTCTTCCAGAGGGAGCAACCACCACTGTAGGTGCGACTTTATCTCCACTGGAATGGGAAAAACGTCCGACAGTTGTCCGGTTTTCCAGCTCCAAGACCTCTTGAGGAAGAATTGAAGAGGACGTACATGCAGTCTTCCTAGAGGGACGAATTGTTGTAGCGAGGAAAGCGTCCCCCTCCCCAGAAGGCTCAACCATTCCCTCGCTGACGTTTGTTGCTTCTCTAAGAAGAGAGAGAACTATTCGCAAACCTTTTGCGATTCTCTCTTGCGAAGGAAAACTCGAAAAACCCCGAGAATCCATCCGAATCCCCAGATAGACTAGGTCTTGTCTGGGGGTCAGCTGAGACTTCTCGAGGTTCACAAGCAATCCCAACGCTTTGATTAAATCGAGGAGTTAACTTTAGTCCTCCAAGCACTGTCTCTCCGATCTGGCCCCTGATGACCAGTCGTCCAGATACATCGAGACATTCACTCCTTTGAGGTGAAGAAACCTCGCCACATTCTTCATCAGGCTTGTGAAGACCTGAGGAGCTGTGGACAGGCCGAAACACAAGGCTCTGAACTGAAAGATCCTTCCCCCCGTCATGAAATGGAGGTACTTCTTCGATGAAGGGTGGATCGGGAACGTGAAAGTAGGCGTCCTGGAGATCTAAAGACACCATCCAATCTCCCTGACGTAATGACGCCATGACTGAAGCAGAAGTCTCCATGGAGAACTTCTCCTTCTGAACAAATTTGTTCAGAGAGCTGACGTCCAGTACTGGTCTCCAGCCTCCCGAGGCTTTCGCCACCAGAAAAAGGCGATTGTAAAACCCCGGGGAGCGTTGATCCCGTACCAATTCTATCGCTCTCACTTGTCCCACATTTGCTCCACCATCGATCGAAGAGTATCCCTCAGCACAGGATCCTTGTATTTGGCTGAAAGTTCCCTTGGTATTGACGTTAAGGGAGGAGTGTTCAGGAAAGGGATACGATATCCCTTCCTTAAGATCGCCAAAGATGACGCGTCTGCATTTATCAGTGTCCAGGCTTCCACAAATCCCAGGAGCCTGGCACCTACTGGTGCTTGGAGGAGAGAATCTTCATTTTCCTTTCTTAAAGGGACGAAAAGCAGATCTACCTCTCTTCTCTGGAGCCTTCCTCCTTGTGGAAGGTCTGGAGGTCGAACACCTCGAAAGGGCTGCACCGTTGTACTGGGTCCTTTCTTGTCCGATGCAGAAACAGGTTTCTTCTTTCTTGCTGACTGCGTCAGCAGATCCTGAGTTGCCTTCTCAGTTAAAGAATGCGCAATGTCCTTTACTAACTGAGGAAGGAACAAAAGTCAGATAGAGGCGCATATAGAAATGCTGCTCTCTGAGGCATGTGAGACTGCCTTTAGTTAAGAAGGCGCCATATACAGTCCTTTTCTTTAAAAGACCTGCTCCAAACAAAGAGGTTATTTCAAAAGATCCATCCTGTACCGCCTTGTCAATACAAGACAATATGCATAATAGGGCTTCAGGTTCGATTCCTTCCGATCATGTGCTTTCTTGGACATTCACCCCAAGGGACCAATCTAAGAAGTTAAAAACTTCCAATACACGAAAGAGTCCCTTGAGGAGATGATCCAGTTCCGAAATACCCCATGTAATCCGTGCAGAATTGAGACTTGGACGCCTTGAAGCGTCAACCAAAGTCGAAAAATCTGTTTCGGTTGTAGACGGGAGAGCAATACCCATATTCTCTCCCGTCTGATACCAAACGCCTCTTTTCCAGCCAATCTTGCTGGAGGCATACAGAAGACTGTCCTTACTAAGTCTTTCTTAGACTTCATCCAAGAGTCTAAGGAATGTAAAGCTCTTTTCATCGATATGGTAGGTTTCATTTGAGAAAAGACGAAGGCTTCTTCGTCTTAGTACTGGAAAAGAGCGAGCGCGGAGAAGGAGGAGCGGCAGGAGTCAACTCGTCTCCGTACTCCTCCAGTAGTAGGGTAGTCAACACCTTATAGTTAGAGAGACCTTCCCTTCCACTATATTCGTCATCCGAGTTTTCCTCTAACTCGGGATCCACATGCTTCTCCGCTCTCCTTTCCGAACGTTCGTCTTCTTGAGGAGACAAACTCCTAATAGGAGAGGGGCTAAGGGAATGATACTCCTTCCTCTTTCCCGCTCTAATAGTCTTTGAAGGCGTCATAGGTTTCGGCTTCTCTAGAATTTTAGAAGACGCTTCCCGCTTACATGACGCTTCCCGTTCGCCAAGCGTCATGGATGACTTCTTTTGCTGACGTCTCGATGACGCTTCGCGCCTGGAAGACGCTCCGCTCTCCAAAGGCGTCCTACTTGGCGTCATAATATTGGACGGAGCGTCATGTCTATGCTCCTTTTCCCAATGACGCTTCGCGTCTAAAAGACGTCTTACGTCTCTCTGGCGTTACGACACTCTCGTAAGCACCTGTTCTCGCTCTCGAACTAGACGTTTCTGTAAGACGTTTAGCCGTTTTCCTTTCCCGTCTGTATGACGCTTCTCGTTGAACAGGTGAGAGAGGACGAGGTACTTCTCAATTGGAAGCGTCACGTCCTTCCGACGTGGCGCTAAAACTCCCACTAGAGATGACAGTTGCTCTTGAACTGCCATGATGATCTTTCTTGACGCTTCTCCCACGTCCAGTGCATGACGTCTTTCGTCATCACTCGGGGGAGAAGAAGGAAAGGGTACTTCCGCGTACACTTCAGGTGACGCTGACGCCCCCTTCGCTTTCTTGCTAGATGACGGAGCGTCATCTGAGAAACGCTCTGGACTGGAATCTATGTCAGGCTTCATATGACGCTTCAGCGGTCTTGACAAGTTCGATTCCTTCCACCCTCGTTTAGGTGAGGGAGAGGGAGATGACGAGAAACACTCGCGAATGACGCTTTTTCTAAAGCGCCCTTGAGCCGCCTGCCACGAAGCAGAGCTAGCTGAAGGGACGTCTGACCGTTGGGGATCCCCCACAACCTCCTTAAGGCTTTCGACTTTCCTTCTCCTCTGGGCTTGTGAGCTTGGAAGAGGTCTAGGCCTGGGAGCGTCGCAGGGACGATCAAACGCCCCCTCCACAACACTGGGAGAACTCACTTCACAGTAATGTTCACTTTCACTAGCCTTACCTTTGAAGTCCGCCATCTTGGACTTCATATCTCTAATTGTAGCTTTCAGATTGGCGATTTCCGATGCCGAATCCGAAAAAGCACTCTGAGAATGAGATACATAGGGAGAATCTACATCAGTAGGATTAGAATTATCAGTGAAAGGCTCAATAGGCCTTGAACTCACACCTTTCAATCGTCTAATTCTATCCCTCTCTAACTTCTTCAAATAAGAAGTCAAAGTCTTCCACTCTTCTGCATTCAATCCCTCGCATTCCTTACAAGTATTAAAAGCAGAACACTGAAACCCCCTACATTTACGGCATACAGTGTGAGGATCAACCGAAGCTTTCGGTATCCTCACCCTGCAGCCTACATTCACACACATTCTCACACTCACATTAGAATCAGACATACTGAGAAAAATCCAAAAGAGTTATTCCAAAAACAGTCCACAGTAGCGAATGCCAAAACACGATCCAAAGCCGAAAAACGTTGATCAAAGGTTGAAAAATGAATCTAAGTCAGGAGGTAATAACAACAATGTTGATACCACCGGCGACAGAGAAAATATGATAGAAAACGGGGATGGTTCCTGATAGTCCTGCCGCCCAGGGCAGGCCGGTAAGAATTCACCTGACCTACCTGTAGCGAGTGGCGCGAAATTTGAATTTCTGTCGGGGACGACGGAGTCTTAGCTATGTATATATCTGACAGGTAAGTTGATTGTATGAAAATAAAGGTTTATGTACAGGTTATGGAATGAGTTTGTTTAAGGGTAGCAGAAGTCCAGACAGTTGAATTTTGCTGCAAAGCTTGCATTAAAAGACTTTGGGACTTCATTTGCTTGTATTGACTGAGGAATTTGGAGGTTTCTAATCCTGCGTCCCAACTAGTGTGACTGGTGGGATGGTTCTTTCTACTACAAGGTGATCATTCATCTTATTAACACCAGTTGGCTATTTATGTTTCTCTCTCAGTCTCTTTCTCTTTCATTGGTATTTGGCATCAGCTGATTTTTTATAGTTATGAGAAATTCAATTTCATTTACAGTTTTATGTTGGGCATTTTTCTAGGACATGCAAGGCTTCAAGAAGGTGCAGGCTTTGACAGCCCCATGCAGTCTTTATAATTTTCACTGGCTGAATTAATTCTTCTCTTTCTGGTCTATTCCAGTGTTCATAGCAATAGTTATTGAGTAGCATCCTTCTGCAAGTGACATGAGAGAGAGAGAGAGAGAGAGAGAGAGAGAGAGAGAGAGAGAGAGAGAGAGAGAGAGAGAGAGAGAGAGAGAGAGAGAGAGAGAGTTTTATAATTTTTCAAGTAAGTGAAAAAGTCAGAAAAAACAGGAAGACAGGCTTCAAGTAGACAAAAATTCTTTTCATCACAATATGCAATGAACCATGCCTACATCCTTTGGTAAAGAGCAGTGGCCAAGGACCTCTGCAAGGGGTGGTCACTGTAGCCAACTCTGAAAAGCTGCTCTCTCCAGATTGCTAAATAACCTCCATGCATGAAGATGTAGTTAATCTGGACAACTGGGAAATCAGCTGATTCAGTACATCCTTCCAAAATAGAAAAATGATAGGGTCATCTGCAATGAGGTCTAGCAGTTCTGAAAACACCTTTTGCCAAAGCTAAATTGGAGAATGAGATTTATCGCAGGACTCATCTGCTCAAATTCCACTGGAACTTGTCTCAGTCCAAAGGGGGAAAGGCATCATAATGCAAGGGACTGTTACATAATGCAAGATAGACAAAAAAATTAGACAGTAATACAATAGACTATTGTTCTTAAACATAACACACCTTCTTAACAATGCAATCCATAATAAATTTGAACCTATAAATTATTCTGGAATTTACAACAGCCATCTATAGCAGGAATTTTAAATAAATGATAAATCACCATTTTTTTCATTTTCAGCACAAAGCTAGTTTCAAATTCATTTCGTATTATTTAAGATCTTGGCAAATTTTTTACACCTAAAGTTAAAAAAAATTATTTCTTGTATTGAAAACTCTTATTTGGTATTTCAAATACCGTCAGTTCAAATTACATTTAGCTAAAAGGAAATTAATAAACCACAGAAATATTCTCACCTAAAGAATTGAAATAGGTGAAGATTTTGGCATCCCGTAAGTTTAATATGAAGATAAAAGGAACGATGAGGTAAAGAGGCACTGTAAGATCCTGCTGCCACCAACGATGGAATGTTGAAGGTGCATCAGTAAGCTGTTTAACAGTGGTATCATTTGGGGGACACAGTAATGCACTTGAGGAGTCATTATGGAGTTCCCCTTTAACAGCATCTGAAAGTACCTTTCAGTGTAATCTGTGTAAATTTTTCCCAACTCTGGTTTTCCAAAGATGAGAAAAGTAAACTAAAAAAATATTAAAACTTGTGTTAATATTTAGCAAAAATTATTTGAATGTATTTTCCAAAACCGTTCCTTAGATTATAATAATGGTGATAGTACAGGCTCCTCAAAAATTTCTTTACAGGAACAGACTTTTTAATTTTGGCTTTCAAAAACTCAACATATGCTGACACACAACACAAAGTAAAGAAAAAGACCAAAAAGGCAATAACAATTAAACAAACACGGAGGCACTAACAGGAAAAAAACACTAAGGTAGTGCTGAGAGAAATATTATTATTCTGAAAAATGAAGCATGAATCGAAAAGAAGTGAAAGCACTTTAAGCAAAACAAGCAACAGGAAAATTAAGTACTTAACAGGAACTGCCTAATTATTATATTGATGCTAAAGCATAAGGAAACACACATGAAAACATAATTTCACAATGAAATAAAAGCACTCACAAAATCAGACAACCAGTTAGTAAATGGAAAATGGAAAGAAATAAATGAAATGATGAAGAAAACAGATTTTACACATTTATTGAACTACAAATACAAAAGATAATTAATGAAAAGAGAAGCATAACATAGTGCTATTCCCTTACCATAAATAATTTCTCCTGTATTGAAGAGGAAGTTAGACATGAGGACCCAATACACAACTTGAGCTCCTACAAGAGTTAACACAGAAAAACTCACACTCAGTCCTTCTGTCAATTTGCCAGCCACACCTCCAAACAACTGTCTACAAAGTCTACTGAGTTCTATCGTTGGACCTTCAATTCCTGCAAAATTAAAAGTGCTTGAATCATTCCTCAATGTTTCCTATATGCTGGAAAGAAAAATCCAAGTACATTATATGACTTAACATAATTTGTATTACTGAATATTACAAAAACACTAAAACAGTTAAAAAGAAACTTTTCATATCTATAATATGACATGTAGCTCAAAAGCAGAGAAAGAATTTTGCTGAATGTCACCCTGATGTTACAGTACGTACACGAGTGCCAATTTTCAATTATATTAAAATGAAATCCTCCAACTTTTCAAAAATGTACTAGAACAGCAAAGCATATAAACATTAAAATTTTCAAACATAACATGCAAGATAAATGCTTCTTTTCTCCAAACACTACTTAAATAAGAGAATCAGGTTTGACAAAAGTTTGCAAGTACAGAGGAAATGTGAAGAATATAGGACTAGTGATATAGGAAAATACATTTATGAAAAGATGGAAAAGGAGAACCTATATAACTTATAAAACAAAGTATAACAGCATACTACACCAACACCTTTCACTTGAATACAAGATTACAAGTAAATGATAGGCTTTAAAAACAGTTTCTTCTGGCCATCAAATTCTGCATCTTACTTTCAATTACATCTTCAGCATAGTTATACTGATATCCTCTTGCCTTGCACTTGGCAAACTGCAGACAACACTAAAGGTTCTTTGCAGCAACTTTTCACATTCTGTTGCATTTCTTTCTTGACTTTACTTTTCAAATGTTGGAATGGAATGGAGAGGTCATTCAGCACTGAATAACAATGTGATAACTTAACCTAGCAATGTCTGCAATGTATATACATTGAGTCTATGGATACCTATATTTGTATGACCAAATTTTCTGGCATGGTCTGCACTGTAGGTATCTATGAATATTTACAATAGAATTAAAAAATTTTCCAGCACTAATTCCACTGTAGAGGAATTTGAATAGGTCATTAGTCCCCTATTTTGCCTAAGTATTTCAATTTCTAATAGTAGTTTTCTCCTATGAAATTTATCTTTGAAATAAAATTGAGAATAAGACAAGAAAAAGTCAAGGAAAACTAGCTAATCAAGTTTATAATAATTATTTAAGGGAAACCCAGGGTGAGATTTATGTAGTTGCTCTCTGAAGCATCCCAGTAATTAGAAAGAAGTTAGGAGTCAAGGGGTTCTCTTATCTTATAATACTGTCTTGATAAGAAAGTTTTTGTGTCTTAATACCTCCAAATTCATTTAATGGCTATAGAAATACACTGTATCTGTACTCCATATGAAAGGATTACATTACACTGCTTTATTGAAATGGGATTAGGTTTGATTTTTTGCAACTAGATGTATATATTTCTAAGTTACATGCAATGGCTGAAGAAGGATTATCATGGATAATCATGAGCTTACTGTAATTGTAATCCAATCAAAATTATTTATGTTTAACTAGGTTTACATCAATACGTATCAGCATTTTTAGTGGTATCTTTTCATAAATGGACGCCTAGTTTACATAAGTCCCGGTAAAAGATAAATATTATTAGTGTTTAACAGAAAATTCAGAAAACCTTTTCTCTTTTCCAGCTGTTTGTGAAGATTAAATTGCTTAAATTTTCACACCATTTCCTGAGAAGTTAAAACAATCAAGCAACCTACTTCTATTTTCAATGATTACTTTTCTTTCATCTTACATGGTTTGTAAATGAAGCAAAGTTGAGTTGCACTCTGTGCGATTATTTACATACAAGGACAAATTTCACCAGTTGATGGTAAAAGCCTCTCCGAGGTCTTTTTACAATCCTAAATGTAGTCCAGTCTTACACCCATGAAGGTTAACAATCGGATTAGATATTTATAACAACTCCATTTCATTTTTATTTTTTCAAGCCAGGCTTTGGACCAACTTTGACTAACCATAAACTCATTTTGAGTTATAAAACCTGCAGGTTAGTAATGTTGACTAGGACTGAAAAAAAGTGCTGTATATTTAATCTTGTTTGAAACATACAGAAAGAAAAAATTGTCTAAGGAGAATATTCAATGCTATCTGGCATATGTATGGGCAAGGAGGTGCACCTAGAGTTAAGGGGGCCGGCCGGAACCTCTATATATGGAGGTATAGGGCGAAAAATGCAAAGTCATGAAAAAATTCATGGAGCTTCATATGGCAATTGAGAATACGTATACGAAATATTTCGTCAAAATTCCTCTTACTTTCGTAGTTACAGGGTAATTAGTTAACGTAACTCAATAAGCCTAAAACATTGATCCGTACAAGAAAATGCAATATTTCTTCTATTATCGTAAATTTTGATAATTATTGTCAAAGAAATTGGGAGAAATGGCATCTGTAGACATTCCCCTAGTCGAGAAGGAGACTTCAGGCTCAAGCTACCAAGTCCAGTCCTGATTTAGTGCGATCACAGACGTCAAGTAGTCTACACGTTCCATTTCACGTCTGACATTCGCCTGCTTTCATGTATGTTTATGTATGTTTCGGCAAGAATTTCATCATGCCAATGAGGAAAAGACAAGGGAAACATCTCGCTAACATACAGACGAAGAAAAATCGCTCAAGTATTATAACAGAATATCATAATATATGCGTAGTTAGTGAAGAGAGAGAGGGGAGGGTTGCTTAGTAACACCCGTCTTGCTTGACAGCACACGTCACACTGTGCCTAAGGCTACGATCTTTGAGCAAAGAGATCTTCATTTATGATAAATAACAAAGTTTTGTTTTTTTAATACCCAAAATGGAATATGAAATTCATAATAATCATGATTTATTAAATTGTCTTTGTAAAAAAAAGTGTGCGCCTTCGAGTTTCACCTCTTGACATTCTCTTGCAATTACGTTTGTTTATCTTTGTTTCGGGCAAGAATTTCATCATGCCAAAGAGGAAAATACAAGGAAAACATCTCGCTAACACACAGAAGAAGAAAATTTGCTGTAATAAGCAGAGTTAGTGAAGGGGAGAGAGAGAATTGCGTAGGAAGGAGTGCCCCATCTTGCCTCAAGCAGTGTCCCAGGCTGCGATATATGAGCAAAGGGATCATCATTTATGATTAAATTATGATAAATAAAATAGTTTTGGTTTATTAATACACAAAAAACAAATATACATTCATAATAATCATTATTTATTAATATTGTCTTTATAGAAATACGAAGGAAAACTTTGAACGCCCGTATCTCAAAACTATACTTATTGACCTTCAAAATCTATCTTCTCACTTAGTTTTAAAGCTATAACATTGGAATTTGGTATATAACTCAGAAAGACATTATAGAACAATCAAATAGAGCCCTTTTTTCCAATTTTTGTTTCGTATTTTTTTTATAAATTTTTTTCCCCCGATTTATAGGGTTTATTTTTTGACCATATTGAAAAATTCATATCTAGCAAAAAAATGACTTTTAGAAAAAAACTCTCCATTCGATTGGAGGTCTACATCAGGTCTATATATGGTAGTAATCCCAGGTCTTAATATTAAATATCAAGGGAGGAGATAGAATTTGAAAAATGGTTATTTTCGGGATAAATCGCCCTGGCGTCAAAAAACCGAAGGTCAGAGGCGAAAATCATATGCGGTTTGGAGATGTCCCAAGTCACCTTATTAAGTGGTATGAATATCAAAGTCCTGTCCTTAAAAAAGGGCATTAGCCGGCCGGCCCCCTTAAGGTGCTATTTCACACTGTTTGGCCAGTCTCAGATGGGTCATATTCCTTTTTCTGGTAGTAACCCAAAGGTTCGATGATGCCTTGACTAATCTGCTACTACATTGATATTCTCAAGTAACATGCACATATAAAAGAATAATGTATTATAGAAAACAAAAAAAATAAAGGTCATGATCTAACAAAAAAGCTGAGTCAATTTTCCTGAAAAACATTCCCTATAGAGGGAGCAAAAATCAAAACATACATACCCATGATTTTCTGTAGAGATAGTAATCTAATAGCAGTATATAATGCCAATGCAGCCATTATAAGCATGATCAGCATACCACCCAAAAATCCAGCTTGACCAAATGCCCATGGCATAGTCATTAATGAAGTACCCATCATAGTATTCCAAATAGCTATTCTGGAAAAGAAAATTAGTAACTGATCTGTAATAGCAAATAAAAAAAACTATCCATCAAGGTGATTCTTTTGTATAAATACATACCATAAATAGAACAACACTATCAATCTGTCAAATAGAACATAAACCATATTGCTTCACTGGATCATATTAATAGAAATAAAGGCTGCATTACAAACCAACAAAATTTTCTGTATTGGGTAAATTCATGTCAAGTCTTCTGGATAAAACAAGTCTTCTGGATAAAACAGAGTTGGTTTTGCTTAATACTTTCTACAGGAGAAATCTATGCTCTACATCCTTATAATTAAAACAAACAAAAAATATCATATCACAAACACTCAGTAAAAAATGCTGACTAACATTGTAATAGCCGAGGATTGTTTCCCATCAGCATCAACCTTTTGTCCAGGGATGTAAGGTAGAAACAGGTCCCGTGGAACCACATGGTCTGGAATGACCTAAAAGAAAAAAGAAAAAACATTCTCAATAAACTGTACTGAGGCAAAGAACAGCTAATTACTTGTACATAATTATTTGTTTCCAATATGATTTGGCTGTAAGAAATTAATAAGCAATCCCTGATTTTGTGACTCACACAAAGATCAAATTGAAGTCAACATTTAAATTAGTTTTGAATGAGCCCAGCACCTATTATTCACAATGATTTCAAATAAAATGAGAAATTTTTAAAAGCATACTAAACATACAAAGAAATACAGTAATCTAATTTTTATGACAAATATAACGACCAAATTCAAGAGCAGTCGTCATTCTTTATTTAAGATATCAACTAAAATAAGAAATTCTATAAAGAACATTCAAAGGGACAACATAAAAACCTAAAAAAATTTAAGAACTTGAAGAAACTGAAGAGAGAGCATTCCAACAAAACCTGATACAACATATTCCCAAGCATTATGGTAAAGAATAAAGCATCAAAATTTTCATTAAAATATTACTAATTCAGTATTACCATAGTACTTATTTCAACATTATATAATCAAGAGACTAATCCAGATATTGTTCCTACTGACAACAAGCAATACTACTTTCACTCATATTTGCAGTTTTCAATAAACTAAAATTTGGATAAGACAAAAAGATAACTGGATTTTAGATTTTATCTAAAATCATTACTTCCAAGGCCACTAATGCCCATTTCAGAAATATACATTACTATATTAAAAACTATGAAATAATAAGCAATTAAACCATTAATTAATAAAATGTGTAAGTTGTCATCTGCTCTTTGCCACTTATAGTTCAAAAACAATATGATGGCAGATAAGATCTCCACAGCCTACTGATACACATTTACAGGTACTGTATCCTAAAATTAAATAAACAGGCATTCATAATTAAGTTTTGATTATAGATTAAGCAATATGCTCCCCTGTCCAGATGAAAAAGAAAAAAACATAATTCATGGCTTACCAGTGCAGGATCACCTGGTTCAACAGGAGCTCGTAATCTTGAGTAATATCTATATCTAGTATAAAGATGGGTATCGCCATCTTGATCATCGCCAACTCTGACAAGACTACCTATACTACCTCTTCCACCCGGAACAGTTGGGTGAAAAGGTCGTCTGCAAATTCAAACAAATACTTATATGTCTTTACAAGCTAATTATTTTCTTCTAAAACTAATACTAACCATTTCCACACAACATAATTTATAACAGGATACTGTACAAGTTGCATTAAAAAGTTTAAACAACAGTACATACATACCTCTTTGGTTTATTGTCAACTGTGTAAGGTGAAGGACCAACAGTATTTGTCCAGGAACTTGAGTAAACACTGTAAAGAATAATCAAATGTAGAATAAATGTCTTATTACACTACTTAATTTTCTGATGATATAAATCCGTAAAGATTTACTTAAATCAAGACACAGTGTAGTGTATTGGTTCTAAAGCAGACCATACTAACTTTAAACTCACTCTTACTTCATACGAAATATGCACTATGTTGCCTAATCTGACTGAAATTAGATGGAATATACTCTTGACAAATTTTTCCAACTAAAAGCAAAGCCTCACAGAATTACAGTTCAAATACATTAATATTACTATCCTAAGTCATATGACTCCTGTCATTTACACCTAAAATAACATTAGTATATATAGAAGACAATGATCATAAAATGACATTTTCATAAATAAATACTGTTTGATCTGAAGGACATTTTAAATTCTTCTGAAGATAGCGTACTGATACAATCCAAACTTTGTTCTCCTAAAATAAAGCAAAAAACAGAAAACTGTACCCAGCAACAGCAGCTGCTGTAGAGAGCAGAGGTGATCGTTCACTGATATCTATAGGCAAGGATGGTGGCAAGTCATCAGGATGAACATTTGTTGTTCCAGTTGTCGTTACCCTTGACTCGTCGCTTTCTGGCGCATCAGTGCTTGCGCCTTCGTCTTCAGTCGTTCCTTCATCCTGGATTTTATCATTATCTGAACTCTTCTCTTCTTCAAATAAGGCTCTTGCATCATCATCCATCACAATTCTGATGAGCCTATGAAAATGGATTCAAAGTATAAGTAAGATCATATCATGGCATATTTAAAAAAAAAAAAATCTCCTAATTTTCACATATCAAAGATATAAGGAGTCAGTGAATATTTCAAATATAGCTATAGTAACATAATCAAGAATAAATGCTTCAAAACCTAAATAATTTAAATTGCCTGGTATGGAGGGTAGTCAAATGTAACATGAATCCAGAAAAATTAGTCAATGTTAAATCTAAAATACTTTCAGTCACACATTCACTTCGTGGGCTGAATGTCTAAAAATAACATAACTGTCTCAAGAACATGAAAGCCTTTTTCAGCTATATTTCTCCTGAAGAACTTACAGAGCTCTAATACAGTTGTAACATTACCTATATTTATGACTCTGTGCTAAGTATCTGTTATTTTGGGAAAATGAAACAATAATTACGAAAAATTAAAGGGAGCAATTCTTAAATAACCATCACACAAATTTACTCAGCTTCCTTATGTAGCTTTAACTTTTATGGGTCTAATAATAAAACTACACAATGATCAGTAATTGCTGTTATTGCCCAAATGTGTTTGTGTTCATTTAACTGAAAATATCTTTTCCATTGCATGAGCAACAGGATTTCACCCACAAGGCAAATGCATTTACCACCTGAATGCATGAATCTCTTACCTCCTTGATATGTATATGCAGCATAAACAAAATCCGTAAAAGACATCCTACCTTATTTAGTAATGTTATTCCACTTAGACAAACACTTAGAGTTTGATTAGACTAGGTTTGAGAAATTTTCTTCAAGCAAACCTGAAAACATTATCATGCTTTCCTAACTCTAAAGCTTTAGAATAGAATAATTTCACATCAGTTCCTACCACCAGACCTTAAATACAATTGTTAGACACTGGCAGATAGCAAAATAACAAAAAGAATTCACAAAGCTTCAAATCAGTAGAGAAAGATTGGAAAAGCAGTAGTGCATCTCAACTACTCTGAGTTAATGAAGCCAAGTTTTCAAAGATACAATTATGCATTATTTCTTCAGAAATTACAAATATAAATTCATTGGTAATACTGTAATATGCTTTCACACTACAGTACTACATATCTCAACACCAACTTACAACAAAATTAATAACACATTCAATAGGTATAAAATAAAGGCATCAGACACCAATGATAAATACTGAACTCACGGAAATAGCCTACACATATCTGCACCAGCATGAAAGTCATTTAGTGCACTAGGCTATATCAAGACGCTAGACATTCCTAAGACAGCACCTTTTACACTTCAACTACATGGATATTTAAAGCTAACCACTATGTATTCTTCTTGTTCATTATGACCCAATCGATACATTCACAATAGTACTCCCTGTCTTTCGTGCAAAGGATCTCTGTCCCCACAATTTGTGTAGATCAAGACTGAAGAGCCTTTCCACGCATATCAAGACCTCCCGTGATACTGCATTACAGTTCATTCTTTTAGGCGTCTGATTTTCAACATTGCCTAAAGACAATTTCTATGGATACACCTAGCTTTTAGTGTTTTCAACCAACGTGATTTGAACAGTCATTATCAATCTCAATTTCTGGCTCTTGAGACCTCGCAAGACCAGTTGAGAGCATAGTAATAGCCTACCTTGATGATACAGCCCTATGCACTCCTACCTACTAGGTAGGCTATATGTTGTAACTCGACTATTAATCTCAATTTCTGGCTCTCAAGACATAGGTAGCATGAACACTTGAGCGCATAGGCTAATTGCCTATCTGGATGATATACCTAGTCCTATGTATTCCTTCTTGGCTATTCTGTAACTACTACCTAGCCTTAGTATTACATATAACTTTGCCTCCTCAAACTGTGATACCTAAGAAAGACTAAGCCTACATAGGCCTAGCCTTCAAATGAATACTGAGCTACATTATATAGGTAGGTTAATAGACTACCTAAGGCGTTGAAGAGCATAAGCAGCCCGGAGTGGGACACTGCATTCGACCCACCCAACCACCCATATTCTGGCTTGCTGTGAAAATCAGGTTACGTTGGAGAATGAGGACAAGCCTATCTTAGGCCTCTATCCTCCCACCAAAGAGCAGCGCGAGGCGGCTTCGTTTAAGAGAGCATGGGACTAAACGTAGGCTCAACTGAAAGCACGAAGCTTACGTTTTCTATGGCGTTAGGCTAAAGCTAATTCCCAGTATAGGCCTACCTAACTAATTCTGTCACAAAATACATGAATATCTAGGCTGTTGCTTCAGAAACATTCCTATCTCGCACACGAGGACGACTTCCGGCATATTTATCTCAGTCGCGCCACCAATGACGAAATAGTAGTCGCGTAAAAAGTTATGACGAAAACATCCTGTCACTTAGGCCTAAAGAAATCCCCCGTCGCCAAAACGAAGACGGGCTCAGCTAAAAGAAAAAAATATACTTACAAAAGTACTGAGATTACTTTCCCGCCTTCAAAATAGGCCTCCTACTGCGTCCCTCAGATAAAAACATGTGACTGAGGCTGCAAGGGTTGTTGCTAGGTCACGTCGTCCGTACTCAGCTGACTTTTGTTTACTAAAGTTTGCAACAGGCATGACATGAGTCAGGGTTCTCTTGTTTGCTCACCTTCGTACGCTTTAGTTTGGATTCTCTTACTTCCTTATCTTAATGGTTCCGTCAACCAGGGTTGTCTTGACAAGTTCTTGATTAAGCCGCTGCTTACCTATTACCGGCGGTGGTTTTATATTAAAAATAATAAATAAATAAATAAGTAAAACCATCAATATGACAAATGAACACGATCCGGTAGGTATGACCATCAACAGTAGAAACATTAGTAAACATTTTGGTGAAACATTTTAGTCAACATTATATTGAAGCAAAATTTTACGAATATTAGATAACTATTTGAATGAAATGTCACCCATCAATACAGGGAATATGAATTATGCCTTAATTTATTAACTGACCTAAACCACATACAACAGGCAAAAGTTTCCTTTGTAAGAAAAACTGAAAATTCTATTGTGTATATATTATAACATAAATAATAGTCGTGTATCTGATTGGTTTAAACACTTCACTTCCAGATAACAAATAATGAAAATTCTGCAACAATCATTTTGAAGGAATTGTGCGTGTAACGCAACTTTTACAGTTTGAAAAGGTATCACCGAGTCGGGCCTTTTTTTAAAAACAATTCCTAGCAAAGCGCTATGTTACGACAGAATATCCAACTGGACTATCAAAATTATTTGCAGAACCGAAGTTTACAGTTCCTGTAAAGCACAAAAAATGGTTCCTTGCTAAAATAAACTGTGAGAGCGGCCTTCATTTCCCGTGCATCATATTCACCCCTCCCCCCGGGGTCCCGGTTCCCCGGCACCCGGCCCCTGGTCTTTCTTGCAAGCGTGACGTTTTCAGTGTTGACCATTACGATGCTAATTCGAACCAGACTTTTATTATCATCTTGTTTTATAACATCCACGTGCACCGATTTTTTGAAAGCAGCAATGAATATATGAAAAATCAGACCTCCTAGCCACAATTAAACACTTCCTCTCATAAAAAAACGAATGATGTTCCTATTTCATGATCAGCAAACAAATCGACCACGGATGTTTACCCTATACCTGATGAGTCACCACAGCTTCCTTTCCTGTACTTCTTGGTATTCTTCCTGCATGCATTGTGAGGTTGCTTTTCTATGGCGCGCGTGCACACACACACACACACACACCATCATGGTACCACCTGTTTAACAGGCGCGTTTTCGTGATTACACAAAATTGCACGGCTCCAACGCATCCTAGAGCATATAAATTTAGACCTTGATCGTGTTTACATACAATCTTGTCCTGGTTAAAAAGGGCGGAGGAGATATGGAGGGTAGAGGTGGGGACGGAAGTGGTTTATGTGTTATCCTTTCAAGGACTGTTCATAACAAAGAGATTTGAAATTATAAAAGTTATTTTATGTTGTTTTGGTTTTCTAGTATTAAGATCGATAGTATTTAATGACCTGTTGTTAGATCATTGGTTCATATCCTGTGGCCATGTGGCAATGGCAAATTTCACGAAGGCCACAGAAAAATTTTGGACAGTAAGGGGCTATAGGGCCTTCTAGATTTCACATGTATCAAATTCTTGTTAATTTATAACGTTGACTTATTTTCAAATTTCCTTCAAAAAGTTATATTCAATTGACAGATACGGACACTTGAAAATACCTCATTTTTCGCCTTCTCTGACGATATTATGACAAATCTAACTATAAATAGCTCTGTCAATTGGATCGGGACTTCTAACAGCGAATCGGTGGTTGCTTCTCATGAAACTTTTAAATCTTTTTCCTTACTCCGTACGACAACGTATTGTTATGATTTGTTAATCATGCATCTGGCAGCGTTGATATCAGACTGCAAGCAACCGAATTCAAGCTTCATTTAACCATAGATCAAG
>NC_087212.1:39303673-39378673 GCF_015104395.2 Macrobrachium nipponense
TTACAATAAGTATGTAGGCTAAGTTGACATGCCGTCATCTGTGGTCATTCATTTGTTTTGAAACAGTCCAAGCTCCCTGCTTGAGACAACTACCCCGACCTATAATTCAAACGGCCTACGTGATCTGTAGCGTGTCTCATTCGATTGTGTGTTCGTATGTAACTATGTCATTTGTAAGTAAAAAAATTGTTTCATATGTTCGAACTACTGTCTGTTCCCTCATAACTTGTAACAGAGATGGTAGACAGCAGAACAGAGTTAGCTATCGTCATTAGAAGACCTGTATCTCTTTACCTAAGCTTTATCATGTAGAGAGAACAGAAGTAGCCATCATCATTGGCAGAAGCGATCAAGCTATCGTTATTAGAAGACTTGTACAATCATATCTGATCTTCAGCATGTAAAACTTCAGAAGAATATATATATTTTTATACTTCGTGTTTTCTACAAGAACCTCCTCACCATGAGTTTAACACATCATCGTCATAAACAAGAAGATAATCCCGACTTCGTAAGTGATCTACAAACCCCAAAACACTCCATTGAAGATGGAAGTGCAATACCAACCGACTTAGCGTAAGATTATCGCGAGTCTAACATTACCTCATAGGGCGCCTTATCATACAAGGCACTAGCCCTAATATTGGTGGCAGTGGACCAGAAGAACTCTACAACTTCTCCGAAGAAATATCAGAATAATGAAGTATCATAAAAGAACTCTTCAACGACGACGAAAGCAGCAGATTCATCAAGCAACTTATTATCATCGTTTAGTGAGCGACTTCAGAAAACAACAAGATTCCTACGGCAACGCAAGCTTCGTCTCTCATTAGAATCATTCAAGAAAACATCGTTAGTGAGCGTTTCCGGCACTTCAAGAAACAAACCGAACGCGTCTGCAGCATCGGATCTTTCAAGGGCTCGAATCATCGAAACAACGCGCACGGGGGAAACTGAAGCCAAACCAGGTCATCCGCTAAATAGAGAAGGAGGACCAAGGCCGTGTGTCGTTATCGGAACACCGTGACTTCCCACAAAAGCAAGCTAAGTACAATTTTTATTCATTTTGGAGTAACTTTGAGTGTTTCCTTTGCAGGTCGAATTTCGTTATTCCTGTGGCTGAAGTTACGAGACATTCTTAATCTTACTTTTTTACAGAAATTATCTACATCATTGAGATTTCGCTACTGCGAGTTTTTTATCTTTGAGTGTCTGTTTCCAGAAGTTCTACTGAAATATCATAATCATATATTATGTTAATTTTATCATTTTGGGTGATTATTAATCCCTTACGTAACAAATCATATTAAACAGTGAATATGCGTTTACGCAGTGGATGTCTGTATTTATACAGATGCATGGACAGGGTCGTTAGGCACCGTAGTGATTAGAAAACACACAAAAACAAGTGGAACACCCGTACAAATCTAGATAAATTAGAGGTAACACTATTTCGGGTCATGACAATAAAGCTGCTCCTTTGCAAAGTCCCGATCGCAGTTTTAAGCCTTGAGTTTTTGAGTTATATAAAATATCGAACCTCAATGACTCAACTTAACTTTAAAAATATGGCTGGATTGCAAGGAATAACATGTCTGTAAAAAAAAACAAAAAACTCATCAGGCAAATGCGCTGACCAGGATCCCTCACTATTTCAAATTTTAGCAAAGAATGAAGTACAAACAGTTAATATGGAATGCAGTAGTGATAACTTGTCTTATTAGTAATCGCTCAGTTCCTAATAGTTCGTCATTCATTGCTTTATACGTAACCAGCAACATAATGCTAAAAACACACAATACGTTGCCGATGGTAATAAAGAGAAGGATTGCCCCATAAGTTATTACAAAAAAAGAAGAAAAGAAACAGTAGCCCCGTTCAGAATAATACAAACAAGCAAACTCGGTGACTGTGTCACCTAGTCAAGCGGTCAAGGTTAGTTAAATCTGCCGATGTTCAAAGCATAGCAAATTCCACACAATAAGCGACTCTAGCAGAGTGGGGAAAAAGCGATGTTGGTTCATACATGCCAATATCTTTTTGAATTAAAAAAGGATTTTTTTCCTATGAAACACACGACCGTATCAAGTAATCAGAGCAGGTTATCGTTTTTTTTTAATACCTAAGTTATTATAAGTAGTGGTGGATTAAGCCCAACTGTACGCGCCGTAAAAATTAGAATATCTTGTTTATTCCTTTAGTACACGTAATATCCTGTATTTACGGACTCAAAACCGTCTGTTTGTTCGAACTTCCCTAATGAGAAGTCCGGATAAGCGAGCGTTTACAGATACTCTATAGTTATAAAAAACATTGATCTGTATCTAGTGTAATTGTAAGATTCAGTCTAGGGGTATACAAAATATTATCTTACATCCTGCAAAATAAGGCGTGTTTATCAAAGGAAAATCCTATAACCTTCAAACATATTAAAATCCGTTTGAACAAAAAGAGACAGTTAATCAAATAATAACTTATATAGAAGAACAAATCATTTGTCTCATAAATCGTAACATTGTTCAAATGACCCAACAAAATTCTCCCACAACCGCAGTCGCACTTTGCACGCAAAATCTCGAGAAGCATGCACCCTCGAATGTCTTAGTGCGTGTAAAAAGACTTTGCTGGGAAATGAAATTTTAATCCTTCCCGACACTCTGAAATATAACGATTTCCGCGAACAAAGCCCTAGACACGGTTGACTAGCAGCAACAAGTTAAATCTAGTGATCCACAAACGTATACATATCGTGGATACGGAAGTTTATAAATATCGCATTTTTTATTGTTGCTAATTTTTTTTTTAATCACGCCCAACCAGTCGTAGATGAATCTCTCTGATAATCTATCTAAAGTAATATCCGTAAAGTCATTCAAGCAGAGGTGATTCAGCAGAAACTTTTTTTTTTTATCTTTTATCTGAATACCAGGAAGTTTCTCCACTAGCGAGTGATCTCTGGGAAAAACGGATGTAATTTAACACAAAATACGGTCTTAAAGGAACAAACATAAAGCTATATACGTACCTTCGTATAGACTCTCAATGGAATTTCAAAATAGAGATAAATGACGAAGTTGAAAAATGTTAGTAATAGGAGTCATTAGGAAATCAAATAGCCCATATAATTTTTCCCTCAAACGTCATGCCATAAAAAATCGTACTTGGCGTATCTGCGTAGATTTCTGTCGCTTAAACAAGGAAACGACTCCCGATAGTTTCCAGTGCCATGTACCGACGACATCTTATCTCTGTTAGGTTAGAATAAATTTTTCACCAGCTTGGACTTACTTAAAAGCTTTTACCAGATACCCATTACCTAAGTGATTGTACCTCATACACCGTTTTCAGCACACCTCAGGGACATTATCAATTTTTACGTATGCCTCCGGCTTACGTTGCGCCCCAATTACAATATAGTGTTTGGAGACTTTAAGGGATAACCTACATGCCTATATGGATGATCTTGTAATCTTTTCTAATACCTTAGAAGTACATTCACATAAACTAGAGCTAGTGCTACAGAGACAAAGACAAATAATCTTAGAGTAAAATATCTAAATGTGAGTTTTAAAAAACCGAACATGTTTATCTAGGTTTTATGTGTCTAGGCAAGGTCTTAAAGTAGTCCATGGTAAGGTGTCGGCTATTCATAACTTTCCGGTACTTATTAACGTGAAAGGGGATACAGCACCTTTGCGCTGTAGTGGGTATTACAATCGTATGCAAATATGTAACTCTTCAATCATGACAGCTCCTTTAACAGATCTTACGAAGAAGAGCGTAGATTGATTATGGTCTAAAAAGCATCAACAGGCGTTCGATATCTTAAAAGCGGAATAATGCAGCTTACCTAACTTAAAAATCCCTGATTTAAATAAGGAATTTTTTTTTATTGCAACAGACGCCTCAGACCAAGGGGTAAGAGGGATACTACTTCAGCAATATGATAACCAGTTCTTTCCTATAGCTTTTTATTCATGTAAACTAAAGCCCTCTGAAAGTAAATATACAGTAATAGGCAAGGAAGGGCTAGGTATCTTTAACTCACTAGTATATTTTAAGTTCATAATCTATGGCTATCCTGATAAAATCCTTACTGACCATGAGTCCTTTACCGAGTTTTCCAAAAGGAACTCGGTGACAAATGATCATTCAGGTCTTTGGAGCCAAGATAAGATATCTACCTGGGAAAGCAAATATCATAGCTGACGCATTATCCCGCACCATACTGCAAAGAACCATTAATTAGACTAAAAGATATAGAAACATCCGTGACTATTGTTAAAACCGTATCTAAACAAGAAAATTCCTTAACCCAAGAGATCGCGACCATTGAATATCTGGGTTGGAGCGCAGAACTGTTACAAACTGAACAAAGCAAGTGTCAACAGTGATAAGCAAAACAATAAACACCAAACAATAAACACTTCGAACGGAAACAGGGTCAGCGGCTAAGCAAAAACAATAAACACTTCGAGCAGAAACCCTAAAGCAAAAGTATATTTAAAGTTGTGTATCAGAATAATGTAATCAAATGTAATATTATATGTAGGTCCGTGACGAGGAAAACCCGAAGAACACAGCAGAGGACTAACGACCAGGTAGTAGTAATAATCTCTTTCATACCAATCGTCCTAAACTGGTTGCATTCCGTCATCCAGGGTTCCCTCCTATGTCACAGAAAGCCAAATCACTGTTTTACTGGCCTACAATGCTTACAGATATAAAAAGCACATAACTGATTGTAACACGTTCATGAAAACAAGGGACACACTAAGACACCAGTCAGTTTAAGGGCCTATCCTGTGCCAAATCAATCCTTGAAAGAAAATACGTAGAATTATTAACAGAATTATGAGTCTGACAGAGGGAATGAACACTTCTTAGTGTTAATAGTTCCTTGACACGTTATATAGAATTAATAGCACTAAAAACAAACACCGCAATTGAGTGCATTAGGAATATTTATGAGTGCTAAATCAGTAAACATGGAATTCAACACATGATAATGTGACTCGGGTGGTGTAAATCAATAATAATCTCCTTAACACGTTGTGTGAATTCCTTTCCATTAGAAAACCAATAAATATATTTTTATCACCCAGAGTCAATCGGTTTGGTAGTAATAACTGATAATTAAATAGGAAGTGTCAATGTTTTACGAGTTACAACTCGTGATATTGGATCCGAAACTGGATTATAGCGGTTCTCGCGGTTTTAAATACCTTTATCATTTATATCTTGTATTTATAGAATTGATGCCGCAAGTAGCCTTATACGGTACGCCGCTAGAACACTTTTCCACATATTCAAGCCAACCATTAATTTATCAAATATACATAAAAAAAATATATAAATAAATAAATATAAAAAATAAAATAAATATGGATACAAGTGGAGTCAATATAATACACTCCGTAAGAAGTCGGAAGGGTTACAAATTATAATAAAAAAGGAATCACGATAAATCAATAAGCAAAACGTAACCATAGATTAATTAAATATCCAAATATATATGCTATATATTTAGTAATGACAAATAAGCTAAAAGTTCAAATACATATCCAAAACCTACTGACATATTGTCTGTCCCGGTGATTTATATTCGTAGTCAATGAAAAAAAAAAAAATAATAATAATAATAATAAATAAATAAATAAATAAAATAAAATAAAAGAGATTTTAAAGTCAGGAAGTCTAGAAGTGAAAATGTTATCTGTGGAATAATCCTATATGAATCTTATACAGGGCTAATCATATATATAGAATTTGTATGGAAACCTTTTTCATTAGTTTGAGTAAGGAATATTTACTTTAACATAATTACAATTATGCAGATTTCCAACATGAAACTAATATATTGTTCAATTTTGGTACTGTTTTTTTTTCAGACATTCTTCTCATGTGGGTCGAGTATTAAAAAACAAAAAAAAAAAATTTTTATCCTAAAGTCGTATCTCTTACAGCAAGTAACGTAACTCTTAAGCTGGTGACGACGTCATCAGTTCTAGAAGGTCTGTCGCGTTTGCCGTATCAGCATTGATTCCTTTAACCTCAAATATCTGCTTGCACAGGCTTCAGATTGACTGGAGAGAGGAATGCTTAGCTCATGAACTTCACATGATGACATACATAGCCATAATCTATTCTTTTCCGCATTGCAATGCAAACTTGGTTAAGGAATCGCAATCGTTTTAAAATGAATAAACAAAATAAGCAAATAGAATTTCTATAACAACAAAATGAATTAATTTTTTTTTCTGACCCTCATAGACAATTAGAGTCAATAATTCAGCTTATGACATGGGTAAACGGACATTTAGAATTATCAAGTTATGGATATGAAATATTTACTTGCAACATTAGCCTATTACAATTCAAGTAAAACATTCATGGGAAAATGTCACATTTTCTTGAAAAACCCAAAGTTTATTTAGAAATTAGTTACATAGTGGGTTTTTTCGTTGCATCTCCTACCTATTAATAAAGTTTTTAAAATTAACATCAGAGGATGCGCGCGAGAAAATTGCATATGAAACTTTTGTTAAGGGCACATGGGATCAGATTTTATCACAACTTAATCTCAGCTAGCATAGAGAAATACAGAATCATGATTAATATTCTCTTTGACTCTTATGTTGCCTGGCAATCTTACAAATAGCTCCGTTTTCCACTTCTTGTCTAGTAACTTACTACCAGTAATATCGAATTTTCATTGGGATTCGTATTGATATCTGTTGTTTTTTATAATTATGGGTATTTTTACAGTCATCAGAGACCTGGATAGGTTCACTCATTGTTAATGCCATGGATAAAAAAAAAGTTTGTACAGCTGACTCTTTTGAATTCCAAAATATCAGCGAATTCATGTGGGTTAAGTCTGGTCTAAATGGCTTTCTCCCCTCCCCTGTATTTGGATGTCGTCTGAATTTACTTTGCCCTTGTGTTTAACACATCATCGTCATAAACAAGAAGATAATCCCGACTTCGTAATGATCTACAAACCCAAAAAACACTCCATTGAGATGAGGAAGTGCAATACCAACCGACTTAGCGTAAGATTATCGCGAGTCTAACATTACCTCATAGGGCGCCTTATCATACAAGGCACAAGCCCTAATATATATATATATATATATATATATATATATATATATATATATATATATATATATATATATATACGATATATATATATATATATATACATATATTATATATATATGTGTATATATATATATATATATATATCATATATATAGTATCATATATATATAAAAACAGCCCCAAAAACATTATGACGTGATCGAAAATATTCACAGCAGATTATTCTCGTGTTTTGTTTCAGAGAATTATAAACGATGCTCTATTTATACATCTTTACCATGTAAAACATCAAATATCTCTCGCATTACAATTAACCGAAGAATGAGTTGGCTAAGATATTATGTAACCCTCCCTTACAAAAACTCTAAAACATAAGTCAGTCTGAGATTATTAAGTTTCATTACTACTGCAGTATATACTAGATTTGGATATTCATAGGAATATTTCAAACACCGTCTAATATATCTAGGAGCCTCTTCTTCCTTATTCTTCATCCTTATATTTCATCTCCGTATTTTTAAAAAAGTTTTGGGTTTTCGTTCTCATAAAAAATATCTTATTCTAAATAAAAATTCAAATACCCAAATCTTTCTCTGTGGTCGAATATATTCTTAAAGTTTACTCCATTTCATAACATATATAAATATGACATATAAATATATATATATATATATATATATAATATATATATATATATATATATATACATATATATATAGTATATATATATATATATATATATATGTATATATATATATATATATCATATATATATATATATATATATATATATATATATATATATATATATATGTATGTATACTGTCAGATTCAAAAGACGATTCATCACTTGCTACTTACTCCCTTCTCTAACACAAATTATTCACCTTTAATTTATAAATCAACTCATCTGGATGGCCGTGGTCACCGTTCATTGGCCTAATGCCTCAAAGGAAGTTCAAGACCATCTTGATTTTCTATTCGCGGTCGAGATTATATGGAATTTTTAACTCGCATAGAACCTTTAACCTTGCGTACCTTCTTCCTCTTCATCTGGGTCAATACCAAGCGCTTTGCTTTCATTCAAATCTCATTGATGATTATAATCACCATAATCAGGAAATCATATCATTAAGTGAATCGTTTATTGAAAAAAACAAAAGCAGATATTTCTTCTAAGTTTTGATATTTAAATATTCTCCTTTATTCTAAATAGTTCAATGAAAAAACATATGATCTGCTTAACAAGTGTACCGCTTATTCAACGTGCTGTATTTGATCACTATTCAAATTTAAATGCATTTTATTAGACTTGACATATTAGATTATGTTCTGATTAAGTTTCATAAGTTTCACTGATTTAAGCAAGCATCTGAAATAGTCTACTCTTCACGGCTTAGAAAATAGTCTGATTCGGATTATTATTATAATGAAGAACATCATAAAACACGTTAACTCTCTATCGGAATTGGAATTCTTTTAAAAAGGAATCTTAACTTCGACATAGTCCATCTTACATTCTTTCCATACACAAAGATTTATAGAACGCAATTCATACGCCACTGTACCAAAGAATTCCATACATCCTCTGCTTTTCCATTTATCTTTCTTAAGAGAGAGAGAGAGAGAGAGAGAGAGAGAGAGAGAGAGAGAGAGAGAGAGAGAGAGAGAGAGAGAGAGAGAGAGAGAGAGAGGCTGCTAATCCATATTTGCATATTTAGTATCACTAATTACTATAAATATTCACGACGAATTGATCAATCCTTGTATGGTATGAAATAATGATATATAGTACGCAGCATTACTTTTGAAATAAGGCTCATTATTTATTTATTCACTACAATTTTCATATCTGGTTTTGTATCGAATAATTTCGTTTGTTTGGAGGAACTTCAAATTACAAATTATAAAAAATATATCCCTCTTAGTTTAGTATTTAAAAATATTTTAGCTTGGTACAACGTTAGGTTGGTTTTAATACAGAATTGTTGAAGTAATTCGCGATAATCTTTGAACTCGAAAATAAAATGATTAGGTAATGTTACCATTTGAAAAAAAATTCTGAAACTGAAAATTCACAAAATTATCGTATCCGTCAAAATAGATAAATCATAAAACAAGGCATTTTAAATACAACACAAATTGTTATTTCATTCACAGACCTTTCAGGTGCGAAGTTAAATTCTGTTCCAAGGCACGTGCGCGGTTCAAAACCCTCAATATACCATGTTACATAGGCCTATGGTAAATGATCCCAACTAATCACTCGCCAATTGCAGATTACAAATACCGGATATACTGATTACAGTTATATGTACAAACATCAAGACTTCTAAAAAGGTCTTCATTTAGAAACTGTGAATTGAAAGTACACTCATCAGAGTAGGCATATCTGATTAAAAACAAAATTGACTACTTTCCTGCAAAGTTAAATACAACTTTTCACATACAGCTTTATATATTTTTCTTTCTATAAGGTAAGTGGGTTTTACATGCTGATAAAGATACTAGTATTTTAACAAAAAATATGAATACAGAATACAAAATTGAGTTTTAAATACTACATAAAACATTCCTAATTAATTAATCTGTGTACCAGAGTACGATGAATGGTGTCAGATAAGGTAGACAGATATAGTTTCTATTCAGTTAAAGTTTGCTTTCCAATAAAAGATAAGAAATACGCTTCATCATTCAAGAATAATACTATGTTGTAATCGTACACCAAGTCGACTCCACTCTACATACACTATAATATACAAATAATAATATTACAGAGGTTTTATAAGCTCATGCCGTGGTAATAAGAGGCGAATCTAAGTAGAAGAGAAATTCAAACATTTTAAATGTAATTAAGATAAGTGCGTTTGCCTATGAACTTAAGGTTTACTATGTTACTGTTTACATAAGTGAATGGCAGATGGGCTATCATGGTTTATAGGGGCCGAGGTGAAAAGCGTTAATATTGGCGGTTACTGAGCAGCAGGGAAAGTATAGGAAAAAGGATGATTGAGGTATAAGAAAAAAGAACGCGAGCGTAACCGTTTGAAAATCAGGAATTTATTGAAGACGAAAAAAAAATATTGTTTAAGGCGAAGCTTCTCTCTGGATTTCCTATTACCTCCTGTTACTTATAATAATAATAATAATAATAATAATAATAATAATAATAATAATATAACTAAATTGAAAGAAAGTAAACGGCAGTCAAGGAGAAGTTAAGTATATCTTAGTTTAACCAGACCACTGAGCTGATTAACAGCTCTCCTATAGGGCTGGCCCGAAGGATTAGATTTTTATATTAGATTTTCATGTACTACGTGGCTAGGAACCAAATAATTACTTAGCAACGGGACCTACAGCTTACTGTGGGATCTGAACCACATTATATCGAGAAATGAATTTCTAATCACCAAAAATTAATTTCTCTGGTTGCACATTGGCGCCAGCCTGGGGGCGAACTCGAGCCACTAGAACGGCTGTCAAGAAAACACTGACTATTAACGTCATCAGAGACATAGAAGGCTCATGCTGACATCGAAGGAAAGACATGCTAAGAAAATATACTGATAACGGCAAATATGAGAGTTTTGACAATTTGAACAACGAGGAGCGGCATGGGGGCAACTATTGGCTCATCAGTGGACTACAAGTTATTTCTGAAGATAATATCACGGTCCTCTGATAATGTTTGTACGTATTACATTTGGCAGTATCTAAAGGCAGAAAAAGAAATCAGTGACTGATATTGCCTAAGTATCAGATAAGCTAAATTAATCCTTCTCTCGACGATTTCTTCAAGATTACCATTGTTTGTTACTTGTACGCTTGTCTACTTCTGTTTCCTTTCATTTCATATTTTAAGGGCATTCAATTTTGCCAAAGACAGCGTAGCATGTAAAAATAATTATCATCCTTGTTATCATCAATGTTATCGCTCCAACGGCGTGCAATGCAAATGCCTCAATTATTATGATAATATAATAATATGAAGAAGAATATGCGGAATTCGCTCCCTTCACGAACTTCTCCTCAAAGGGAACTTGACAGCGAATGAAAATCTACAATCGAGACAATGAGATTCTGTCTCCCAGCGCCAACAGCCACGGATATTTATATCATCAACAGGCTCTCTGAAATTTCGACGAAGAACAGATAAGAGATAAGATAGGAATTTTATGGGTTGACGATCCGAAATACCAACCAGTATGGAGCGTGTCGGTGAACAGCGAACTCAGCGCTAACATATTGGTCTAAATACTATTGCTTAAGGGTGCTACTGTCATAACTTACGACAAGATTCAAGTGCAAAAAACAGAACAACAACCAGCTACCCTTAGTGCATGCACATAAAAAAAACGGCCCATTGAAAATTAGCGTTAGTTAACTATGTAATCGATCTCCGGGCACCTCTTTCTCGAACAGTGTGGTATCGAACGTTTAGTGAACTGGTATCGCCACCAGCGAAAATGGCTTCATCATCAGTGCAGTGTGTGGTTGATTAGGCCTAAGCCCCTTAAATGGTAATCAGTAATTTCTGCATCCACGTGTGAGCTGATACTGAATGCACAACGCCATTCAAGGACAAGATATTGTCATTAATAACAAAGATGTCACGGCATGTTATCTTATCTGTATTGTAAAATCATGTAACACGGTAAATCAAGTTATCGAATAGGATCAATAACAACGGGGAAAGAAGGGACCAATTCAACAAAGGAAATTCAAGCAGAGAGACAATTTTACGAAAAGAAGATCCCAATAGTTCAAAAAGATTGATTGACTTACCATATCTGTAAATGATGGCTGCAGGGAACCAACCAACGGACATAACACAGCTCATAGAACAGACGGAGAGAACAGACTTTCTCTCGGGGACAGGACGGAACCTAAGGGATGAAACTGAGGAAGACCTACAAGCAGTGGAATCTTTCCTCGAGGAATCTAATCGTAGACTGTCCGTGATAAAAGCTGAGAAAATATCTGATAATCAGAGACTAGTCACTTTCGACCTTGAGGATGGAGCTGTGGAGGACATTTGCGCCAGTAGGGAGCAAGAAGGGAGTGACGAAGAGAAAAATGAAAAAGAGGAAAACGCCTTTCAGATACTAAAACAAGCCCTGCATGATCTGATCCACATTCAAGACTTTCTCCCATCGATTGAAGGTAAATTGAAATACATCTGATTTTTGTTTAAACTGTTCTAGCCATTCGGCAATTGCTACTGGAATATTCTGACCTTGAGTGTATGCATATGTGTATCTTTGTAGAGAGCAGGAATCCACAATGTGGCAAAGAATGTAATAAAAACAAAGGAGTTTTATGAGAAAGATATGAACAGCATATGGAGGGTAAGTGCATATCCATAGTTCAAGGATAAGCTAAAGGACATCATTAGCGCTGGTATGTTTTGGCTAAGTGCATAAGAAAGACCAATAGAACAAACGCATGGTAGAATAGGGAAATTTGTAGGCCAATGAAAAATGAGATCGCCTGATGTCTGCTGTCAAATAAGTGATAGAGAAAAAGAGAGAAGTGTGTAAAAGAGTTCGTAAAAGTGTCTGGTTTAATCATGGAACTTTCAACTTCATTATTGTTTCTTAGTAATAGCACTTATCTCTTAAATAAAGCAAGGGCCAGTGGCCTGGGCTAAATAACATGCCCAGACCTATAAAAATGAAAATGAAAGGAGAAATAAATAACTTGGGACTAAGCCAGTAAGATGCACCACATTTAAGGGGAAAGTGTTTTGTCATCTTTAACGTACAAAAGATTAATAAAATTGATATTTAACTAATCATTTCATTTGAAATCCACACTTGTTCTCTGCTATATTGAGGAACATTTTTAGATCCAACGATTGTTTGCCTTTCAAAGAGGGGCCCTTCATAACCATACAAGATACCTGTGTTCTTAGATCGACAGTGTGGTAATAGGAACCTCATGAGGAGTCCTATTTGCCAATTTTTGCATGGACGTTGCCAAGTAGATGATTCAACATTATCCCGGGTCAGCCCCTTCAATGACAGGCTAACTGGTGAAGATTTTGAAAAGTGCCTGTATAAGAAGAAAGAGAATGCTAAAAAAAATTCTGTAGAAGAAGGAATCGAATACTAAAAAATTCTGTAGAAGAAGGAAGCGGATGCTAAAAAATTCTGTAGAAGAAGACATCAAATACTAAAAAATTCTGTAGGAGAAGGAAGCAAATACTTAAAAATTCTGTAGAAAAAGGAAGCGAATGCAAAAACTTCTGTAGAAGAAGGAAATAGATACTAAAAATTCTGTAGAAGGAAGCGAATAAAAAAATTGTGTAGAAGAATGAAACAAATACCCAAAAAATCTGCAGAAGAAAAAAGCGAATACTACAAAATTCTGTGTCGTGATTAAATTGTCGATGTCGAAAATCCACGAGTATATCAATAAACTGTATTATTTTTAAAACTTGAAAATAAAGACTATCGAAGATTCCGAGGAGGAACGCTGCTTACGTGTTCGAAAGTCTTTGTTTTTCATTTTTACAAATGTTATAATTTATTGATATAATTGTGGATTTTTAACATACGAGAAGGCCAATGTTAGCATGAATTGCTGAATAATTGACTTTGATTCATGTTGGTGCTCTGGGTAAATATAATAGAAAAGATAAGATAACAGACATTATGAATAACTGAATATGTGAATTGAGGCTGGCAGAAGGAAGGATCTCATCAAAGGATCTGTAAGAAAAGCATAGTCTGTAGGATCAAAATTTGGGTTAAATGTAGGGAGTGCTGAGCCATCTATCCTTTACTGATATAAAGTTTGGATGAACAATATAACCAGTCTAAAAAAAGATAGCTTTTTTTTTTATAATGATTTGTGTTTACAGAGAATGTGTTGATAGAATAGGCGAAAGCGTAAGAGATGTAAGAATGCTACAAAAATACGAAGACAAGACGATGTGGTAAAAAGTTATCTTAGATGATAAGACGGATCAGCGTTTTGTGATGGTTTAGTCCCATGGAGAGAAAATAAAAGCGGTCTGTTGTGGAAAAGTATGTATAATCTGGAAGGCTTAGGAACTGAGTCTAGATTTGTGGCAGAGTTGCAGCACGTGTGCAAGAATGTAAGCAAGATGATGATGATGATGATGATGATGATGATATGATGATGATGATGATATATATATATATATATATATATGATATATATATATAATATATATAGATATTATATATCATAAGTTATTTTGTTAACTTTTCTCATCAGTTTTTGGTTAATAAAAGCTCTGTCTGCTCTTCATAGTCATCATGGATACCTTTATCCCAAATTCGCCTTTTTTTGGGTGAGGGAGGTAATCTTTGCAAACTTCACTTCCATAAGGGTAGAGTTTCGCTGAACAATCCCTATATGCAATTCCACCTTGGCTCTATATATATATATATATATATATATATATATATATATATATATATATATATATATATATATATATATATATATGTATATATATACATACACATATATATAATATATATATATATATATATAATATATATATATATATATATATATATATATGTGTGTGTGTGTGTGTGTTACAGTGTCGTTAAAGAATTAAGGATTAATGAATTAAGGAAATTATTTCAAAAGGCATTAACTTAAAAGTACTTAAGAAGAGGCACGGATAATAAGAAAAGAAAAGGGAAAAAAAATGAAATGAAATAATGATTTTACGAAAGTATCGTCTTTCTCGGACTCGACCCCAACGACCAGGACACTTTAGCCATTGGGGATCTGGACAGCATCTCACCAAAAACCCCTGTCGCCTAAAGTACCGGAGATTAAGTGGTCGACAAGCGATATTTCCCAGGAATCTTCGAGAAATTGGAACTCAACTCGTCACACCTCATTTACGCCTACACAAGCCTTCTTCGCAAAATTAATTGGCGCTCCCTTCTTGTGATAGGTTAGAGAGGGCCAGGGATAATTCCTACAGCCTATCTGGCATGTGTTAGAGAAGGAATTCTATGCTCCCTTGTTTAAAAAAGAGGAAGTGTTAAACTCGAAAGCTCCACCCTTTCCAAGAGTAGGCCTAGGGTCTTAATCAATTAAATCAGCAGTGCCAGGTCATAAGGACAGCCCAGAAATATGTCCCAGTGAATAACCTACGAGATTAACCCAGGTATACACCCCAAAAAAGCCAGGGCATGAACAAGAGGCGTTTCCTAATTTAGAGTCTACGAATCACAGCAAAAGAAGTGACAGGAAGGCAGTTTTGTATAAAGTCTGTAGCCACTCAGACACAAGAATTCTTTCACAAGATGCCACACCCCGTCAAAATCCAAAAATCCAAAGGTGGTGCTAAGAAGATATCATCCCGATAAAAAGGCCAGACAGAGAGAGAGGAGACAGAAAAAGACAGAGTGGAGAAGGGGAGAACGAGTGTAGAGCAGAAGAGTGGCGCAGTAGCAGAACCGGGAAGAAGAAGAATCATAAGTGAGGGAAAAGTGCAAAGTGTGGTGTGCGAAGCAAATAGACAGTGACAGTAACAATCAATACTCAGTAAATTTCCCTCGTGCCAATTTGAATTGCAACAAAGTGCCTTCAAGGAAAACAATAGTCTCAGTCAAGGCGCCCAGAACAGAAAGGTGGAAAATTTTACACGATGATTTAGAACCAGAATAAACACGTATAAGGACACATCAATTAAATTTTTTCCCAAATTATAACTGTTAAGATAATCCAGTTAGATAACATTCAGCAAGGTGAGATTAATTATATAATTCTACTTCCCCAATTGCAGCCCCCCACTCAGGCCGAACGCTACCTTAGGGCTGTGTGTAGAAGCTATTACAACATATATATTATATATAATAATTATATATAATATATAGATACATATATATATATATATATATATATATATATATTATATATATATATATAATATATATATATATATATATATATATGATATATATATATATATCTATATATATATATATATATATATATATATATATATATATAATGTGTGTATGTGCGTGTGTATATCATGCATTGTACCACTATGAAAATTAAACACTGTGTGTAAACCCTGACCAGTATCCTCTTTACGCGCAAGACATCTTCTAGAGGACTGATACAAAGTGGTGGAAATTCACAACGTATACTTAAGCTGGAGTGACAATAAAAACGGGCATGCGGATGGCTTGAAACCAAATGTTCAAACCTGATAGGTGGAAAAAAAAGAGGGAGGGTCAGTAAAAGTGTTATTTTGGGGTCAGTAACCTATTTAAAAATCTGTTTATATATCTAAGGAGGGGTGTGGGGTCTTCATAACTTTTTCCCCTCATCCCATATGAACTGCCTTTCGTGAATTTTATACATTTTGCACATTTCTGTTGAAATTAATGGATTAAGATTATATATGCTGTGACTGATATTAATATTCTTACAAAACCTTCGTTTATAGAATAAGACTCAATAATGTTTCTTTCTGGTGTATTATTGAAATAGAATATCTTTTGTTCCTGCCCAATTAATTGTTTTCATTAACACGTACGAAAATTTCAGTGATAACTTAATCATATCTCGTAAATTTTTTTTTTTTTTTTTTTTTTTTTGCTGTTCTATTGTCTCTTCTAAAGAATTTCTAGTTTGACCGATATCAGAGTTATCACAAGACTTACACTGAGCTGAATATAATTTTGGAAGAGTTCCTTGCTAGTGCTAGTTTCATTGTATTATTTTTCTTAAAAGCCAAATTAATCAACTCCAAAGTTCTTAAGTAGATGGGGAATATCTTCGGGTTTTGTGTTACGAGTTTCTTTTTTGTAATCACAGAAAGACATTTAACGCTCTTAGTCTAATGTCTAAAACAGAATCAGGATATTTCTGTCTCTGCTTGTATTACTAATTATAACTATTTCATCATATTTAGTGGTGCATATACGTAATGCTACTAAAAACATTAATGTCATAAAACGGTAGATAGGCGAATATATTTGAAAACTTTCAGCCCGCTTTGTTTTGAAACCCAGTTCTGCATGTGTGTAGTAGACAATAGAAAAAAGGTGGCTGTCGTCATTCGCCATTTCCATGGTGAAATTTATTGGTGGAACTGATTTATTTAACTGACCAAAGAAAGTATTTATCTTTTTGTCCCTGGCCGAATGCATGTTATGTCGCCTGCATACCTGAACTTTATTATACACTGCGTGAAATAATATTTTTTTTTGTGTTCTGTTTTCACAAAATTTCGTATGTAGATTATTTAAAACTGGGGTAAAAGCTTACTCATATTTTGAGTGTAAAATTACTTGTTGAATTGAACAAATGTTAAACATTTCTATTAATGTGTTCGGAAAACGGTATATTCAGCTGCCAGCTCTCTAAGGTATCAGATAAAAAATTGCAGCTGATCATCAGCGGATACCTTTGTGAATGATAACTGTAAAGAGAAACCACAGAAAACGGTAAAGTTCGAAAGTGCTCGCAAAGACGACACACTCAAGAGTATAATGGGGAAAAGGGTAATTTAACGAGCATAAATGGATGATAAAAGAAAGAACGGGTTTGTTTCTTTGTATCTGAGAGTATTTTCGATGGATGATGGTAATATGTGAACAGAGGTCTGTCACAGAATATATTAAGCGAAAACGGTGGCAGTGTGCAACAAATAATTTGGACGAAACTTGGGAGCGTCTATGGAAGCCAAGGTGGAAATGTATATAGGGGTTGCTCAGCAAACTCACCCTTATGGAAGTGAAGTTTGGGAAGATTACCAATGGGAGCCAAGGTGGAAATGCATATAAGGATTTTTCTGCGAACTCTCCTTTCTGGAAGTGAAGTTTGCAAAGATTACCTCCTTCACTCGCCTCGCCCAAAAAAGGCGAATTTGGGATAAAAGTATCAATGACAGAGCTTTTATTAACCAAAGACTGATAAGAAAAGTTAGCAAAAAAATGTACTTATCTTGAGCATAGTGTAAGCATAAACTGATAACCATCTACTCATAAAAAGGGAAAATCGCGACTGTAAGAGACAAAAATATCTTGACAATGAGAGATACTGATACTAGATAAGACTATACAAATATAACTATAGAAAGAGGCAAATCAGTAAGTTAAATTAGGAACTGATAAGATTCAAAATTCCATTTCAGCTTCTGGTGGGAGTAGGCCTCGAACCACGTCCATGACAGACAGGTCTACAAGACTGGCGTCTACGTCACAGGCTCTTGGTAACTATCTATTTATGAATGAATAATAATAATAATAATAATAATAATAATAATAATAATAATAATCTAATATTCCCTGTGTGGCCCGCACAACATTTAGAGCTGTCTGTGAATATCTCTGAAATATAAATCACATTTTTAATCAGCCTTTTGTACCTTTCAGTGGAATCACATCAATGTATAGTTTCCTAATCTCAAGATGGTGGAACTTTTCATTGACAATTTACATCAGTCTGGAACACCATTACAACCGTATTTTCAGTAAATTTCACAGAAGTAGTTTCACTAAGATTAAATCAATTGAAAAAGATGACAATTTTGAAAAACTTCAGCAACACTGCTCATATATCATAAGTACAGCTGACGAATATCTCGTAAACAGTCAGGCAAGTGCCATTTTTAATAGAATAAACGGCTTTAGTCTGTATTGGAAACAGAAGTACTTTCGTTTTTTTTTTTTTTACAGAAAGTGGGGCGTATAAAGTACCTTCCACTCCTAACAACGTTCCTGTCTCCCGGACATCAACAAAAGTCATGACTGACATCAATTCATTAGAAGTAGAACTTGCTAAATTGTTGACTATGGTAAGATATAGGCCTATAATGCGAACATCTTGTGATTTTGGTCTCGATGATATCGATGTACACCTCGTCACAGTATCCGCCAGCTGTGATTTCAAAACTTTGTGTCTGCTTACTTGGTATTCTAACGTTGTTCTAGATTCGAAAGCTATTGGTAGTTATAAATCTGAACATCGAAAGCTGTGGGTTGTGTCTCTCTGGTATTTCGACATTGTTGTAGATTCGTAAGCTATGATTTGTGTCTGCTTACCTGGTATTTTACCACTGTTTTAAATATGAAATTCGTAAGCTATGATTTGTATATTTCAACATAGTTTTACATCCTAAATTCGTAATTTTGTGTCTGCTAACCTGGTATGCTAACATTAGGATTGTTTTCAATTCGTAGGTACTGTGAAAGAAAATCTTTGATTTCGTAGACTACACCTACCCCTCACTCACAGAATTTCACTTTAACTTCTCCACAGAGAGACTCACTCGACTACCGCCCAGCAGCTCCAACAGACAAAGAACCGTTTCCAGTCCCAGCGGCACCACCATGCACACCAGCAACAACTTCCTCTAATCACCCTCTGTCTCCGACAGAGATCTACAACAGAGGTCACAGAACCCAGTCACTACCAGGAAACACCATGCCCCCGCCCAAACCGCCCCGATCTTTCCACCAAACGCAACAGGCCGCCTCCTCATCCAAAAGTCACGCTGAAGAAGAGGCGGGGAAAAACCACCTCCTGAAAGGTCCACCCAAACCCCCGAGACTAAATTCCACTTCCTCGATTGACAAGCTGAAAATTCAATTGGCTAAGATGTCCAGATCCATGGGCAATCTGTCAGTTCTGGAGGAGTCCCAAGAGTCGAGTGCTAAGCCTACTAAGCCTTCGTCATCAGGATGCCTCGAGGTTGATGACAAGGACCTGTGGAGGAGGGCCAGTGGAAATAAGGTAGAGAATTTCTTTTCAAAGTTTTCCGCCAAGAAAAAGACCAAAAGGTCCAAGAGCATAACTATTAGCTCTCCGTCTGACTTCAGACATGTGTCTGGAAGGTCAAGATTACCTGAGCTGCAAACAGAAAATCTTCCTCCACCAAAAGCAGCTACTGAAGCACAACCAGAAACACCTGAAACGACAGAAGTTTCAATTACAGTTTCTAGAAAGACCTCTGACAGTGAAGTATCTTCTGCGACGTCTCAAACTGCACCAGGGGCAGCTGAGGTTTCTGAAGAAACCTCTCGAACTCAAGCTGACCCAACTGAAGCACAAACAGATCAGCTTGACAGTACAGCAGATATAACAAGAATATCTTCAAATGCAACTATAAGTACTAATGAGTCTACTGATGTGCCTGTGCCGAGGCAAGAATCTATTTTAGGGGACCAGAAGTGTGCCCTACATCTCAGCATGAAGTAGAGAATGAGGTGGCCCCTTAATCTAATTTTTATACTGCAGCTGAAATGACAAAGAAGTCATTCACCTTTGCCTCAAATAAAGGCAGATATGCTGATAGAAAAAGAGCAAAGTTTATAACCATAACATGCTTAGGCAAAACATGTACATAAAAAACAGATGTGCTTTTTTTAGGAAAGCTGCACACATTCAGAAATATTTTGAAGTACCATCACTGTTTACGAACGACACAACAACAGACAAGAAAATCAGACTGTAAAAACAAACCAAAGCAAATAAAATATTTCACAAGGATAAAACTACACAAGGAAACGATCTTTCTAAGATCTAAACACACTAGCCCTATAATAAAGTAAGTTTATTACGAAGAGAAGTATGGAAAAAGTGGCATTAAGCTATACAAATGTGAGGAGGTTTCAAAGGTTTTGGAGAAATCACCTTATCAAGAAGAAAATGGATGAAAAACACCACTGTATATATTTGTTAAAGAAAATACGAAATATTCATATACCTCGAACTCACATGCGTAGCTTCTCAGCAACACAGAAGTCTAAAGTGACCAATGAAAAATAATAATAGTTAACGAAAACCTTATGTAAACACTCCAAGTATCAGGTGTTTACGAGACAAGGATAATGAGTAGACAAGTTTTGCAAAAAAAAAAAAAAAAAAAAAAAAAAGCACGAGAGAATAAATAAATGAATCCAATGAATGAAAAATGAAATTACCACATAGATGAGGGTCAGGCCTGAAGATGTATGAAGTGGAAGATGTATAGGGTACAAAAGGTGTTCACTTAAGTTGTCAAGCGTTTTCTAACGTATTTACCTATCCCAAGAAACCGTAACGAGTTGATCGTGTATTTTCTTCAATAAAAACTTGGCCACAGAAAATTATCAGTTTCATTTCTTATAAAGAATATGTAACGCCGACAATGCTCAAGGGTGAATTAATATCTGAAATATAAGATACCACCTTGTGTTTATTGATTTTATTTAATTTCAGTTATTGTCTGTAACTTCGTTAAAATGAACGACTGAATTTCAAGTCAACGGCTCCTGTTGCCTTGTTCCATATGAATTGTTGTTTACTTTCTGAAAATTAACTATGTTAATTAATCACACGTTTTTCAAGCTATTGAAATTCCACTTGAAAGACATCATTGCCATTTTTCAACCATCGTGGGAGCAACTACTAGGAATTAAGATTGATTACACTGATGCATAAGAGGGAGGCACTTACTAGTTGCTGGATTATAATTTGCATTACCGTACCATTCAAAGCACATATCTTAAGAAGCTAAATTGGTGATCATGCATGGTGACTGATTTATTTCACAACTCCTATGGTTACAGACGCCGATATATATATATATATATATATATATATATATATATATATATATATATATATATATATATATATATATATATATACAAAAGGATAAAATCGCCAGAAAATTAAATTTAGAACGTATGAAATCATTCTCATAACTTCGAGTAACGACAACATTTAAGATAATGATAAAGATTTCAGTACAACTGTTATTATTATTATTATTATTATTATTATTATTATTATTATTATTATTATTATTATTATTATTATTATTATTCATTTTGGAGTCTATCACAGTCATCCCATTCGACTGGGTGATTTTTATAGTGTGGGGTTCCGGGTCGCATCCTACCTCCTTAGGAGTCCATCACATTTCTTACTATATGCGCTGTTTCTAGTAGCACACTCCTCTCCATGAGTCCTGGAGCTACTTCAGCATGTAGTTTTTCCAGGTTCCTTTTCAGGGATTTTGGGATCGTGCCTGGTGTTCCTGTGATTATGGGTACTACAATTCCACTGGCTTATCCCATACCCGTCTTATTTCTATTTTCAGGCCTTGATACTTATCAATTTTTTCTTTTTCTTTCTTATCTACTCTGGTGTCCCGTGGTTATTGCCACATCAAAGTGATACTTTCTTCTTGATGTTTTCAATCAACGTCACGTCTGGTCTATTGGCACGTATCACCCTATCTGTTCTGATATCATAGTCCCAGAGGATCTTTGCCTGATCGTTTTTTATCACTCCCTCAGGTTGGTGTTCGTGCCACTTATTACTGCAAGCTAGCTGGTGTGTCATGCTCAGGCTCCAGTGGCACCGTGGCAGAGTGGTTTAGCTCATCAATGGTCTGGTTAAGCAACATTGGGGCTGATCAGTCACTGAGTGAGTGACCGCTCTCTTCAGTGTTGATTCCTTGGGAAAGGATCTTTACAGTCTACTCAGCAGTAACTTTTGACTACTTGACTACTTATCGCCGATTGGGTGCGGTCCAGCTATGGGTTAAATAGCAAAACTCAGCAATGACGGATAGAAATGAAAGATTAAGCGACAATGACGTAAATGGAATTTTCTCTGGCAACTGAGGAGCTTCGTCCGGCAGCCAGGTATGCAGCCCAGTTGAAGGGGAAGACGGTTAGGTACTTGGCGGTTGTCATCCAGCAACTGACCACCTCAACGACAGTAACCAGCTGAGACTGGAGCTACAGAGGCAAACCAAAAGAAGACATGGACAAGAGAAGAACATAAGGAAGTATGAAGATGCTACATCAGAAGCAAAGAGACGGAAAGAGGACGCAGAAGAAGGTTGGTTAACAACTGAAATGAGAGAAATAACACCTCCCAAACAGAACAATTGCTGGTAGACATAGAACCAGAACTGGCTCTCCACAACAGAGAGGAAAAGCAAAGGGAAATTATTATTATTATTATTTTTTTTTTGTCTATCACAGTCCTCCAATTCGACTGGGTGGTATTTACAGTGTGGGGTTCCGGGTTGCATCCTGCCTCCTTAGGAGTTCATCACTTTTCTTATTATGTGCGCCGTTTCTAGTATTACACTCATCTGCATGAGTCCTGGAGCTACTTCAGCCTCTAGTTTTTCTAGATTCCTTTTCAGGGATCTTGGGATCGTGCCTAGTGCTCCTATGATTACGGGTACAATTTCCACTGGCATATCCCATATCCTTCTTATTTCTATTTTCAGATCTTGATACTTATCCATTTTTTCCCTCTCTTTCTCTTCAACTCTGGTGTCCCATGGTATTGCGACATCAATGAGTGATACTTTCTTCTTGACTTTGTCAATCAGTGTCACGTCTGGTGTATTTGCACGTATCACCCTATCCGTTCTGATACCATAGTCCCAGAGGATCTTTGCCTGATCGTTTTCTATCACTCCCTCAGGTTGGTGCTCGTACCACTTATTACTGCAAGGTAGCTGATGTTTCTTGCACAGGCTCCAGTGGAGAGCTTTTGCCACTGAATCATGCCTCTTTTTGTACTGGTTCTGTGCAAGTGCCGGGCATTTGCTTGCTATGTGGTTTATGGTTTCATTTTTCGTATTGCACTTCCTACATATGGGAGAGATGTTATTTCCGTCTATCGTTCTTTGAACATATCTGGTTCTTAGGGCCTGATCTTGTGCCGCTGTTATCATTCCTTCAGTTTCCTTCTTTAGCTCTCCCCTCTGTAGCCATTGCCATGTGTCATCGCTGGCTAGTTCTTTAGTCTGTCTCATGTATTGTCCGTGCATTGGTTTGTTGTGCCATTCCTCTGTTCTGTCTGTCATTTTCCTGTCTCTGTATATTTCTGGGTCTTCGTCTACTTTTATTAGTCCTTCTTCCCATGCACTCTTTAGCCACTCGTCTTCACTGGTTTTCAGATATTACCCCAATGCTCTGTTCTCGATGTTGACGCAGTCCTCTATACTTAGTAGTCCTCTCCCTACTTCCTTTCGCGTTATGTATAGTCTGTCCGTATTTGCTCTTGGGTGTAGTGCTTTGTGTATTGTCATATGTTTCCTGGTTTTCCGATCTATGCTGCGGAGTTCTGCCTTCGTCCATTCCACTATTCCTGCGCTGTATCTGATTACTGGCACTGCCCACGTGTTTATGGCTTTTATCATATTTCCGCCGTTGAGTTTTGACTTGAGTATCGCCTTGAGTCTCTGCATATATTCTTTCCTGATCGTGTCCTTCATCTCTTGGTGTTTTATATCCCCTCCTTCCATTATTCCCAGGTATTTGTATCCTGTCTCATCTATGTGTTTGATGTTGCTCCCATCTGGTAGCTTTATCCCTTCAGTTCTCGTTACTTTGCCTTTTTGTATGTTGACTAAGGCGCATTTTTCTATTCCGAACTCCATCTTGATGTCCCCAGATACAATCCTTCCAGTCTGGATTAGGGTATCTATTTCCTTGATGCTCTTACCATACAGCTTGATGTCGTCCATGAACATCAGATGGTTGATTCTGTTGCCTCTTTTCTTGAGTTGGTACCCGGCATCCATCTTCTGTAGTACTTTTGTCATGGGAATCATGGCTACTACGAAGAGTAGTGGGGACAGTGAGTCGCCCTGGAAGATCCCTCTCCTGATATTAACCTCTGCTAGTCTTATTCCAGAGCTTGTAAGTATTGTATTCCAGTTGCGCATTGTATTTTTGAGGAAGCTGATGGTGTTTTCCTCTGCCCCATATATTTTCAGGCATTCTATTAGCCATGTGTGTGGTATCATGTCGAAGGCTTTCTTATAGTCTATCCATGCCATGCTTAAGTTGGTTTTCCTTCTCCTACTGTTCTTCATTACCATTTTGTCTATCAGGAGCTGGTCTTTTGCGCCCCTACACTTCCTTCTGCAGCCTTTCTGTTGGTGGGGGACGGTGTTTGTCTCCTCCAGGTAATTGTATAGCCTTTCACTGATGATACCTGTTAGTAACTTCCACATTATTGGTAGGCAGGTGATAGGCCTGTAGTTACTGGCTATATTCCCCATTATTATTATTATTATTATTATTATTATTATTATTATTATTATTATTATTATTATTATTATTATTGAGTGCAATGGTTTGAGGAGATGGGTACCTCACTTTTCATTGGGCAATATCTGTGACGTCGCGAGCGATGTCATCAGGGGGCCGGTTGCTGGTTGGCTGTCCTCTTCGTGGGCGGAGCCTCATCCTTATAGGTGATGGTGGGGGTCCCCTCGAAGGGCGTGCTACCAGGTCGTCCTCAGGGCGAGAGCTTGAGCTTCGATTACCCTCAGGGTTACTAGGGACGTCCTCAGGATGAGGGCTAACGCTTCTATCATCCTCAGGATTCCTCTGGTGCGATGGTCGTTGTAGGGCGTCGTCTGCTACTCTCCTGACGGCGGTGGGGAGGTGGAAGGTCTCCTCTGTGACGTTCAAACTGGGCTTCTCCCTCCCGATGTGCAGTGCTTCTAAGATTTACAAACGACGTAGATCGGGTGCTTGGTCGATAACCTCGAAGTTACCGACGATGTCGCTACGGTGGATTCTTTCATTATGTGCAGTCCTTGCATGATTAAATATTGTTCCTTCCTGCGCGTGACAGGAGACCCTCTTGGAGAGGCGCATTGACGTCATCCCGATGTAAGTTCCGAGGCATCCTCGGATTGGGCGCGTGTATCTGTAGATGACGTTCGTCCTCTTCAAGGGATCATGCGACGGTGCGGGGTTATTCTTCATAATAAGGCTGCATGTTTTCTTACTTCTATAAAATATGATCAAGTGATCTGTTTGTCATTGTCGGTCGGGGAAACGTGATTCTTGATTATTTTCTGTAGAGCTAGCTCGTCTTCTTTATATTGCCGTCCCCGTCCCCTCAGTAAGTGGACGGAGATGGAATACCTTACGGAGACGATACTGAAACAAGAAATCCTTGGAAATGTACACACCACCGACGCCCTTCAACCTCTCCCCTTAGCAGAAGCCCTTACAGACCGAGGAACTTATAAAAGTGACATCGTCGATCACCGCCTGCGGGATGCTGCTAAAAGTTTGAGAGAAAACGAAGACATCACCGTCAAGAGAGCCGACAAGACCGCAGCCCTAGTACTTATCAAGACTACCGAATATAGACAAAAAATCGACGAGATCCTCGCCAGTACCACTAAGTTTCGACGCATTACCAAGAACCTCGTAGACGACATTAAACGCGAAGCCAATAGGATAATTGAAACTATCAATGCCGCCACAAACGCCTTACACCTCACTAGTATTTCTGGAGACTATAACCTCGGGTACATGTACGGTAATGTAAAAACTCACAAACATGGAAACCCTTCAAGACCTATCATTAGCCAAATACCAGCACCCACATACCACCTTGCTAAACAACTAAATTCTATTCTCACCCCTTACATCCCCAGCACACATAGTTTGAAGTCGTCTGCGGAGTTCCTGCAAGCCTTAAGATCTGCGCACCCTGGAGGCAGTATTGCATCGATGGATGTAGAGTCCCTGTTTACCAACGTTCCTGTAGATGAAACCATCAAAATGATCCTTGAACTTGTCTATAGGGACCCATCCACCGACCCACTGAATATCCCCGAGCATGCCCTTCGCTCTCTGCTGGAAATTTGCACCAAAAGGCTCCCTTCATTAACCACCATGACCATATGTACTTACAAATCGATGGTGTAGCGATGGGATCCCCCCTCGGGGTCTTGTTTGCGAACTTTTAAATGGGCATAGTGGAGGAGCGTGTCTTTAGGAGCATTAGGAAGCCTTCTATATACGTAAGATATATAGATGACACCTTCATCCGAGCAGGAACGATGGAGGAGATCGAGGAAATACGTCAAGCCTTCCATACCCACAGCCGTTTACGATTTACCATCGAACATAGCCGGGATGGCCGTCTTCCCTTCCTGGACGTCCTGGTTGAACAGAAGGAGGGTGCGTTCGCTACAAGGGTCTACACGAAGCCCACGAACCTGGGAATGTGTCTGAACGGCGAGAATGAATGCCCTGAACGCTATAAGGACACCACCATTAGCGCCTACGTCAGAAGAACACTTTCCCATTGTTCAACATGGGCAGACACCCATAAGGAGATGGAACGTGTAGCCCAGATCCTAGTTAACAACGGACATACCAACCGCAGCATCCAGAACGTCTTAAGGATGAGCATGGAGAAGTGATACCTACAGGAACCCCGCCCAGACCCCCAGCAGAAAATTAATTTTTTCTACAAGGGAACCTTCCATCAGCGATATAAAGAAGACGAGCGAGCTCTACGGGAAATAATCAAGAATCACGTTTCCCCGACCGACAACGACAAACAGATCACTTGATCATATTTTATGCAAGTAAGAGAACATGCAGCCTTATTATGAAGAATAACCCCGCACCGTCGCAGGATCCCTTGAAGAGGACGAACGTCATCTACAGATACACATGCCCAATCCGAGGATGCCTCGGAACTTACATCGGGATGACGTCAATGCGCCTCTCCAAGAGGATCTCCTGTCATGCGCAGGAAGGAACAATATTTAATCATGCAAGGACTGCACATAATAAAAGAATCCACCGTAGCGACATCGTCGGTAACTTCGAGGTTATCGACCAAGCACCCGATCTACGTCGTTTGCGAATCTTAGAGGCACTGCACATCGGGAGGGAGAAGCCCAGTTTGAACGTCACAGAAGACCTTCCTCCTCCCCACCGCCGTCAGGAGATCAGCAGACAACGCCCCACAACGACCATGTCACCAGAGGAATCCTGAGGATGATAGAAGCGTTAGCCCTCATCCTGAGAACGTCCCTTGTAACCCTGAGGGTGATCGAAGCTCAAGCTCTTGCCCTGAGGACGAATTGGTAGCACGCCCTTCGAGGGGACCCCCACCATCACCTATAAGGATGAGGCTCCACCCACGAAGAGGACAGCCAACCAGCAACCGGCCCCCTGATGACATCGCTCGCGACCACACAGGTATTGCCCAATGAAAAGTGAGGTACCCATCTCCTCAAATCACCCGAATGCATTATTATTATTATTATTATTATTATTATTATTATTATTATTATTATTATTATTATTATTATTATTATTATTATTATTATTATTATTATTATTATTATTCAGTAGCTGAAACCTATTCAAGCTTCCAAAGTACATATGGTGTTCACTAGGAAGAAGTAAGAGGAAGTAAAGAGAAATACAGAAAGAAAACTATAGTAATTTCTGTGATGTAACTATTAGAAAGAAGAGAAATCTTCGAGTCTGGTGCTCTAGAACTCAAACTTAAGGTATGTTTAAAAAAAAATAAGCACCTCATTCAAGTTCCCCCCCCCCCACCCCACCCCAACCCCCGAATACTTTACGTAGGGGCACTGCAATATGACACAGGAGCCATTTTGTCACCTTTGTTCGCTAGAATGGGCTTATCTTCAAAACTGTCGAAGTTTTATATTTTCCCCTATTAAACTGGCCTCGGGTGACATTACCTAAGGGCAGGTCAACCCTACAGTAAAATATGTCTTTAATAAGTGTCGGCAAATTGTCACATACATATCACAAACCTGTTGAAAACTACCGACGTGTTTTTAACATGTTTTACTGTAGCGAGGACGTACACTTATGGATGAAGAAAATATAAACGTAGAAACGTACATCAGTGAGATAAATTTTCTATGTCTGTAAATAGTTCTCATGTGGCTTATACCACACTCTGAAGCTCAAAAACCAGTTCTTGAACACCACCTATTCTTTTAAATGCTCCTTAAATATTTAATTTAAAAGTTTATCCAGGAACATCTAGTTAATGAGTTTTTCCATTTAGTTACAACAAATGAACAGAACCGCAATCGAAATCATCAAAACTGCCCAGATATCCTGTGCTACCATCGCTGCTGTAAGATTAAATTAAAACTCACCTAAATATTAAAGTTACCCAAAAGCACCGTTTTCTTTCAAAGAAGGTTCTCTCTAAATGTTCGAAGTTATGGTGAACTTCTATAAATTATATGGATATCTTCCCTATACGATACACTATGCATTTGCCCTTGTTGGTTCAAAATTCAAGAACGAATTGTATGGACATAATGATATCAACCATACTGACAGCACAGGATTATTCTAAACCAATCGAGCAAATTAATGACATAGATTTAGGTAAAATTATTGTTTGAACATATCGTTTTGGGGTCTACAGGTTACGGCATTTTTTTTTTCCGAACCTCAACCACTTTTTTTTTCTGGCCATGCTTATGTTGGCTCCAGTTTCTGAAAATAAGCAGATGTAAAGATCCTAAACAAGTCGACGACTTTTATTATATAGCAACAATAAGAAAATTTCCGAAAACATAACAGTACTGGGAAAAAAAATGGCAAGTAATTCTAGCTCTGCTCCACAATGACTTCATGCACATAAGGAAGAATACCGGCAGCATCTTACTAGATCAAAGCTAACCTAATACTTCCTAATAATAAAACACAATAAAATCCACACACAAAAAGGCATATCACTTCTATGAAATGCTACAGCATTCAATAGCATGGCTCTCCTCATTAGAAAATTAGAAAAAAAATCGCCAAAAATCATCACAAAAAATTAGATGATTTGCCATAACATGTCTACAGCCGATATTAAATATATTCAAATTCTGACGAAGCAAAACCAAATATGAAAGAGGTGGAGTAGTAGGAAATACAATGACCTTCTGTATCTCATTTCAAATTACTATCTCAGCACAGTATACCATGCCTAGTGTGTATCTATACCTCTTTCGAAAGATTATGCAACTGCAATACATATCAAAGGATAAACCCGAATAAAGAGACAAAAACATACGAAGCAGCATTCACTTTTGAGAGAGATGGAGAGAGAGCATTGTTCCTCATGATTCATGGGGCAGGGCCGCCGGACAAGGCAAGTGGGTATCATAGAAGGGTATCAGTCCAGCAACCAAGGAAGACCCCGAAGCCATATATCAGCGGATACAGACTAGACGCACGAATGAACCATGTCACTGGAAACTTTAACATGCAATTACGTTCACCGAAGAAGTGTGGAGACTCGAACAAATTTCGAGACTAATTTTTTTATGTTACTTCTCCGGTGAAATAACTACTGACCGACTACAAAACGTCATGTTTCATAATTATTGTTCCTAATCAAGAAAAAATTGGAAAACGAACACGGATAACAAACGATAAAATCAAAAGGATTCCGTGCTTAGGTAACTCGTAGCCATGTGTCCTAGACCTATGCAATAAAAATCTTGAAGAGTTACGACAAATCAATAACAATGTCATCACTTAGGAAAAAAAAAAAAAAAAAAAAAAAGAGGGCGGAGGAAGTGGAGGAGGAGGTGAGACGAGGTCTACACATGCATTCCTTCTAACCTTATTCCGGACGATTCAAAACTTGTTTGAACGATAATTTGTGACGATGGGATCATGGGAGGCTGTTTTGCAGGGGAGCAACGTCAGAAGGCCAGGCTGATAGTTTCACTTTTCTCATTCATTCGCTACACCTAAACAGGTTTAAATGAAGCGCGATCCAGATGTACGATGCTTTCCCAAAAAAATCTAAGCAAAAAATAAACCTCTTTACAACTTGAATAACGCATGGCAGGTTTGGAGACTTTTAAAAATAACAAACTAAACAAAATAAATATAATAATTTGTTACAAATATAAAGCAATGAATCCCAGGTTAACCAAGCAAATATTGCTGCAGCCTTCAATAGCAACCACGACTGAGCATTTCCCGCCAGGCACCATTCACTAAATTTAATGAGAAATTAGTCCGTCAAATCCATGAATGCCACAAAAGTTTGCTCAAATATCGTCGAAACAAAACAGAGGGAGAGAGAGAGAGAGAGAGAGAGAGAGAGAAGCGTAGATTAATGATCTTGACTACAACAAATTCATCGTCGTGGAATTTTCAATTTTGTGTATACAAACCAATTTTTCCCGCATAACAGTGAGACACAAATTAGAAAACATAGCAAGATAAGCACTGTTTTCCATTAATGAAGAAATAAATGTTTGAAAATTGAAAACCCTACCCCGTCACCTATGGAGAAAAAAAAACTGGAAGCTCTATCAATAAGCAACATCAGTAGGCCAGCATCACCCTATACCCATAATCCAGTGGAACAAGAGAAGACCAGGGCTGAGGAGATAAAAACAAAAACTTCGACAGAGAGAGAGAGAGAGAGAGAGAGAGAGAGAGAGAGAGAGAGAGAGACTCTGATGCTGCAATAACTGTGCCCTACTCTTCCAATCCCTTCTTCCCCTTGCTTCTTCTGGCGAGAGATTAGGAAGGGAGCCGGGAGGAGGAATAGGAGGAGGAGGAGAAGGAGGACGGGGATGAGGCGACTGGGTGATTCTATCACCAAAGACGGATGTCGGCTTCTGTGACATCCATACTCCGTTATCACTTGTCTCACAGTATGATTTTTTTTTGTTTTGGCTGGAGGGTGGCGGGAGTTGTGAGGTGGGGTGATTGGTCCTTACATGGAAAGCGTTTTACTTTAACTAGCACCTAATACCCTAAATAATTTCATTACTGCCTGAATACGCACAGACAGTTCGTCTATCATTAAACTTTATATTACGCAAACAAGAGATGATTACCTTTTACTTTGCAAGGTCATAATTAATAGCACTTTACGGTGCTATTCTTATACTACCTTCTAACATTTCGGAATCATAAACTCTTTTTCTCTAACTTCAAGTCCTCAAATCTCCACATGAATAAACTGTCTCAAAATCCTTTCATCAATCCTATCTGATCTTCATAAAGACTTCGTTGAGCCTTTGACTTGTCGGCTTGATGACGGAGCACGGAATTTAAAAAAACAATATATTATTTTCACCTAAACAGCTTTTACTCTTACATGAAGTGGCTTCACGAAGCGCTTACGCTAAGTTTTAAGGAAATATTACCGGGATGAAGTTGCAAGCGCCACGCTTTGCATCAGAGAGTGTTGCATGGGCTTATGCCCCAACGGCGTCTGGTATTTTTGGAAGTCATCCATATCTGCACTAACGAGATCCAGGGTTGCTTTAATTCGCTAGAGAGAGAGAGAGAGAGAGAGAGAGAGAGAGAGAGAGAGAGAGAGAGAGAGAGTCCTTTTTCTAGATTACTATAAAATCTATCCACCAATTTATGTAACAGAACGAAAAATATTTCATCTTATGCACCAAACTGAGTAAATATAAAGAAAAGTACCTGGATTAAAAGTAGATCAAACGAATTCACTTGATGACATAAAACAATATAAAAGAAACATAATTTACAAAAAATATAAACAAAACCATACCTGCTCAGCACACACCACCCTGAAAGGAGAGAGGAAAAAAGGTGTTACAGATAAAAATAGCATTTTTCCTCTTCCCCTCAAACCTCCCCCGGCCCCCCCCCCCCCCCCCCCCCCCCCCCCCCCCCCCCCCCCCCCCCCTCCCCCCCCCCCCCCCCCCCCCCCCATCTCTCTCTCTCTCTCTATCTCTAGATCGTCTCTCTCTCTTCTCAATCTCTCTCTCTCTCTCTCTCTCTCTCTCACGCACACTGCATACTTGGCTTCAGCCGATGCGACAAGAAATATTTCTCTTTAAAGGATGGGCGACAGAAGTTCTCCTTGTAGTGATGAGAGCTTTTGTTATGTAGATTGTTGCGTTGTCCGCAACAAGGACAACTACTATTATTACAAGTAAACGGGCTATTATTTCTTTCTCTTTTTTTTCGTTCATTTGCGCGGCCCCTCCCCAAAAATTATCCTTTTATGCAAGTGGGTGGGAAACTTCCTGTGGTGTTTTCAGAGACATTCCTCCGTCACCTCTTTGGCTTTTGTCGTCTCAACTCCTTTCTTGACTTCCTGGTGAAGGAACTGCTACTTTACTTTAGAGAGAGAGAGAGAGAGAAAGACGAGAGATGAGAGAGAGAGAGAGAGAGAGAGAGAGAGAGAGAGAGAGAGAGACTATCAAAATACCAAATTTGAGAGAAATGACAGTAAATTAAACAATAAGGAAAATGTCATAATTCCAGCGAGAGAGAGAGAGAGAGAGAGAGAGCGCAGAATGCCTCAGCCGAGGGGTTCCACAACTCAAGCCCGAAAATCACACACACACACACACACACACACACGCATACACAAGGGCTTCTCTAGAGCGCATCCTGCCGCCCTTAGCTGCCGCCTCATCCCGTCCCTCCCCCCAAAAACCTTTCCAAAGCGAAATGTGTCACCCGAACCGACACATGACCCGACAACTGACCCGACACCTGGATGCCTTGGGGCTGCGAGTGAATTAGGGGATGGTTGGGGGGGGTGGGGGGGGGGGGGGGCGGAGAGAGAAGGGGAGGGGCGGGTGGAGGAATGCCCAAAGGGCGACAAATTTACCCAAAAGAAAATTTTTATTACCTCTTGCTTCTTTACGACTTGCAGTGTAAGGTTGATTATGCACAGTGAAGGTATCTTTTGCTCTCTTGATTTGGATTATGTATTTATATTTAGACGAGAGAGAGAGAGAGAGAGAGAGAGAGAGAGAGAGAGAGAGAGAGAGAGAGAGAGACATATTGTCCATAAATTATTCAAAACTTATAGAAACTTGGAAATAATTTTAAAACTTAAAAAAATGAAAAGACAACGAAAGAGGTCTTTTAAACCAAATTTTCATATTCAATACATCACGTCTCTTCTACCATCACAGAAGAATTTTCATTACCTATAAAACCTACGAAAGATGTAAATTGCATTTCAGCGTCAAAATCAAGAAGTTGACTTCTATTCAAAGTTTTACAAACTTAACTTCGGGACCAAGGTTAACAAATTTTCACGTTATAAGACTTATGTCTATAAAATCATATTAAATAGGAAATTACAATTATGTATCCTGTTAATAACCGTTTTATAAAGGATATTTTTCAAGCATTTCATTAAAAAAGTACTGATCAGTCTTTCAAAATGATTTCGCCATATTAGATTAAACCTTTATATAATTTTTCATTATACATAGCAAAACATCTTTATTTATATGTAAATATCTATCTAGATATTAATATATATTATATATCTATATATATATAGATATATATATATATATATATATATATATATATATATATATATATATCTATATATATATATATATTTGTGCGTGTGTGTGTTGTTTGAAGGTTGACTTAAGACATTTAAAAACGGAATTAGGAAGGCCGAATGAACCCATAAAAGAGAGAGAGAGAGAGAGAGAGAGAGAGAGAGAGAGAGAGAGAGAGAGAGAGAGGAAATGAAGCCTGGACCAACTTCATTCAGGAACTACATAATTCCAATCATGCAGGAATCTGAGTATCAAATCCTACAACTTTAAACCATGGCACTTCATGAAGAGAAGTTACGTGGTTAGAATCCCTTCTATCTGAAGTCATTCATCCGCAAAGAAGTCAATAAAACTGAATTTGCTGCAACCCGAGATTTTCCTAGAACAAAAATCATTATTAGACCTGACCATCTCGCAACTCACCCCGGTATCGGGGGCTATATGCAAATTGTGACTGATATCACTGTCCAGTGCGGTCATCACAGGCAATTCAGAAATTCACCAGAAATTGATTGTTTAATCAGGACATACTTGTCAAGCATAGAAGGCAAAGACTCGTCGTACAAGCTATGCTAATTAAATCATTGAAGTTACTTGTGTTCACACATAAATAATTAATTTGTGTGCATGCGAATTCCACAATCCCAGCTTTCTTTTTTCTTTCTTTAAATCTTTAGCTGAAACCCATTAAGGCAGAGTCAACAATCTATAATTCCAGGAGCGTTCCAATCCACTGGAAAATCAGCCTGCGGAGAGAGAGAGAGAGAAAGAGAGAGAGAGAGAGAGAGAGAGAGAGAGAGAGAGAGAGAGAGAGAATAAACACGAGTAACTAGAAAATAAAACCGACACACCTGAAACTCAGGAAACTCCCCTACAATGTCCAATTCTGGTCTGTTCTTAACAGATCCCAAATCACGTCAAGAGACAGTTATTTGATAAATGGAACTGAAATAAAATCATTACCAACCCCAAAGTTTCTGAGAAAACCAAAGTCTGTGGGTCAGAACTACATGAGAACCGCAGACTGGGTTCTTTCCTATGACCATCTCCGCCCCCCCAACCCCAAACCCATTGCAACCATTTTGCTGTGTGATAACCAGAGCGTTTGGTTGCAAGGGACAGGTTAAGCCCTGGTTAGAAAGCCATTTGGATGTGTTCTTTTTTTATCTACAAATGTAAAATGAGCAGATTTTTCAACTGAAGAGCCTCCACACCGCTTTTCCTATTCCTCAGATGTAAAAAAAAATCTTATTTATTTAATGATCTCAGTAAATTAGCCCTTACTTAAGTTATTTCTCTATTATGAAACCAGCAGACAGGAATAATCATATTATTTTTTCAAAAACAAATCGTCTAACAAGCCAAAAGTTTTATGAAATGAAATTGAAAATAATCCCATGACAGAAAATATTAGAAATAATAAAGTCCAAACTGTTGACATATTGTGCCTTCCTTACAATAATTACTTTTGCGTTTTTAAAAGAAGGTCTTTAATAGGTACGGAAATAGGATTCCATACAGAAATGAAACATTCTGAAGATCAACTGAGATTAAAAAGAAACAACGAAGTCATATTTCATCTGCATTTCTGTCAACAAATGAATTAAAATGTAAACGATAAGAAGCATCACTTCAAAAACATCCCTTTTGAATAAAAAGCCTTATCTAAGTATGCTAATTACACTCGAAATGAATATGATATATCTCCAAACAGATAACGAAAGAATGGAATTCCATCAAATAAAAAAACAGCACCTTGCATAACTTTCCCACGTCCGGTATGCATAAGGCCCTTAATGGCGTCTAAACACCTGCCCCAAGGGTACATTCTTCCCTTCCATGCCCTGGAAAAATCTCTTCCATACATTGTGTTCACAACATACTACACACGTGGACGAAAAATCAACACTGCTTGAACGGAGGTGGATCACACACTTTTTTTTTTTTTTTTTTTTTTTGGCTACAATGTAAATCGAAATCCGTAATTGGGTAAATACTGTTCTAATCTAAGACCCAAAATAGGCCGAAGCTTCATAAAAAAAAAAAAAAAAAAAAAACAGGATTCACTGACGCTCGAGTTTTACAAAATAGAATGAATAAAGTAATCAGGACAAGTAGTAACTACTAAATTTTATTCAATTTTACTCTTCAGTTCCGTCCTCTGTCAAATCAATGCAATGCATGACAAAATCGTATCTGCATTGAGCATTCTCTAAACATTATCTATAAAATGATGTCAACACCAAGACTTTCATAAACTTTTCAGATAATTATAGAATAAAAAGTGCTCAGCGAAAGCATTTTTAGTCAGTAATGATAGGCTAGCTAAGCAAGGTAATTAATTTCGAAAAGTTTCATCCAAGTTACTTCTGAGGCGAAGAGAGAATGGAATATAGATTTTAGGCCAAAGACCAAGCGATGGAACTTATGAGGTCATTCAGCGATGAAAGGGAAATTGAGAATAAAAAGGTTTGAAAGGTGTAACAGGAGGAAAACCTCGCAGCTGAACTGTGAATCAATTGGTAGAGAGGGTGGAGAGTGAGATGGAAGAAAGCGATTATGAAAGGTGGTACAGTAAAGGGAATAGAAGGGGTTGCAGATAGGGGTAGAAGGGACGCTGCAAAGAGCCTACAGTCCATATCATGAGGTGCACTGACGGCATTGCCCCCTACGCGGAATTCTAAAGGTTAGATTAAGGTTAACTGAAAGGAGGTGAGTTAAATGACTGCAGGTTCGGCACTTCTTACAACAGCCATATAAGAAAAAAATCATAAAAAATAAAATAAAAATGAAAATAAACAAATAAATAACCAGATTAATGATCTAAATAAAATCTTGAGGGTTTGGTTAATTTTCTTTGACTGCAGAAAAGGTCACCATTATTTCATTTATCTAAGCCCCAAAATTATGTCCGATAAACTTACAAGATACACTTGAGAGAGAGAGAGAGAGAGAGAGAGAGAGCACATATTTGGTTCCGAAAATGAGAGAGAGAGAGAGAGAGAGAGAGAGAGAGAAACATATATGAATGAATAAATTATTTTTTGGTAGAATACAAGCCATTCACAAATCAATTATATTTTCATCGAGATTCCGAAAACGAAAGAGAGAGAGAGAGAGAGAGAGAGAGAATCTGACGAATGCACCGAATGCAAAAACAAAGAAGATTGTAGGTGTCGCGAGATGCGATCCGATAAGAAGTAACAACTTCCTGCCGGGCTGAGGGCGGAGACTGATAAATGTATTTGTTCTAGAAAAAGGTGGGATGGTTTTGAGAGAGAGAGAGAGAGAGAGAGAGAAAGAAGAGAGAGGTCAATGCCCACATCTTTTTAATACTTCCTGCCCTCTTGTTGCCCATTGCCCATTTTCACATCCTTCAGATTTCGCCATCCTACCACGGCTGGACAGCGAAGAGCTCGAGGGTGTAAGAGTGGTATTACGACCAAATTAAGGTCCTTCGTGAAATCCGCCGTCTCATATTGATTCAATAAAACACAAGAAAAAAATTAGGAAACTGAGAAAATAGAGGAGGATAACTGGCTGTAGAAGAACTTGAAACGACTTTCAATATTATTATTATTATTATTATTATTATTATTATTATTATTATTATTATTATTATTATTATTATTATTATTATTCAGGAGATGACCCATACTCATATAGAACAGTCCTAGAGGGACGATTGACTTGAAATTCAAGCTTTCAAAGAATATGAAGTTCATTTGAAGGATATTACTGAAGACAGAAGATAACAGGAAATACAGATGAAATCATACATCACTATTAAACACATAAGCCTTCTAAAGGTTTCTTGGTAATATAAAAAGTGAAATACCAATAATGTTCTTATAAATTTTATTTTACAATACTAAATTTTAACTTTGCCTAATAACACCAATGATTCCCAAATTTCCAGCGAATGTACACGTTTCAATGTCAGTCGCATACACATGACTGACAAAACTATTATGACAAAAATAGTATTCTCCCTTTTACTAACGAACACGCAAATGGAGAGAGAGAGAGAGAGAGAGAGAGAGAGAGAGAGAGAGAGAGAGAGAATAATCCACCACCCAACTCTCTCTCAACAGTTCCTCACAGTTCCTCAAAGAAAAAAAAATCCTGCATATACCTACTTCCTTCTCACACGATGACAGCAGCGATTGAAGTTGGAGATTTGATTTGAGAGGGGAGAGGGGGAGGAGGGTGGGAGGGAGGGAGAAAAGGGAAGGGAGGGAGGAAGGCATCCCTAGGACGTCAAGTGCTTCCCATGAGCCACCGCCTGCAGAAGCAAAAACTTGAATTCCCCAGAATGAGGATGATCCAGGTGTTAACAGAAAGACAAAGAGTCGCCTCCAATGCTGGACTGAACGTTACTGAGCCATTATCTCTTTATTCTATTATTTTTTCATTTATTGATATCGATTAATCTATATCTTGGCAGTCGGGCATGGAAGGGATTATTACTTTCCAAGTGATAAGAATCTTTAGTATATTTATTTTTTCATTAAATATTTGCTCATCGTTACAAATGAAGAGCGGCTTTCAGATTCTTACTTTTACCCGTGCTGGTACAAGGATACCTCAGTCAACAAAAACTTACAAACCACCACAATGCAAAATCACTGGTAAAATGTAAGTTATTCTAACAGTGATTATCAACAGGCAAGGACAAATAATAATTTTAATAATTGCAAAACCAGTCAACAAAAATAGTACAAACCGCTGTGCAAAATCACTGGTAAAATGTAAGTAATTCTAACAGCAATTATCAACAGGCAAGGACAAATAATTTTAATAATTGCAAAACCAACATACCTATCCAGATGTATCTATATTCAACACTGGAGAGAATATAGCACAGCCAACTCAGACTACAGAGAAGAAGAAAAAATAAAAGTAAGAACGTCTATTGGGAAGACTTCGCTTACCCTAAACGAGGGCATCCAAAAAGCATCTTTGCATCCGGCGCCTTCCTCCGATAAACAGCTAAAATTCTCCTCAAATCCAGCCCTGCATTTGGCTGGCTTCCGGTAAAAGATGGAGGAGGAGCGAGAGAGAGCAAGAGAGAGAGAGAGAGAGAGAGAGAGAGAAAAGGCTTAGAATGCAGCCAAAAGACCGGAAGGGATCCGCCTACTTTTTATCTGCTCTTATATACCCGTTGTCGTCGCAGAACCGTCCGCCTTTGCCGGTACCCCTCCCCAAAACACAAACGCCCGCCGTACATCCCCAACCCCCTATCCAGATCCAACAAACAACCCACCCATCATATACGCACAGAGAGAGAGAGAGAGAGAGAGAGAGAGAGAGAGAGAGAGAGGCGAACCCTTCAGTCGCCTACTCGGGTCCGCCGCCTCCTCCTACTCCCGCGAGAGAAGCCCTCTTGACCCCTCTATGACCCCAACCGCCTTAGTTCGGTAGCGTGTGGGCGGTGAGGAGAATGCGGAGGAAGGGGAGGGAAAATGGAAACTGGTTTTTGCGGATGATGAATCTTCCTTTTGATTTGGCTTATTGCCTCCCGCAACAGTCGTGTCACTTAGTTGGTCGCCCAGCTGTAAGTGATTCCATTACATCAACATCTTAAGATATGGGAGAGATTACGAGTTACTTAACCTCTTTCGTGAGTCATAAGATGAAAACCTCTCCCATGTCATTCTTGGTTTATCATTTGATCCTAGACCGAATGAAAGAAAACCTCTCCCATGTCATACTTGGTCTATCATTTGACACTAGGCCGAATAAAATCAAAACCTCTTCCATGTCATACTTGATTTATCATTTGATCCTAGACCGAATAAGACGAAACAAAACCTCTTCCGTGTCATACTTGGTTTATCATTTGATTCTAGACCGAATAAGATAAAAGAAAACCTCTCCCATGTCATACTTGGTTTATATTTGATCTTAGACCGAATAAGATGAAACAAAACCTCTCCCATGTCATACTTGGTTTATATTTGATCTTAGACCGAATAAGATGAAACAAAACCTCTCCCATGTCATACTTGGTTTATCATTTGATCCTAGACCGAATAAGATGACAACCTCTCCAGTGTCATTCTTGGTTTATCATTTGATCCTAGACTGAATAAGATAAAAGAAAACCTCTCCCATGTCATTCTTGGTTTATCATTTGATCCTGGACCGAATAAGATGACAACCTCTCCAGTGTCATTCTTGGTTTATCATTTGATCCTAGACCGAATAAGATGAAAGAAAACCTCTCCCATGTCATACTTGGTTTATCATTTGATCCTAGAAAGATCAAGACGCAAAAATCTCCCAGAGGTGCTACTTAGTATATTATTATTTATTTATTATATAAGTATCTCATAATAAACAATTACACAAACATTGATCACTATCGTATAATATACACTTTACATTCGGTTTATGTTAATTTTTCCGAATTTCACAACAAAAATAGGGAAATGCCAAAATGCAAATGAGGCATTCTGTAAGCATGATCTTACTATCAAGCAAGAAGTAACTGTCTTCGACCACACTCCACAGAGTAATATAAAACTGTGATAATAAGAAAGTATTCGAAATTTCTAGCATAATTGTGCTTCTGTATAGACATACAACTGCCACATTACTTTAATTTTGTGTACTTTTCAATCAAATTACTGGCATACATATTTGTCAGATTTGCGTCTTATTGTACAGTTACGTGCAATGTGGATACTTTCAAAGGGTTCCTACACTTCTGTACTCTCATACCCACAGAGGAGAGAGAGAGAGAGAGAGAGAGAGAGAGAGGGGGGGGGGGGGGAAGCCAGCCTGCAATATACACGTCAGCTCCAATTTAATATAATAATAATAATTACAGTAATCAGTCCTTAAATACTAAATGCAAAAGCATTTATTTTATGACTCCCTGGAGCCCCCTCACACCTAATTTAATGACGCAGACTATTTCCGTGTCTTGCAGCTTCGTTCACTTTGTAGAACAGGAGTGATCATATAGACTTATCAAGATAAAGCAATAAAACCAAGTATTAAGGTACTTTCAGCCATTCTGAGCTTAACGCAGAGAAAAGAGGGAGGTGGAGTGGTTGGAGACAGCAGGTACGAGGAGTTACAAGGATTAGGGTGTCTCAATGACTTAATAATTCATCCGAGGAGACATCATGTGCTCATTTATCTCTAGGAGCAGGTTTTACTGTTCATTTACAGTCCTAATGATTTTGTCTAGCTTTCTTTTAAACTCTTCCACACTGTTGCTGTTTACAACTTCTGGTGGCAGTTTATTCCATGTGTTGCACATTTCTTGTATGTGAAGAAGTTCCCACAATGGGACATGATGTATCTCTTCAGTTCTAGTTTCCCTCGACCATTTCTTGTCTGCTTTTCATTTAATGTGAAGAGGTTACAGTCTACTTTTGTTATGCCTTTCAGTAATTTGAATATTTCTATTAGTCGTCCTCGCAGTCGCCGTGTTTCCAAGTCATTCATGTTCAGGCTCTCTAGTCATTTTTTGGTAACTTATTTGCCGGACGGATGAAATTAACTTTGTGGTTCTTGCTTGTACCCCTTCCAGTCCATTTCTGTCGTTCCTTAGTGTTGGTGACCAAAACTGTGCTGTCTATTCAAGATGAGGTCTAACTATTGATGTGTAGAGCTGCAGCACCGTTTCCTTGTTTATGTATTTGAACTGCCTCTTTATGTATCCCACCAGTTTCTGTGCCTTCTATTCAGCATTTATGCATTGTTTTGTAGATTTTAAGTCCTTGGCAATAATGACTCCAAGGTCCTCTTCTTGTTCTATACTATTTATGTCATTCCCAAGCAGTATGTAGGGTTGTTTGTTCCTATTTGTAACACTTCATATTTATCCAGGTTAAAAGGCATTTGCCGTCTTTTTTACCTCTCTCCTATTTTCCTTAAATAATTTCTTAAACTTTCCATTTGATCTGGGTCTGCTGGATTTAAACCTAGTTTGGTGTCATCTGCAAATTTGGCTATCCTAGGAGCTAGTTAAGCCTACTTCCATGTCATTAACGTAAATAAAAAACTAGAGCGGCCCGAGGGCAGAGATTGTTCGAAAGGAAGCGGGATAGGGGGCAAAGAAAAAAAGCTAAAAAGTTATATAGGAAGGGCAACAGGGACACTGCAAAATGCCTTTAGTAAAGCTTACGGTGCAGCCGCGAGGTGCACTGATAGTACCACTCCCACCCCCCTACGGCGAAGAGAAGGATTGACTATGAAGCTATCACCCCTTCGGGATGCAATGCCCGTTCTGACGATTAAGTTCATTTGGTAAATCAAATAAAGCTACACCTTTGGCGGACCAGTATTTCTCCCTTAGAACCTAGTGATGAGACACTAGATATAGTGGTTCTCAAACCAGCGTTAATGACAGCCGTTGGGGTAATGAAGCCGTTTCTGGGGAGTAACGAGACACTTTAATTCCAATATGTAATGAAATTCTTTATGTCTTAAGACTTGAGTAAAAGTAAAATAATTTCTTACATGCAAAATGCATTAGAAATTAAGCATTCCAATATTTTTCTTTCCTTTATATTATAATAACTTCACGTAACTGAAGAGGAATGGCGTAGGGGTAATGGTACTCTATCACACCACTGCCGGGGGTAACGACTAACGATACCAAAAACTTCGAGAACCACTTAAATAGAATAACTCTAGGAAAAGAGGTTACTTTTAAAAGGCCTTCACGACTATAATTAAGTCTTCTGTTAAAGTTCATCTGATATCTGTCATCCTAAACCACTGGAGGTGCTTTACGTTAAGCGGTAATTTAAAAATCACATTAAAATTAAGAGTGAGCCTTTTTTTCATAAGCTCTTAAAAATTATATTTCGGATACTTTCTCTTATACTCAGTCGTTTATCGTTCTAGTTTCTCAATTTTTCGTTTTCCCAGTTTAGCGGAAACTTTACAATAAACAACCGATAGCAACAATTATCGCAATTTTTGCAGTAACTATTGCTATAATCCTTCCATTGCTATCCTAGGTTGTTCTTGCAGTTCTTCCATAAATGCTTTAAATCTAGACGCATGTTTCTAGACGACCGACATACCAATTGGACACAATCAGGTAGTTGAGGTGTCATTTTATATTTGGTGACCAGTTGCATCTGGAATATTCATGTAAGACTTTCCAGCTAAATCCAGTAGAGAACTATTAACAATTTCCATGATATTATTTGTCGCCCTTCTTACATAACTGTAGAGTTCTTCCTCTTTCAGATGGGAATCTTCACACCTCAGATGTCTGCAGTACATTTTATCGAAAGCATTGCTATTAACTGTAGTTGCCATCGCATCAAAAATCTAGAAAAAAAAACGGGGTGTCTGGACAAAAAACTTTAGTGGGTCCTACTTATTTGATAACGGTTTATAGAGTGGTTACAGACTCCAGAAACTGGCGTCTGCATAGTTAAGAAAAAATAATGAGAGGAGACCGCGATAAAAAGTTTGCCAAATAAAATTGAATACGTAAATTTCTTTCTACCGAACACCAAACTTTGTTCGCACAATTCATTCTGTACGCTGGCAATATTTGCGTCCGAGTGCACACGATGATAACCACACAATATCACAACATTCAAATCATTCTACGAACAGATATGGCAAGGCCTTTGTTGAACATATCATGTTCAATTTTAGGATATTGCTTAACGTTCTAATTGTTAACGTTACAAAAAAGAAAGTGGTCCCGGCGTGACATTTTCCCGACCACTTGAGAGCGGCTGTTGAGAAAGACCAACCCACTGACTCGTCTTTTCCCAGAAGTTCGCATAATACTATCTACAACATCCTGTAAACTGATATGTTAAGTCCTTTAATTAAATGAATAAAACAACGGCAACGTATCAAAAAGAAAACACAATCCCTAGAGCGGATGTTTTATAATTTGATAAAATCTGGCTGCGACTATTCTTCGAATTTAGAAGTACTTGTTGAAATGCAAATATAAGACCATGGTTTGAGTTGATACCGTCCTTACGTAAATGAATACGCAGAAAATGCAGTGTCTTATGTCTCATTTGCTTCACAAATCGTTGAAGATATTTATATTTCTTTTTTCTTAACGTCGTGATTGAAACTGGCGTCTAAGAATCAATAAATAATATAATAATTACGTTTCAGTAGATTAAAGGTAAACCCTTTAATCTCTGTGGAAGATCATGATTTCAGTCAATAGCGCACCACGACACTCCACTACTCTCATAATTAAGGAATCAGTTTCGTCGTCTTGTGTATGAAACTTCTGTTTTTACTCAATCACTATCTGCCTTAAACGAAAGATCACATTTAAGGAGGAAAATAAACGTTTGTTTTCAAATCAGCTTTGGTTTAACGGCGGTAGATAAACCAGTCTTGTGAGAAATTACGGAGGCATCCACGACAGCTTATTCATCTTTGTGAGGAAACCTTGAACGCAGCGTGTCCATTAATAATTAACGTGTGGGTCTGGAAAGTAATCTTAGGTGGCTTGGTATTCTTCAGTTTAATAATTAACGTGAAAGAAGTATTCAAAACCAACAGTGCTGCAATTTTGATTCAGTATTCAGAATCAAACTAGTTTTGCTAACTGCTCACAGCTCTGAAAAAGAAGAAGAAAAAAATTGGTTGAATAACCCTTAAATGAGGACCCCGTCAGCCACGTAAACAATCTTGAAAGTTCATCGAGTTCCCGCGTAAACCATCGGCAATCTGGTTTCCCGCCAACAAAAGTTAGCGGGCAAAATCTCTCGAGGAAGAGCGGCACCACTTGAGGGCATTCCAATAAGCTGCCTTTTGCCTCACGGTCAAAGAGAGTCGAGTCTGTCAGTCGCCCACCGAGAATGGGTCATCGCTCTACATAGCTTTGTCGGATACGAGCAAGACAAAGACTGGGTCATTAACTTCTACTCCTCCCTTTTCGCTTTGTTTCCTCTCCCGTGAGAGGAGGAGGAGGAGGACGACCACGACGAGAAAGAAAGACCAGCAAATTGATGCTGCAGGTGGCTTTCGGTTGCAAGACCGGATGTCCAACACTTGCTCAGAAACGCGCAAACAGGTTGTGGAGGAATTGTTGTCATCATGCATTGCTGTGGGTGTTCTTTGTTCAAGCATTTTCTCCGGAAGTTGGGGCATCGTCTTCAGCGCAAGGGGCTTCTTCGCGCTCATTCAATTACGTATTTATTATTGACCTTTAATAATGGCCTGTACATAAGATAATGTACGCCGCTGTGGGGTTGATATATAACAGCCTCAAACGGGTTTTATTTTCACTTATTAGACCACAAAATAGCACGGGTATTGAACTGCGATTATTCTAATTCATTGTCTTTGAATTATCTCAGGGTAATAGAGCAAACGAAAACCATTTAGTCTTTATGTTCCGTTTAATAAAGATGAAAGATAATATCTAAGTTAATCTATGAAAATGAAACGTATTTTTAACATGGAAAACCAAACTTTCCCCAAGACTGGAGAAAAATCGGAGAGGATGAATCTAAATGAGAAAATCAATTACACTTTGTTGCAATCTATAATTCGAAAACGTTCCCTCTTTCGTTACACGTTAAATTACTACACCACGAATTTATGCTACCGTCAGTTCAATTTCGAAACCTTTTCTCTATTCAGCTATAACGGAAATAAACTTAAAAACATTACGGAGGCATAGAATTGGGCAAACCCACTTCCGGTTCTTTGGGATAACCTGAATCACTTTCGTAGAATACAGAAAGTACGGAAAAGCTAAACCACCGATGGGTCACGTCTTATATGACCATAATTTGTTGCTAGCCGGAAAACTTGCAGTAATATACGAACCTTCTGTGAGTATCAGTCATGAGTCAACTAGATATGCATGTGTATACATACATACATAAACATACACACACACGCACACACGCACACACACACACACACGCACACACGCACACACACATATACATAGTATATATATATATATATCTATATATACATATATATTATATATATATAGATAATATATATATATATATAATGTACGCATGCAGTAAATAACAATTAAATGAAAGAATTTAATCTCAGCCCTCAAGCAGGATTTGAACTCTTGTTTTTCGAGTTACAAGCACAAGCTTAACCGAACCCACTAAGGGAAAACACATTTTTTTCTACAGTTCAGAAGTCAGCGCCGCTTTTACACCTTCCTCTTATTAAATTGCCTAAAATGTATATGTATTTATCAACAAAATATGAGAAAAATGTCAGTCCGTCTTTCTTTACTAAATGCTTTGAAACATATCTGTAAATTCTTTCAAATGAACACCTGTTCTTTGGAAGCTTGAATTTTACGTCAGTGGCCCTTGTTAGCTTCTTCCATGTGAATATGGATTTATTTTCTAAATAATAATAATAATAATAATAATAATAATAATAATAATAATAATAATAATAATAATAATAATAATAATAATAATAATAATAATAATAATAATAATAATAATAAAAATAATAATAATAATAATAATAATAATAATAATAATAATAATAATAATAATAATAATAATAATAATAATAATAATAATAATAATACCAGTCCACAATTCGAAAGAACAGCTAAAAGCAAGTAAATTGTATGGCGACCAATCTTTTTTTTTTTTATCAAATCTGTGGAAATATAATATTTAATAAATTGGGATAAAATACTTCACGAAAGAGCAAAAGGCAAAGAATCACTTTCCAGACAACCAACTGAACAAAAACGGGTCCTTCTGGTCTTAAATACACCGCAAATTCAGTCTTCAACGCTCAAACCAATTATTCCGTCAAGTCAGTGTCACGTTAATAATAATCAGTTGGTTCAGAGTCGCCACAACAAATGGCTTCTCTTGATCGCTGGTGGCTTCGGGGTAAGCTTTGCAATATTTAATGGTCGTTTAAGCATCAATGAGCAACGATGCAAGAAGGGTTTCAAATATATTACATTTTTTATTGGTGCGGGTACAAATCGTCTCTAGTTCGACGAACTGGCGAAAATCATTTTTTCCCCCATTCGGAGAAAATGGGCTTCAAAGATCTTAAGTTTTCTATGAAAAGAAAACTATTGTGCGGCTTTGTCTATCCGTTCCAATCCGTCCTACCTCAAATGTTAAAAACTGCTGAGGCTAGACGGCTACAAATTGGTATGTAGATCATCCATCCTAAAATCAACAAACATACCAAATTGCAGCCCTCTAGCCTCAGTAGTTTTGCTCTTATTCAAGGTTACAATTAGCCATAATCGTACTTCTTGCAGCGCTATAGGTACAAACAGCATAGGCCACCACCAGACAGTGGCCAAGTTTCATGGGCCACGGCTATGAGTTTTACGGGCCGTGACTGAGGCCACCACCAGACAGAAAACTCGATTACACCGAAATTTTTTCGCCGCATGTTTTACTTGTTTGTATTATTCAGAGCTTCTACTTAGCTCATCTTTGGAGGGAATTTCCTTTGGAAACGAGTAAACACGGACAGCTGAAGTTTTGTTATGTTATAGAGTATCAAAAGCCGAGTTACTTTGGCTGGAAAACTCAAAATACTAAAAAACAATGGGATACACCAGTTCGTCAAAACAGGGACGAAATATGATTACATGCTGAACCCTACTCATGCGTCAATAAATTCATTTTTATTTCAAAATACCGTAAACACTGAATAAGGAAGAGGAATATATGACAGGTGGTTCACTACACTATATTACATAATAAAAAAAGAGGAAAAAAATTGCGATAAATACACGCCAAAAGAGAGAGAGAGAGAGAGAGAGAGAGAGAGAGAGAGAGAGAGAGAGAGAGATGAAAACTATCACAAAAAATACAAGATACAAAGGGCAACTGATAATTACCTGTCTACAAAGTCTTTGAGTATTTGAAAGTTATTTACTCCAAATAAACGTGAGAGAAATCAAACAAAATAACAGAGCGAGAAGAAAATTAACCAAGATAACTGTACAACGAAAAAATTGCCCACAGAGATTTGATTTCGTTTGATTCATGACTGGATTGTCTAGACGAGCGAAATAAATGGGAGATGATAAAGGAAAGAAAAAGAAGAAGAAGAAAAAAAAAAAGAGGTTACCGATCAAATTCTGGTAATCGTTTTTACTTTTGTCTTTTACTGTACAAAATGTTATATCAAATTCTTTTTAGTACACTTAAAACTAAAACTTTGGAATAACTGCGTTAGTGCCCGTAAGAGAGTAGTGCTGTCAGTACACCTCACGCGGCACACTGTAGGCATTACTTAAGGCTCTTTGCAGAGTCCCTTAAGCCCCTAGCTGCAACCTCTTTCATTCATTTTACTGTGACCTTGTACATATTCTTTCTTCCATCTTAATTTCCATCCTCTCCTTACAATTGTTTTACAGTGCAAATGCGAAGTTTTCCTTCTGTTACACCTTTCAAACCTAATTACTGTCAATTTCTTTTTCAGCGCTGAATGACGCCACGGGTCCCAGCGCTTGGCCATCGGCCTAAGTTTTATATTCCATTCCATTAGTGGAATATGTGAATTTTTTTTCTCGAGAAAACTATGTACCACACTTGTATTATTTAGCGTTTCTGTTAACATATAAGATTACCTTTTCAAAAGGAATTGGTAAAATAACTTCTCTAAAAAAATTAATAGTAAAAACCTGGAACATGTGATTATCTTAACACTAAAAGTAATCAAGTAAATTAGAAAACTGATATAAACATCAGTACCAATTAAACCACTCAGATCAAATCAATATAGGTTACAAAATAGAAAGACAAATTTATCAACATAGAATACTTTAGAACAAAGTCGAGGAAAAGATCTCTTTCAAATAATCTTGTAATGAACATCACCTTAGGGTATGATTTCTCTAAAATACACAATTGCAAAACATTATTTCATTATTTTCCCTTCTTTCCCATCTTTCTCAGTGACAAAAACTGGTCTTATTGCCGAGGTACAGATTCCGGAAAAGTAATAATAACGAAGGTGAAGAAGAAAAGACATTATCTTGAACTCGATAATGTCTCTCTCATCACAGCAGGGAATATCTCATTCACATCTACTTTCACGCGAGGAATAGAATGGAATGGAATATAAAGTTTAGGCCAAGGACCAAACGCTGGGTCCTATGAAGTCATTCAGCGATGAAGGGACATGGAGAGTAAATAAGTTTGAAATGTGTAACAGGAGGAAAACCTCAAAGCAGTTGCACTATAAAAAAAATTGGGAGAGGGTAGGAAGTAAGATAGAAGGAAGGGGAAATAAACGGAGGTACAGTAAGAGGAATTTAAGGGTTGCCGTAAGGGGCCGAAAGGACGCTGCAAAGAACCTTAAGTGATGTCTACAGTGCACGGAGTGAGGTACACTGATACTTCCTCACGAGGTATACACAAAGGGAAAATGCATCTGTTTTTACTTCCATATATATAAGTATAACAACTTTCACTATGAAGCGGTCGATAGGAGAGAGGGGTCGGGGCGAGGGGGGGAGGCAACAATTTATCGGCTACTAGTCAGATTCATCTGTCTCAAATTTGGTGCTAAACAGGTTTCTCTCCACACAGAAAATTCTGCCAGTTCAGGTATTTTATAGGAAATGTGAAACGCTTGCAGTGCAATGTTAGTCAGTTGCTGATCAGTGATTAAAAAGTTCAAATTGCATCACTTTCAACATTAAATTCATTACTTATCTGATTTGGACTGGCTACTAGATCCCTTGTGCCTAGAATGAGTGTTTTAAGAAAACGGCTCATTCGTGGATCAATTTATGAAATTTAGGCTATCAAGCCAAGCACTGGGCACTGTCGGCCTTTCAGCGTTTTTATTAGACAGTGAAAAGAGAATGTTGGAGTGGTCGGGCAGTTAGAGAGAGAGCTCAAGAAAACGGAGATGACGTACAAGGTAGAGCAGTGAGAAAACTCCAACAATTGCACTAAGTTAGAATGTCTGGACGTCGCGATGGACGGTCCAGACAATCCTGACTGAAAGCTATCAAGGAGACGTAGGATTACAGTCAACACTAGACACATGTCTTCATCTCCGTTGTGAGTTTCATGTACCTTCAAGACCGATATCATTTTAGCTGTGACCACCAACTTCTCTTAGGGCACTGGCTCAAAGCTGGTGGTTCATGGACCACTAGTGGGTCCATGATGACATTTTGGGTGGCCTAGAGGAATCTCACTATATTTGGTAATAAACTAGAGATTGGTAAATATGTTTTTGAGCTTACTGAAAAATGCAGTAAGAATAATTTGAGCCAGATAAATAATTGCCCATGCATTTTAGTGTATTATTCCTATTAAGAAATCTAATAACAATCTTCATGTTGTAATTTCGTGTAATATATTTCAATGCAAAATGCTTATTGTCTGCTTTACTTAACGTCACTCAAATAAAAAAAAAGGGTCACGATAGTTTTTTTTCTAATTGGGCTGGTGGTCCATGAGTTGAGAACCACTGTCTTAAGAGTATTTATCGGAAAATAGAAATTTAGGAAAATTCAAATACTTCATAAACTCAACCGGCCGGCCGCCTTACACCCCACCCACTACCGCCCCGTCAAAACACAAACAACATAATAAGCGGAGACAACAACAACAACAATAATCACTCTAAATTTATTGAGGATCTCTGTTTAAAACAAACACCATCACGTTGTTCGGGATGACGTGAGGATAGATGATGATAAAAACAGCCATAAAGAAGGACGGATAATGGACAAGACCTGAGAGAGGAAGAGAACCATAAACTTTCTCATAAGATAGGAAAGAAGTGATCGCCATCTCTCACTCTGTCGCGACATTATTTACATTTAAATTCTTTTTTAATTGTATCATTTGGACACTTATCAGATGCCAATGGCACCACTCCCTTTTGGCTCCAAGGATTTCTCGTTGTCTGGAAGTAAATGAGAGAGAGAGAGAGAGAGAGAGAGAGAGAGAGAGAGAGAGAGAGAGAGAGAGAGAGAGAGAGCAATCCGATTAGATCGACAGAAAAGGTTATTTGGGTTTCCAGTCTTATCACAGAGTTGCTACTCTAATATGTGTAATGGAATGAAATGGAACTTAAAATTTAGTCCAAAGGCCAAGTGCTGGGACCTTTGGAGTCATTCAGCGTTATGTTTGTTTGTATGGTGTTTTTACGTTGCATGGAACCAGTGGTTATTCAGCAACGGGACCAACGGCTTTACGTGACTTCCGAACCACGTCGAGAGTGAACTTCTATCACCAGAAATACCCATCTCTCACTCCTCAATGGCATGGCCGAGAATCGAACCCGCGACCACCGAGGTGGGATGCTAATACCATACCAATCACACCACCGAGGCGCTTATTCAGCGTTATGTGAATTCAACTTGTTTATATTCACAATGTTCAGCAATAGCAGGAAATCGTCAAAACGCTCATAAACAAAACTGGAAACATGTAGAACTATATATGATAACTTTCGTTAAGGGAAAATCGTACATAAATATGAGAGAAATATGACTTATTCAAGATCAATGACTATAGTCACGTCTATCCCTCCGCCAAGACCTCCCCATCCTCCACCACCCCCGCAAAATATAAATAATAATAATATATATATATATATATATATATATATATATATATAATATACTATATATATAAACGAATCATCTGCTTCCATTCTTCCTCCATCAGTAGCAATCTTTATTTCTCCATTTTTCACGGCCTTACTCCCACTTACTTTCACTTCCAACTTCTAAGTGCACAGTTTCTCTTCAGTAACCAACAAACACTGTATCATCTGCAAATATCATCCACTCGCCACTTCATTCACAACTCCCCTTTTTTATGCCTCTTGCTCATTCTCTTATTTGGTGCATCACTTCATCCGTGAGTGTTATACAGTTATGTAGACATAATACACCCCCGTCTCTGACTCACTTTTTGCACCGAACTAGTCACTCTCCTGTCTGCTTGTTCGGACACATTTCACTTTTCAATAAAAACTTTTAACTATTCTCAGAAAATTGCCTTCATTATTATTAACAAAAATATTCACTTTGCTAGGATTCAAATTGAGAGAGAGAGAGAGAGAGAGAGAGAGAGAGAGGTAGGTAGGTCTACAGCTTGATGAGATCATGTATCACGTCGGGTGCATCTGGTGACTATACATCTCCCAAAAGGGAGATAAAATTCTATTACCAAAATATTCTTTTCTCCAAAATCTTTTCCCACCTACTACCGAGAGCGAACTCGAAAACACCCCTTTCCTTTCTATTAAATTTCCTTTCAAAACTTTCACTCTCTCACTCTATTCACCAAAACCCTTTTCCACCACCCCTTTGCCACCATTTAACCCTCAGAAAAAAAATGATAAAGTCCCTCCACTATAACCTTACATTACTGAACACTCTTCGGCCCCAACTATGCCGCCTACCCGTCACCCTGAACAGCTGACAAACATCTGCTACACATGGAGAACGTAGCACGCCGGGCCAAAAGGCCTATATTAGGCTAAAGCTACGTACACCCATGAAAAAGATATATATATGCTGTATACTCGAAACATCCCCATGGCCATATATGACGCACATATGGTTTTACGATTACGTGGGAGGAGCTTCCCTTTGGGTGTGTGTGTGTGAGAGAGACAGATCTTTAAAACTCCTCTCTGTATCCGTAAGCCTAAATATCTGTTTGCTGTTTAACTTTAAGCTATTTAACTTTGGCAATTTATATCAACCAAAGCACAGTAAAAACGCCATTTCCTGCTAGCAAACGACATACAAACATCTGTAGTTGTTGACACGTACTACAGTATATTGGTGGGTGACTTTTAAAAGCATTCAACTTCTCTTCATATTGCATAATATGCAACAAACAATCAACCTTTTCACCAATGTTAAGTCGCTGCTGGTACATGAAAGCTAGCTATTAATTGACGTTGAACGCAAAGATGAACTAATATGAATGCAAACCAATATATAGATTATTGTATATATAAATAATATAATCATAGATATATATATATATATATTATATATATATATATATATATATATATATATATATATATATATACAGAGAGAGAGAGAGAGAGAGAGAGAGAGAGAGAGAGAGAGAGAGATTAAAAACTGAAGTAAGTCACAGTTCAAACTGAGAGCGTGTGGGCTTACGTAAGATCCGTCGTAAGAAAACGACAGGAACAGCAACACAGTTGTGGGGTGAAGTTGTGAACAACTAAACCTGAGCGTAGAGTAGCCAGGCTGCACTGGCCCACAAGGGAAGGGCCATCAAGCACTATAACAGCCAGCCAGCCAACCCATTAAGGAAAATTCTTCAGTGTCCGTACGAGGGAGAGACGGAGAGAATATAAGAATCTGCACTGAAAAGCCTCCACACAATGTATGTCCGCCCGATACGTGAGAGTGGTACTAGGATGGGAAAGCTCCATGCGGAACTAAAATAATAACCTAGTGCGTCAGATCATTCTTGTGTGAAAGCCGAGTGCGCTCTCAAGCGAAATGCAGAAGCAGGCGCCGAGGAGAAGGCAAAAGAAATCTCAAGCACAGAGATTAGTTTTTTTTCCTTTCTTTTTTTATGGGGGGGGGGGGGGGGGGGGGGGGGGGCGAAATTGCACTTAGGTAAAAATGGCAACTCTTCAGTAACCATTTTTTTTTTTTTTTACACAGGCAGTATTTTCAATATTTCATTTATGAAAAATAGTCTGAAAAGAAGTTATTTCACTGCGTTCGATTTCTACCATAAATATACAGGTAATATTTCTACTATAAAAATTCCTTTAAGATGAGTAGTTCCTTTGCCTCATTACATATTTACAATTTAGGCTTGAGTACATCAAAATGAATTAAAAAGATGGCTTCCACGGTAACTGTGAACTGTAGTTCAACCTGTCATGTTCACAAATAATGTCCAGGTCCATACGAACAGTAGAAGATAAACATAGGCTATATGTTCTGCGACATGCGAGGTACAGGCCTAGTTGCAGAGGTCATCAAAATATAGGTCGCTTAAAATAAATCCTCGATCTTGTTCTATAATAAATAAAGCAATGAGTAGGTTTGTGTATAGTTTCTGACATTTTGAAACCAAGCGTGAACCTGCGGTTAAGATAAACTCTTTTCAAACAAAGGTTTAGCTGACATACGTGACGAAAGCTGCCTTCTTCCGAGATCACTCCTTGGGTTCATGACAAACTTTTCCACGCACGCAATGTGTGTGTGTGTGTGTGTGTTTGGCAACCTTATACTGTTCTCTAAACTATTCTGTTTCCCTTTCATCACCACCTACTGAAATAATGCCTATTTTCAACAGATTACCACTTGGCAAACGAAATAAATAGTTTAACATTCCATTTACGTAATACAAAAATGCTCCAATTTCTGCACTCGTATACCAATTGTATATCATGCCTCGCCCTCGTTACCAGCCTTTGGGTTTCACAATATCATTGTTCCTCTTTATTTCATGATGGCATGTCTCAACTTCGCCAATAATTCACATCAAATCGACTTAATATCAAGCTATTTGCGTTGCATAAAAATCTTTATTGTTGCATCTACTCTAGATTTCATTCTTGAAATATAGCAGCGTTACTGAGCTCGAGCCATAAATTCAAATTAATCCTCTTTCACTAGAGACGTGCATCATCATTATCCAAGCTTATCTCTCTCTCACTCTCTCTCTCGCGAGAAAACTGCATTCGATTAAGTAACACTCGAGGATTGGTCTAACCGCCATCTCCAAAACTCTTCTCAAACACGCATCATCAATTGTCACGTATCCTATGCAGCTTCCTCCTTAAACGAGGTATTTCTGACATTTTTACATTTTTATCTATTCATTTGTTTATCTATTTTTTCCTTAATAATAAATGGCCTTTTCTTAATGTATCTTCTATTACCATCTGTTACTTCTTTCAAATTAACGTCATATTCTTTGGAAGCTTGAATTTCAAGTCAATGGCCCCTGTGGGTTCGTTCCATGGGAAAAGGGGTTATCTTCTGTATAATAATTATAACAATTACGAATCAGTTACCATCATTTACACTGCCAATTGAACTCGTTTTTTCCCTAATATGCCCTCTAAAACCCTGACTCCATAAGCCAACGAAAGCCCTTGCAATTGACATCCAAGTAACCCACACAACGAGCGCTTGAATTCTCCTCACTGCCGTCTCGGTAATTCATCCACAATAAAGCAGTACCGTTACGTTATCTTTTCCATTTAACTAAGCGAAATTGGTGCACTCTGTGGTTCCTTAGTAAATGGAGACTAACTACTCTACAAATTTGTGGCTCGCCTCAACGACATACTCTTTCGTTACGGTATTCCCAGTTGCACAGGGCACTGCACGTTAGGATGGAATCAACAAATGTATTGCTCTTTTGAAAACGAACCAGGGTCCCTCTGTCTGTCTGCGCACGCAAGTGCCCGATTTAATTTCCTTCATGACAGATATAAATTGCTACAAATACGAACACAATAAAGCACTACAAATGCAGACGAACGAAGGTTTGTTGTATCTTCTATCATATTTGCGAACACAAAGCCAAAACATCTGCTATACTGAATACATACAAACAATAACGTAAAATGTAATTTTCTTAATGGATTCGATAAGCGGGTATCGTGGAAACGATTCTGAAAGAACCTGTGATAATTTAGTCCGCAAACCTTAAAAAGTAAAACATAAAAACGACGTTTATGTGAGACAGCGGCAAAGGTTCTTTGAATGTAACCATAATAATGCTGGAGTGTTAAAAAAAAGCTGCTAATTTTGTTTTAGTGATTTACGATAAGACAAGGAGAAATGTTAAAATATTGAAGAAAGTTGCCACCTCCATCGTTTCAGTCTACTGATTATTATATGGCATGATACAACAACGACAACAATATAGAATCTAAACTCGTTTTCCTTTCAGTATCTGTCTGATGACCTGAAAGTTAACACAACCTTCAATTTACCATTTTGAAAGAGAATTACGGCCACAGCGGCCTGAATGACGCTGATTTTGATATTGTAGTTTATTGTACCCCATCTCTACCGGCGATAAAATGCACCAGGCAATCCAAAACAACTGTCGGTTTTTATGTTTCAGGAATCCGATTTGGTGGTAAATTCATTTGTTCTACGATTGACATTTCCGCCACTCTTGCTCTACAAAATGTTTTCGCTTTCCGGTGCGATAAGTTATTACTGAAAGTTATAACTTATTACTGAAAGTTATAACTTATTACTGAAAGTTATAACTTATTACTGAAAGTTATGACATTACTGAAAGTTATGACATTACTGAAAGTTATGACATTACTGAAAGTTATGACATTACTGAAAGTTATGACATTACTGAAAGTTATAAACCGAATATGCTTCAGCTCCTGATCAAGTAAACTCACCTCCGTTCAGTTTTTTTTTTTTTTTTTTTGTCCATCAAGTTTATTATATAAGAAATTACGACCATATTTCTCCATAAAGATGACATGGGCTGAGACCTAGTGCTAGTCATGCCATTCAGTAAGAGAGGGGCTCTATGTCTACATGCAAAGGGGGGAGGGGGGGGGGAGGGGGGGGGGCGGTTGAGGTGTGTTCGGGTCTTGGAGGAATGATATACCTGGAAAGCCTCCACATCCTCTCTCTCTCTCTCTAAATTTGCTCTTGCCTATCAGTCAGGCGGTAGACAAGTATAAATAACATTAGAAGGGTCTTGCAAATATATATATATATATATATATATATTATATATATATATAATTATACATATATAAATATTATATATATATAAATATATATATAGTATATATATAATATATATATATATATAAAGGTTGATGCCATGGAGGAAAATGTCTTAAGTAAAGGGTCGTGTAGACCGAAAGATCTCGGCATTCTCGCCTTTCCATTTTCCTCCGTGGCATCACCTTTATTTATACATAGCATCACGTTTTATATACTTCGTGATCAAGTTATTCACATAATATATATAGTATATCATATATATATATAATATATATGAATAATATATATATATCTATATATATATATATATAATATATATATATATATGTGTGTGTGTGTGTGTGGTGTGTGTGTGTGTGTGTGTGTGTGTGTGTGTGTAAATGGATGCGTGGCTTATACGGTAAACGATGCATAAAATACTAATTTCTAAACAAGTTACATAAACAATACAGCGAGGCTCCAATTTCCTCACATTCAGGCAACTATTAAGAGCCTTGCCTTTTGTAATCGTCATTACGGATGAAACGACACTACAAGGAGCCTAACGCAAACCTGAATCAAGGTCCCACAGTAAACTTAATACTGATTTAATTCCTTTGTTATCTGTGAACATTTCTGTAACATCTTTTTTACGATGAAAATCTCTTTTTGAATGGGATACTATTTTTTTTTTAATCCACAACAGCATAGATTTTCAACGTAGTGTTCTGATGGCCTCCTCCTCCTCCTAATAATAATAATAATAATAATAATTATAATAGCAACAACAGCAGACATGACGTTTGAATATCCATGCTGTGTGCGGATTCTAATATATAATATATATATATATAATAATATCATATTATAATTTTATTAATAATAATTTGCAACAACCTAGAGGACCGGGGACGTGAATCATATGCTAATGCGATTTCTTTTAATTTAATTAATATTATATTTAATTATATATTAAATTATATAATTTATATTATATATATATATTTATTATATATTTATAATTCAGAAAGGAAAATTCCGTCGTAAAAAGGATTCTGGAGTTGTTCGGTTGGATTAGATGGTGGCCAACCGTCATCAGTGCTCGTTACAGAAATGTGCACAGTTTACCAACATTACCTAAGTGCATAAATCGTGCTGCTGAATATTCCCCTCCGAAAAATTACTGTATTAATCTTCATTCTTTTACGCAACTACTTACAAGAGTTAAATCCTTTCAGCTCGATTAACGTCTCATTATTTCATGCACTAATTGACAGCTTACAAGGGAGATGGGTTGTGGGGGTTTGAAGGGGGTGGGGGGGGGTGGTGGGATGGTGGGGGCGGCGGGGCGAGTTGGGCTCTGGGCCTAAGGGTTAGTGTGATGAATAGACGATGCTTTCTAATATTACGTCGACAACACTCAACATCTTGTTACATGAGGCTAAGAGCAAAGGCTTCTCCAAGTTACCAGTTTAAATAAACTTTAAATTAAAATTCAATACTGCTTGGGATTAATGTAAATAAATTTTCAAAAATTAATAAAGAAAGACTTCACTGTCAGACACATGTTGGCAAGTATCACTTCTAAATCCTTCAGAATATTTTTTACTGTATTCTCTTAAAGAAATGGTTTCAAACAATGTCATTTCTTTAACGTTGATGTATGGACCACAAGGTATGAAATATTATGCCTTGTCCCCTTTTAAAATGATAATATATACGGTTTAAAATATGTTGATGGTTATAGAATAAAATTCTTCCCATATCAGAATAAAATTCTTCCCATATCATAAAAGTATATAAATAGGCCATGTTCCCGGTTCGTCCATCAGCTTAGCCTATTTCGAACCGCTTTTTTATTTCTATAATAGATCATTACCTTGACCGGTAGCTATCGTTTGTATTTTTCCTGAATTTCTGTTCACCATCACATTTTTCCTCTTAGCATATCGGCACTTCATTCAATGGTGGCTTGGTGAAGAGATATAGGGCTTTTATTTTTCTTCTTTTCCCCATTTGGATGTGCCCAAATGTTGGATAGTAAAATAGTAATAATTGGTAGTTTAAGAAAACACGAAAACCCAGTGCATATTAATGGTGACCCTATCGACCCAGGGCAATCCAGCAATAGTTGGTAGGTAGTATTCCCATTATATCGTCATTTTACTTGATAAAGCTGAAAACCTCTCCATGGTAAACAGTTCATATATTTCTTTTAATCACCATCTTTCAAAGTTATCACTTTTTTTTCTTTTACTCTTGATGTTTTCGGCTTGCTTTCATTTCCATGTCTCTTGGTTTACTGTAAGGTCTCTGAATAGAATTCATCAGTTGCTTTTCACCGTTAGCAGTAAAGTGACTCATAAATTAATGGTTTCTTTTTCTCTGATACCAAATCAAAATAAAGATGGAAGGTTCAGTTCAATACACTGATATAATTATGAAAAATGGTGATTTGTAAACGTAGCTGGCAGCTGCTCTCCACAACCCGTTTGTATCTCTTGAAAATTTCTTAAAATCACCAATTTGGTCAGAAAGGAAACCATTTAAAATACTAAAACGGAATATCTGCAGCGTGTACGTATGTCCAACCTCTTTATTACTATTATTTAAATAATTTTTGACAAGCACACATTGTATAATTAGATACGGAAATATCTTTTGTATAAGCCTTTTCTTTAGTTGAGAGGCGTTACTATAATCCCATAACATTTTATTGTGAACTATGAGTGCGTTAAACATATATTTACGTAGTCCTCCCCTTTGAAAGGTACAATAACATCGATTGTGAATAACCAGTGCATTAGTCAGAAACATCCCAAAATAAAATAGGTTATGAATTCCATTTTGGAAAGAAACCTCACCATAGATATCTCTTTTCTTTTATTCACCAGAGATTTAAGGGGAACCAGATTCATTTGAGCCGAATGCTGGTGACCCCTGCACAACCACCCTGGGGCATTATCAAGCTTCCCTTGGGTGGGGTGGGTCAGGATCGATAGTTTGTGGATTAGTTAAAAAAAAAGTGATTAACCTCACTAAAAAACTGAGGCTTTTTTGTTTACTAGTTGTGGAGATATTGAGCAGTAGATGAAAACAATTCAACCAAAGGAGAACTACAATGAAGTTAGGCTTCGCACTTATGCTTATTTTAACTTCGCCAAGCATAACTTATTTTTAAACTTATAATCAGATAGTGTAAATTATATGCTTCTCGAGCATTTTTCTATATTCCAGGGCCTTTCTGTTCTACAGCTATTCATAGCTATATTGTTATCATAACAGCATAACCTAAAGCGAATTATTTTTCACACGTCTGCAGGGCTGTAACTGTATATCACTTGGTGATAATCCCCATGTTTAAAAGAATATCTAGATGAGCTAAGTATGTTACTTCGTTGCAATCAATTGTATGTGTGTGTGAAATCAGTGTCTAAAAATCAATTGAAGTTATGTGAAGTGAATTTGACGAGCTTTACTCAAGTCTTCATGATGAATGTTTAATTAAATCATAAGGTCCCAATGCCCAATAAGGAGGGACCACACCGGTGAATCAGTCTTTGGCCACTAAGTCAGGTTAGGATGAGAGCTTTCATATCTAGGTCTGAACATATTTTGCAGGCTAAACAGGCCCTGCAGGAAGGTTAGCCTGTTCCTACGACACTCTTAAATTTCAATCATTTGCAAGTCTGTATGAAATACTTCAAGATGCAGTATTTTTTACTAAAATTTTCATAAACACGTCTTGCCACACTAGCCTCAGGTAGCTGACGAGTGACGACCTTCCTGTAGCCTAGCAAATGAACATTTATTTTCTAAAAATAAAACTTAGCCACTTACTTTATATTATACTTCAGTGTAACAGCGCCTATTCTCACGTTTATAGACTTCTAAAAGTACAAGTCTCCTATTATTCCTGTCTTTTTTTTAATACAAGCACAAACACAACTCAAACTAGGATTTCTCGTCCGTAAGGGACTTGTTTACTTTGTTTACGTGCTGCTTCCGGAAAACCATAGAGCAGCTAAAGCACCCAGGTGAAGTATAAACACTAGTCACGAACCATCGAGGGCCAGGAGTATTCTGCAGATATAAGCTACGACATTCCCCAGTTTTCTTTGTCAGATGTTATCATTCAATATTGGAGAGAATATCCTTATTGTAAGAGGCACACCAGTGCCTTTGGATCTTTGTATTAGGGTAATTGGAGTTTCATATATCATTGCCTGGGTGAAAGGCGGCAACTGACACTACTCAGTTTCCAGATATCGCAGGATTCAATAAAAGGACCAATTTCATATACAACATTTAATTATAAAACTAGATCAAATGACTTGTTGTTTGGCAGAGGGCACCATGTCCCCGCCATGCCTCTATCACCATACTTTGGTGACAAATGACCAAAATTATTCTGTTCATTAATATTACTTAAAATGATGCAGGGTTGAAAAATATAATAAAAATGGTACACTTATGAAGAACAATGCTGTTACTTATTTATATAAGATTCCTGAGGTGTACATGTCTATATAAACAATACAGTTGGAGAGGAAGGAAAAAATCACTGGTACATTATGGATATACATTATACAATACCTATACATTACAAATGTGTGGACTTTGGTGTGGTTCATTAAACTCAATGGACTACATAGAACGACGCAGGTTACACGCACAAAAATAATATTCCTTTTTTTCATTTGTATGTTAACAACTTGCTTAAAAATAATAGATGAATGTTATTCACTGGTAAGTTTACGTTTTTTTTTTTTTTACAGCACCCTCTAGGTTGAATCATCTGAAAGAATAGAATAAATACGCAATTATCTGCCATTTTCATGGTCAGGGAGCTCCATCCAATTCATTTACTTGCCAAGTGATATTCTTCAGATTTCTTCACTGGTTTTGTAAGTCTGTTACGAGTCCGCGTAAAAAAAGGGGGGCAATATCGATAAACATTAAATCTATGGTAACACTCGCCATACAAGTTATTAACGTACAACTGTTCACTGACTGTTTGCACAACTGTTTATACCCCGCATTATACACCAATCCGTATATAAATATATACATATGCACATATATATGCAATATACATATTTATATACATATATTCAAATACCTTTCTTATTCGCAATGGTCTTTTATCACAATCACTTCACTTGAAAACCCAAAACCAAATTCTAACTTTTTTGTTTGTTTTGTCCTTCGTCTACACCGCAGGTTTTTTTTTTTTTTTTTTTAATTCTGTCAATGACCTCCAGATAGAGATAAAAAAACTTAAAAAGTTCTTTTGTTATCAATTCAGAGTCCAATACAGTGCCACTTTAGTTGATCAACATAGTTTTTTCCTACTTCATGACCACAGAAATATAGTGAAGCAAATAAAACAAAAAACAAATAATAAAAAATTCAGAAAAATAATTTACACAATATCTGACAAACCGAAGGAAGAAACCTCGCACACTGGAAGTCCCTCAATAACATTATAGTACTCTTCATAGTCAAGACTACAAGTTTCACCATTACTATAACATATATATAAAAGGAAAAATATAAATAGCATCTATAATCCTTAAGAAGGATAAAAAAAGAAGATGGGGAGGGGAAATACGATCCAGAGATTAGGATTCCAGAACTTTAGGCACAAAATCATGGATCAAAATGGTGAGGGAGTTAAACTTTCTTATGAAGAGACAACATGGCAACACGACTCTGCCTCAAATCAACGACCTGATAGCGTTTACCTTCTAAAAAGGTATAAACAAAGACAAACTACACATCAAACGTAAGTCATTCTTTTATAACATTACAGGTGGAGATTCCTGGCTTTGGCAAATATAAAAATAAGAGATCGACAAAAGAAAACATTGATATCAGGTCATGTAAACAGGTCATTTAAGTCCCTCAACACTGAAAGATCAATAATGTTCTGGAGTCCGCCTCTTCCGGGAAATTCGAAAAAAAACAAAAACAAAACCACATGATTCAATTTTTGCTAAAAATTTCTTTCCACCAACTCCTACACGCGCTGAAGATGGGTATCAACAACCAACAATACTCTACAATGGGTACGTTGCCCTCATGCAGGTCACAGCAAATGAAGGAAAATATATATATAAAAAGATACATAGGCAGCAATATAAAATAGTGAATGAAAAGCATTGTGAATAAAGAGGAAACAAAATGAAATGGTTAGGACATCAAACATGAGAAGAATAAAAAAAATATTCTTGTGAAAATAATTATAATAATACTTTACAACGCACATACACAAAAAAAAAATCTATATGAAACATTCCGTATAAACACAATATACCATTCGCGCATAATATAAATCCTACATATAGCACTGTAAAATCACTCGTTTAGTTATGCATATTAAGAAAAGATAACTAATCAGTTACCCCCGAAAAAATATATCAAAAATGGTCCCACGATGCACAACAGGCAGTAAGCGTGCTGAAAAAAATGTCTATATTAAAAAAATCGCCTATAAAAATGGCCTCACACAGCTAATGCGGATATAATAATAAAGGGGAATAAACCGGTGTCTTTATACTACTGAAGATAAGGAATCACTCGGTCACATTTATTTCTTGTTTGTTTTAGAGAAATGGTGTCCTAGTGATACAGACAGAAAATAGCTATGATAATGATAATGATATTCAATTAATAATAATAATCACACTGTCACGTTATTACTTTAAACTGTTTATTTTTCTCACTAATATTTTAAGCACCAAACTCACTCCGTCGCTCTCTCTATCTCTATCTCTTATTCATTTGTCTAAGCGGATTTTGCTTTTGGCAGTCCAACGACTCGGTAATAATTTCTTTACGATACATTATCGAGACTTTCATCAGCAATATTAAGCAATAACTCACTTTCCTTGGCCACGGAATCTCGAAGACAATTTTTTGGATAAAGTACCTCTCCCTTTGCAACTTCAAACCAAATCACCAAGTAATAATTTTCTCTGAAATGGTTAACTCTCTCTTCTCTTCTCTTCCCTTTCCTTCTGTACTTCCTTTGCCAGTTCCAGGTCTTGCAGCCTCCTCCACCATTCCAGGAACAGAAGCTGGACTGGAACGCACCACTGGGTCTCGTCATCTCTTCCTGCTCCTCGCGGGCGATGCTCTGGAAAGCTACAAGGTTGGTCTTCCAGAGCTCCCTGGAAACGTTAATTTGAGACCGGGAGGTGAACATCGTTGTGGGTCCTTCTTTCCTCAGTGTTGACTCTTGGTTCTTGTGTCCTGTCCTCCTGGTGGAAGGCGAAGGACTTCCATCTCTGCGAGAGCAGGGTTCTCTGCCTTTTCCTACGCCACGTCCCCGTTTCAACATCTTTATTTTGTAGGAAAAAGAAAGGCTGTTGAAACGATCATACTGCTGTACTACAGGAATTCTACACCACGACCTCTCCCTTCCACAGCTTCTTTCGAGTTAACTTTCTCTAAGCACCAACTGAGTTTGTTGTTGTTGTTGTTAATAATAATAATAATAATAATAATAATAATAATAATAATAATAATAATAATTTTTTAATTCCCAGTCCTTTCTTCGAAAATCATTCCTATGCCAAATACGTCCGACTGATTGTTCCAAACGAGAGCACCGAGTGAGAATCTATTTTCTACGATTTCTGCATTGTTTCAAGCAAGCCGTGCACAAATATAAAATTGGAAAAAAAAATCGACTATCAATTACTCTGCTTGCAAATTTTTCATTCCGTTCTCCGACAGAAAAAAAGCATCTTTTTTCCTCTTCAACACTTATGCATTCACCTGGAAAAAAAGAAAAAAAATTATTGCGAATATATATTTTACTAAAATATTAATAATTAAAAATGGGTCCATTAAGTTTTTCCGTATAGATACAAATCATTCATACACTTGCAAATATATTTTTTACACCTCTGGCAAATTACAATACACTGACTTGATGTTATAAGCTATCTTGACAAACAAAATAGAAGTAACTAAATTCAGTGTTAATTATTTAAACAGTAATTCAATATTCAATGGTAATTAAAACACGTCTAACTAAAACATCCTGCATTCGTTCCAGTAATAAATAATTATATAATTACATACATGATTCAATGTCATACAACAAAGTTACATTATAAGGAAATGTCTTTCAAAGTTCCTGCTCCCTGAATAAATAAGAAAAATTCTATTGGAAAATGATAGTACAGTTATCAATAATAAAAGTTTTAAAAGTAGTACAGTTATCAATAATAAAAGTCTTAAAAGAAGCATAGTTATAAATAATAAGTCTTAAAAGAAGTACAGTTATCAGTAATAAAAGTCTTAAAAAAAGTACAGTTATCAATGATAAAAGTCTTAAAAGAAGTACAGTTATCAATGATAAAAGTCTTAAAAGAAGTACAGTTATCAATCATAAAAGTCTTAAAAGAAGTACAGTAATCAATAATAAAAGTCTTAAAAAGTCCCATAAATGTTTTCTTGCAGCTTCCAAACATAAACATACCCAATCATACACACACACGCATTCTGACCTATAAGAGCAAAAGACAGAACTCTGTATTGGCATATGAGAAAGGGCCAACCCTTGATACACATATTCGAATATAAACTCGATCTGCAGTAAACACAAAAAACCCAGATGCGTCGATGCAGTCGTGAAAAATGGTTCTTTTACATCTGACAATATCACTTATCCTGTTTCTTTCTCTCCAAGTATTCATCAAGGTATTACTAATAATACACAAATGCCTCTAAATCCAATGCTCCCCTCCCTTTATCATTCTTGTTTTATATTTTGCATCCTTTATCATGGCATTTCATTTATAATTTCTTGCATTCGACATTTACTATCACAAAGCAGCCATGTCTGGCATTGGACATTATCTTCAAAGGTTGAAACTATGAACAAATTTTTTTTAAATAAAAAAATCACTATCACTGCTGTATATTACCTCTGGGGCCATGGCCTTAGTATCCTGATGTGTGTGTAATTCATAAGAGTGAGAAGCACCTAGGCTTAAATTCTACATCTTTCCAGTGGCTTTCCGGTTAGGAATCTGAATTTGGATCTAAGGCTTTGCGGTGACAAGCGTGTCCAAAAAGTGAGAAGACTTTGAGAAGTTAAGAGGTGATTGTGGCCGTTACAATTACATATGGATCCGGTAAACAGTGACAAATATAAATAAATATATATATATATATATATATATATATATATATATATATATATATATATATGTGTGTGTGTGTGTGTGTGTGTGTGTATATATATATATATATATATATATATATATATATATGTGTGTGTGTGTGTGTGTGTGTGTGTGAAATGAAAGACTAGGTCCACCAGATGCTATATATTCAAAAAGCAAAATTTCAAGGCTATATATAATGCGAGCATCACATACATCATGGTGGGTCATGCACGCAATTTTGCGGCTTCACCTCTCTCTCTCTCTCTCTCTCTCTCTCTCTCTCTCTCTAGAACCCACATCCCCTACATATCAGTATCTCCTCCAACGAGCCGTCCTTAATGCCACTCTAATCCCTTTGCCGGTGTCACCACATTCCATGAACTAATCTCTCCTCTCCTGCATGATGGTGGATTCTTCCTTCCCTCAGACTCCGCCGTCTGAGATGTCGCCACATCCGTGCGGGCATTTTTGAGATAACAATGAGATAATTCGTGAGGCTAATTGAAGGTTTTAAAAATTCCCCCCCGGGAGAAGAATGGAGTAATTACATCCAACGGCGTGTGACCTCCAAGTCAGGTAATAAGGAAAACAGGCGATAAAAGTTTTTTTTTTTTTTTTTTTTTTTTACTGGAATATGACGATGTTTCAAAACTATTCTTGCTATTTATATGTAAATAGAGCTTTTGTCTTTTGAAATATAATGTAAATGGGCAATTTTCTCGACTGCATCTCAAAGACACGCTAATTGTTTCAATGTCAAGTTTAAAATATTTACTCCACGTAATTATTTGTCACGTAAGAACACCTACCTATAAGTGGTACCAAAATTCCGGGTAGGTGATTAACCTTAGAGAGAGAGAGAGAGAGAGAGAGAGAGAGAGAGAGAGAGAGAGAGAGAGAGAGAGAGAGAGAGACGGATATGACACTTGATCAATGGAAACGCAAAATAAAAATAAGTAAACAATGCACCGAAGAAACTCCAGCGCAATCGAGTTTTCTGTACAGCCGTAATAGCGTATAAGACAGGCCACCGAAAGTAGATCTAGCCTTTGGGGGTCTAGGTATGATGTTGTATGAACCGAGGCCCATGAAACTTTAACCACGGCCTGTTGGTGGCTTATCCTGTATCGTTGCCAGAAGCACGATTATAGATAACTTTAACCTTAAATGAAATAAACAACAACTGAGGCTAGAGGGCTGCAATTTGGTACGTGAATAATCAACATCCCAATTTGCGGCCTTCTAGCCTAAGTAGTTTCTCAGATCTGCGGCCGAAAGGACAGACAAAGCCGGAACAATAGTTTACTTTTACAGAAAAGTAACTGGTCCCACAACAAGAATTTGGAGTAATCATCAACAACTACGATCGAGAACGCCATTTCTTGAACGGTTCTATCAATCAAAAACTAAAAACAGTAGGCGTTTTTCGCTTCCAAATTTCAGTCCTTCATGCATGCGGTGTATGATGCTTTTGTAAATTACTCTTGCCCTTCCTTCAATAAAGAGACAATGAAGCAACATGAGACGTTGCAGTCGACTTTGCTTCCCTAAAAGCACAGAAAGCACCCCAAATATTAACGATGCTCTATTTGACATCTAAATGGAATAAATTGCGTATGCTATGAAACTACATCAAAGCCAAATTCATTATGTAAATCTTTGGAGGAGACTGAGAAACAAGATTGTCTTCTTTTACTCGATCAACCATATTTGTTAGAAGGTTGTCTTTCAAGTCCATGACCACTGTAGGCTTGTTTCATATGAATAAGGCTCGTTATCTGTATAATAACAGAAAACACGAAGAACGTGCACACGGTCAAACTTAAAACTGTCACACACCTTCAGTTGCCCCAAATCTTCCAGAACTCGATCACATAATCTCATCTTTTGATTTAACGTTCCCAACTCTTCCCAGCTTTCCCTTAGCTCATATCTCAACAACCAGATCTCTTCCTTACCATCTATCTACGCCTTCTCTTGTCCCTTATCTTCCTACGATCTTCCTTCGAACTGTCAACCCAATTCAACTTTCCCTACAGCCCCACCTCAAGACACTTGTCTCCCTCACCTGAACTTATAGGACGATGTCCCTCTCCTTAACTTGTAAGAAGACATCCCTCACCTTAACCTATAGTAAGATGTTCCTCACCTTAACTTATGGAAAGATGTCCCTCCCTAAACTTACATTATGTCCCTCACCTTAACCTATAGAAAGATGTCCCTCACCTTAACCTATAGAAAGATGTCCCTCACCTTAACCTATAGAAAGATGTCCCTCACCTAAACTTACCGGAAGACATCCCTCACCTTAACCTATAGAAAGATGTCCCTCACCTAAACTTACCGGAAGACATCCCTCACCTTAACTTATAGAAAGATGTCCCTCACCTAAACTTACCGGAAGACATCCCTCACCTTAACTTATAGAAAGATGTCCCTCACCTAAACTTACAGGAAGACATCCCTCACCTTAACCTATAGAAAGATGTCCCTCGCCTAAACTTAGGAAGAAACATCCCTCACCTTAACCTATAGAAAGATGTCCCTCGCCTAAACTTACAGGAAGACATCCCTCACCTTAACCTATAGAAAGATGTCCCTCGCCTAAACTTACAGGAAGACATCCCTCACCTTAACCTATAGAAAGATGTCCCTTACCTAAACTTACAGGAAGACATCCCTCACCTTAACCTATAGAAAGATGTCCCTCGCCTAAACTTACAGGAAGACATCCCTCACCTTAACCTATAGAAAGATGTCCCTCGCCTAAATTTACCGGAAGACATCCCTCACCTTAACCTATAGAAAGATGTCCCTCGCCTAAACTTACCGGAAGACATCCCTCACCTTAACCTATAGAAAGATGTCCCTCACCTAAACTTACAGGAAGGCATCCCTCACCTTAACTTATAGGACGACGTCCAATCGTAGCCGACCTTTTCTCCGGCGACGGCGATGGAGTGGGACCTCTGGAGGGGCTTCCTCTTGATCGGCCGCTCGTCGGAGCCGCAGTAGGGGACGTCGCAGTAGTGGATAGAGTTGTGGAGAACGGGGTGGTAGGAGATCTTCTTGCGGGGGATGGGACTAAACTGCACCTGTTTGAGGAAACGGAAACGTAATGAAAATTCAATTTGTAACTAATTTGTGCATTTATATTTTTGCCCTGCTATTTATTCATTAAGTTTTTAATGTCTTTTTTATAATAAGTGATCTATTCTTTTTGTACTTCCTTATTTGTTTTTTCTAACAACTGATCTCTTCTTTCTGTAATTATTATCTTCAGTAATTTCTTTCAAAAGAACGCCATATTCTTTGGAAGATTGAGTTTCTAGTCAATAATGGCTCCTATTGGCGTGTTCCATATGAATAGGGCTCATCTCCCGAATAACAATAAAATAGTAATAATAATTGGAGGAAGGTTAGGTGGGGGAATGGATGATTCATAGGTTGTAATTTGATTTGTCCCTACATCAAGGCCCTACTCTCACTCTCGTAGGACAACAGCGTTTATTCTATCTATGCAAGAGTCTGACTTTCACTGCTAATTTCCACAAATTATATGGAAGTGTTATCTTTATAGATACTGAATTTAACACATTCAGTATATAGGTGGACGGAACTATTGGTAAGCTAACCACTACATGAAATAAAACTGCAAATATGAAAAACCTAGGTTTACCTGTTTAACCAAGCTTCCCAACAAAGAGAGAGAGAGAGAGAGAGAGAGAGAGAGAGAGAGAGAGAGAGAGAGAGAGGGACCAAAGTAAAACATGAAAGTACAGCCCAAAGGTCACCCCAATTTCTTTAGCCAAAGTAGGATTTATAACGAAACCGAGAAAAGATAAAACACAAACTCACACTTAAGTGCACATACTCTCTGTCTCTGTCTCTGTCTCTCTCTTAAACACACACACACAAATACATACACACACATATATATACACACACAATATTAAGTATTCCTAAATCTTTCCTGAGTTAAAAAAACAATAAATGCGAAAATTTCCCATACTGAAAAAAAAACCAATTGAAGAGCAGATGACTGATCGATTATGGCTACTGCCGACGCCGTCCACGAAGAAATCATTTCAAAAAGATCTTCATTCAACCTATTTCCACCACCTCTTCCTCCACCTCACCTTCAGATTGCCAACCTTCTGGTAGCAGATGTCCAGATACTGGATCTCCTGGCAGGGGAGGACGACGTCCAGGGGTCTCTTGACGGAGACCGACTGCCTGTGGTGGATTCCCTTCGACGAGAGGCTGGCCCCTAACGGCCCTCGACTCTTCAGGAAGCGCTCCTTCAGGCTCAGGCCGTTGGCCGGGTTGGTCTCGACGGCGTCCCTGCAATGACCCAAAAAGAGGATAATAATAATAATAATGATATAATTTGTGTAATAAAAATCCAAAATTGTTATAAAAATCCACAGTTATATAGTAAACTATATTACTATGTTTTACATAGTAATATAGTTTACTAAATAACTGTGGATTTTTATTACACAAACTGTTTTTCACGTGACTGTGAATTTCTTAGCAATGCGTAATAATAATAATAAATGTAACACTGATATTTTCATGGTTATTTATTAGAAGAGAGAGAGAGAGAGAGAGAGAGAGAGAGAGAGAGAGTCCTTTCCTGTATGCAATCAAGAGTAGTGATAAGAAACCATTGTTCCCGGACAACTTCCGTCGTCATATGTCGCCGTCATTATATTCCCCCCCCCCCCCCCCCCCCACCCCCCCCCCCTCCCCCCCCCCCCCACCCCACCCCCCCCCCCCCCCCCCCCCCCCCCCCCCACCCCCCCAGCCCCCCCCCCCCCCACCCCCCCCCCCCCCCCCGCCTCTCTCTCTCTCTCTCTCTCTCCTCTCTCTTTCTCTCTCTCTCTCTCTCTCTCCCCCTGTTCTCGTCATCCCACATGCACGTGCACGCGTGCTTGAGAGCATGCGCGTCCGCATATTCCACACTTCCGACCATGCATACACTTCATGAAGGTTGCAAGCGAGTCGCGTATTAGAAATTTTTGTCTGCTACACAATATGATCTTTAATTAGCTTTTTAAGAGTTATAAATTATAAATAACAATCTTCCTTTTACGGGACTACTCAGAATTCAAGCATGAAAAAAACAACAAAAAAGTTCGAATTCTTCCGAGCAGTGAATATTTTGCTCTAGGTAAAGTAAAACCATTTTAAAGAATTCATAATTCACTACTAATAGCATTCCTAATGTTAAGCAGAATTGGTAACTATGTGAATTACTTATAATATTTCTGATCACATAAGGAATTGGTAACCGCATGAGAATATCTGATTAAAAAATAAGTTGCAATTCCGTAGATTTTATCCCACTGCTATGGGTCTTATCAACATTTGTGACCGCAATGAAAACCAGTTGGCTTCTGGACAATCCATACATATTAATAACAAATGGTGATCAGAAAGATTTTTAATACGAAACTAAAATCAAGACTTAAAAATCCATGTAACACAGAAGTAAAGGAGAAGAAAATCTATTTGTGAAAATGCGCGTAGGTCACCATAGCAGAGACGAACACTATAGCAATTTAAACCGTTTGGTCCCCTGGATTATCGTCGTGATTCATGTTTTCCATGGATCTAATAGTGAGGTCGGGAAGACCCAGTGAAATTAAAGATTGAGGTCGGGGAAGCCCCGTAAAATGAAATTCTGGGGCTTCTTGGAAGGGCCACAAAAGTGGTCGAATGACTGGGACAAAGATGGGTCAAGAGGTCACACTAAAATATGAGTCAGCCGGAAATGGATAAGTAAATGACAGGAATAATTAATTGTATATAATTAATCAAAAAATTGTAAAGAAGTAAATAACTGTAACACAAGTCTTTGGAACTAATTAAGGAAAATACAAAGAATTGTCATGAAAAGAGTATGACTAATATATAATATCATAAGATTACATGATATTAATTTTACAATACCGTAATGAGAGAGAGAGAGAGAGAGAGAGAGAGAGAGAGAGAGAGAGAGAGAGAGAGAGAGAGAGTTGTGGGTGTGGTCCCAAGGGTCAACAGCCTCTAATGATGGTTACACTCTCGCTGTAACTCCAGCCATGAATTCAACAGCCTCCCCTGAGCCATAACCATCAATAATGTTGCATTTTCTTCAGCAATTGCCCCAACCTGCACCCCGAGCTCCTTCTCTGCCTTCTCCTTGGCCCTTTCCTCCATCTCCCACTCCCCCTTCCCCCTCTCGTCCCATTCCTTCACACCCCAAACCCTAGCAACCCCACCCGAAAAAATCTCCGTCTCTTTTCCAAGAATTTCCATATTTAGTTCTGCCCTTTTCCGAAGGTACCCGAAGGTACTTCTCCCCCTCCCCCACCCCAACATCCCTAACTCATGTCCTCCTCCCCCTCCTGCTTCAACCGATTCTTCTGCCCTTTCATAATGTACTTTTCCCTCCCCCTCTTCCACTTGCATACCTTCTGGAACTTTCTCCTACATTTATTGTGATATCCTTGGTCACGTGACAGAAAATGTCCCGGTATCCTGAATGTCAATCAACAATGAACACCGACTTTCACTGTGACTGCATCAAGGCAAAGTCCTTAGTGGTAGGTGTTGTAATCAGAAATGATCCTAAAGGACTCATTTCCCGATCCTTACTTGGATCTCCTAGAAGGCTTCCGAGACCAGTTGTAGAGACCTCTTTCTTTACTTTGGTCTCTACGACGCAACACTCGAGGAACAGCGAGACGCAACACTCGAGGAACAGCGAGACAGAGTACAGGATCTGGTTTGCTTCTCTGCTTTTGTAATTACTTAAACCTAATACAACAGCTCCCCTTAAAAACCTTACATGATTTTACATAACAAATGAAATTACTTTAGCTGTTAACTAATATTTCCGTGTATTGAAATATGTTCTTTGTTACCTTTATTCAAAGGATTTTATGGGAATGCTTTCATAAACTAGACATCGAAGACCTTTGCCAGTTACAAATTTGGTTTCCAACCTTTCTCTCTCTCTCTCTCTCTCTCTCTCAACAAGGCTACAATAATTAAGGGTATAGGAAAACTTATCTTCATGATACTAGATCTATTCATATTATATCAAACAGGAAAGGGAAAGAATCTTGAACTAAGATGAGAAAAATCAATGTAAAATAAATTCTTCGTCTCTTTTAATATAACGTCTTAGTATCTAAAAGAAACATTTTTATGAAAGCGCATTCGGGAAGTTGAATTCCGTAGACTTTTGTTCTGGGTGTAGTAAGCATTACTACGATACGCTAAAAATTCCATACAGCATACCTTTTACATTTTTACATTTCAGTGCATTTTTATCTATTTATTTTTTTCTTAATTTTCTTAACTAATTTTTTCTTCGTTCTTCTTTAATAAGTGACATCTCATCCTTTTATATTTCCCTGTACTTACTCCTACTCCTTCGAAGCTAATGAACACCATATTCTTTGGAAACTTGAATTTCAAGTCAATGGTCCTTGTTGGCTTCTTCCATATGAATAGGGGTCATAACTCACTAGACTGCATTTGAATAAATTACAAAAGTATGATGAAAGAGAACGAAACAAGTATACCAACCAACGACAAAGGAATAAAACCATTTAAAATGGAAGTTCATATTGGGAAAAACAAGGGCCTAACCAACATTTTCGAATAACAAGTCACTCGTAACTTGCTAGCAATGTAATGCCATGGTGACAAGGATGGGAAATTAGAAGAGAATTTTTTTAAGTATCGGAGGTAGAGGAAATTATTACTGTTTCTTGTCGCGATAATGGTGACTTCAGAATGCTAGAAAACTGTTCAGATGCATTGATGTCTCCAGCCTCCAAGGTCTTTGTATTGCAAAGAATATTGCTCTCATTCGTGGGTTCCTTTTTCCAAACAGTATTGATTGAGAATTAGATACTGTCGAAAGATTTCACAGGATAATCTTCAAAGGAATTACTCAATGATAATTTTATTATATTATTTTCCCACTCAGTTTTACAGTCACAGGTAGTGACAGCTGTGGAATGTAGTTGTACGTATGTATCCATCACTGCATTCAATCCTGGCCAGGTGCGGCTGTTGTGAAGAACGTGACAGTAGTTATTTTTACTTTACTGTTATTCGGAATGTGTTCACACATAACTGGAACAAGCCTAGAAGTTCATTCACTTGTTCCGCAATGCCCCCAAAGAAGAGGATGCCAAACAAATCAACAAGTAAATAAAGAATGATATTGAGGAAAAAATGGGTGATTTAAAGTTGTATTAGTGTCTTTCCTATATTAATGAACTGCTATAAAGATTCTGTAATATTTTTCATTAGGTGACGAAAGCAAACACTCAAGACAGGTGAGCAGTATATCCTTCGACAACATCTAATTCGGAATAAATATTGTTTCAGTAGTATAATTAACACTGTTTGGAAAAATAAAAGCACAAATGAGAACTATATTGTCTGACCTACAAAGATCTTAGAGGTTGGAGACAACAATGCATGAGGGCAATATTCAAATATTATCACGACGAAAAACGGTAATAATTTCCTCTACCACTGGGGCTTAAAAATAGAAGTTCTCTTATAATTCCTTTCATATCAGAGAATGTACTGACATTGTTACAAAATGCTGGTAGCAATGACAAAGAGAACACTGCTATAACTTGAGATATCCTCTGGCCAAAGTTTCTCCCATAATGCCATGACCAACGACAACCATGAACAAATGATAGCTATAACACTGGTTTATAGAGAGAGAGAGAGAGAGAGACCAGAGACGGAGCAGACCGAGAGATGAGAGACGAGAGAGAGAGGTGAGGGGGAGGGGGGTAGTGAAACTAAAAAGAAAAAAAATTTTTTTTTACAAAAAGTACCACAGCTAGTCTCGAGAGGTACAAAGTCCACTGATGAATACATGG
>NC_087212.1:39383673-39438673 GCF_015104395.2 Macrobrachium nipponense
TTCAACCTCAAGTCACTTCACTCGATACGAAAGTTATCCCAGTTTGTGATAATGTCAGCAAACAGTAAGTGTCTTCTGTCTAGTGGTGTCGCTGACGATTAGAGCTCTCAAAATATTATGCATTCACGAATCTGAACCAAGGCGACTTATCTGAAGAATGACAGAGCGATAAGCGTCTCAACAATGAATAATTTACATGAATTATGAAAGCAACGGGCAACAGATTGCAGCATTTAAGTGTTCCAAAACACACGAGAAGATGCGTCAAAACTAATAATACGATATAGAAAAGGAGGAAGAAGCGAAAGAAAAAGTAAGACAAAAAGACAAGAAGTGAAGAGGATAGATAGAGGCAATTTCACATCAAAAAGGAAGATGCGTCGAAACTGGGAGAATACGAGACTGAAGAAAAAAAGGAGGAATAGAAAGAAGAGAAGTAAGGCAAAAAGATACGAAGAGGAGAGAGATAGAAGTAAAGAAAGAGAGAAGTGATTACACGTTTTGGAGCAATAGTCTAAAAGCGATCGCCAGTCCCCGAAAATAGAGAAATGATTGACAGGTTCCTTACTCCCATAACAACTGGCTCTAACGGACACTATTCATTTCTAATGGGATTATCCCCAACTGAGCTGTCCCCCTACCATGATGGTCCTTCCCTCCCCCTCCCCCTCCCACTGGAACGCACTCGAAAGGAAATAAGTGATACCTTGGGAGAGAGAGAGAGAGAGAGAGAGAGAGAGAGAGAGAAGACTACAATGCTTAAATGAAAAAATCTGCAGATATTAGAAAATATCCTTTGAAAAATAAACAACAAAATTAAAAAAATCAAATCTGAACTTCTTTCCCCAATTCACCCCCAACAGCTCACAAACACCCAGGCAAAAACACCCCCTCCCCTCCCCATCCCCTCCCCATTCCAAAGCACACAAACACCCACACAATGTATGAAAAGGAATTCCATGCCTAGCACAGTCACAACGAATTCATAAGGTCAAAAGGACCCTCAGAAGGACTCCCCAGCCGAGCAAACTGCCAATATCCTTTAAGGATCTACACGCATAGGCTGCCAATCAAGCCAATCGGCAGGATAATGACTCAAACTGGGCCATTCACTACCAATCACGTCGTTGAGAGCCATTAGCCCATCGTAAATCTTGTCGAATCAAATGCAGATGAGTGTGCAACAATGTGACCCCATTTTTACACAGCTTCTTAATGTGTCAGAGTGACCTTGGACCTTGGGGTCACTGCAAATCTTTGATTTAGTCGTGTGTGTGTGTGTGTGTGCCCTGAAATTTTGTAAAAAGATTAACACAGCTATCTTCATCTATATCCTCCATATTCTCATTTCCAATTATTTCAATGTTTCTCCTCTTCATTCTAACGTCTTCCAATTCCACAAAAAGAGAAAAAACACTTCTATATTTCTTTCTCCTGGCCTTCAATAGCCATCACCCATTTCTTTCTACCATTTCCTTTTCAGACGTCAAAATTCCATACCCGATTCCCCCCAATAATCAAAGAACTCCTTTGTGGCTCCTCATCACACCATAACATAACCCGATTATCGCAGCTGATCTCTTTTCTTTGTTCAGTATTTGCCTTCTTAGTTTGTATTATTAGCCTTCATTTCGTAGAGATTTGTGGCGTCTTCATTTGATTTCATTTCATATGAGAGAGAGAGGAGAGAGAGAGAGAGAGAGAGAGAGAGCTCAAAAATAAAGTTATAAGATGGTCACCAAGAACAGTCTTTCTTCACCATTCTTCTTCCGTCCATTTACATAAGCAGGGATGACGAGAGAGAGAGAGAGAGAGAGAGAGAGAGAGAGAGAGAGAGGAGAGAGAGTTTTTTTGTCTACAAAATTACGAGTCTGACCGTTTTCCCTCTTCCCTATTTCAACAAATCTATTAAGAACATCTGTATGTTCTCATACATATAACTTATCTATTCTCGGAACTTAACTCGAACGCTGTTCTCTATCGAACATGTTCCAATGGTTTATCCTTGGTCACACCAGTCAATAACAATCTTCAACACGTCTTCCATTTGAATTACTCGAGGGAAATACGACTACAAAGACTAAGTAAGGTCTTTTCAGGACCGAACCAAACCTTCTTCCCCCACAGCTCTCTGCTCGTAAACTGACAACCGAAACACGAGACGGAACAAAATAACCCCCTTGTGGCATAACATCAATGCCCTGCCTGGTCTGGCTGCTCTTATGCTACGAAAAACGCATTTCCATTCCCTTTCATACTTTGTCCTCCTCCCCTTCTCTCTCCAGTCCAGGATCCCGGGTGCTCTTCTTTCTCTATGTTTCCTTCCATGATCATCCATCCATTCGGTGAAATCCTACAGTCAGTTTAGAAAGATGGAGGGGGGGGGGGGGGGGGGGAGGGGGGGGGGGGGGGGGGGGCGAATAGGAGTAAATAAGGATCAGCGCCAGGAAAGGCGATTCAGAAGAGAGAGAGAGAGAGAGAGAGAGAGAGAGAGAGAGAGAGAGAGAGGGGGTTTTTGCACAAGGAAAGGTCTACTGTATGACAAAACCTTTTTACTATTAGATATCCTGTACAAGAATGAATCTTGTCTCCTTCCCCCTTCTCCCTCCCTGTGTATAAAAATCTCCCTCTTCACTCCCTCTCCATCCCTGGATTTAATGTTCCCAGCTTCCGTCCAATCCTCTATGTAATCCCCTATATAACCCTCTCCCTTGGACCACGGGCGTCTATACAAGACTTTTATATCCCATCTCTGTGAGTTGGAGACTCATGGCTTCAAACCCTCTGGGGGGATGGCAACAAGTTTTTCTTAATTGTTGCAATATGCAGATGAACTTCTATTTCTTCTCGGTAAGGTAAAATGCAAATTGCAAGAAGGCGGTCAAAATAGCTTACAACTGCTCTGCTTGCAAAGTAAGGGAATAGGAAAAATCAAAACAAAATTGCCAAATATAAAAACCCATTGGACACCAAAAATTTATGACTCATAATCTATAATTTTGTACAATAGTAGTCACAGAAGAACCTCAGAGAGAGAGAGAGAGAGAGAGAGAGAGAGAGAGAGAGAGAGCTGTTTCGTGACCAGAGAGAATGTATAATAACATAACGATCAACAACAATAAGGGGACTGCAGTAGAGAGAGAGAGAGAGAGAGAGAGAGAGAGAGAGAGAGAGAGAGAGAGAGAGAGAGAGAGTGTCTTGCCCTGCCTGCCTGGCACTGGCAGGGGTTACCGGGAATGCCCAGAATCTGCGGACAGACATTACAGTCAACAGGGATCGGTGTGACAGGGCAAAGAATGACAAAAGCAGCACCAAGCGTGACAAAGGGAAATTAAAAAAAAAAAAAAAAAAAAAAAAGATTGACAGGAAAATCTATGGCAAAGTTACATTGTTATATACTTGCTATGTATGTGTATACTTGCGCGATGCTTTCATTAAAGCAATGCAAAAACGATTTCTTAACTTTTTGCACTAAAATGCAAACTTTTAACACTACAAAATTTAGCTCTTATTAATACAAATTATAATTAGGATTAAAATTACAATTCCTTCCACTATTTACTCCAACACATCCCATGAATGATAAAAACACTACAAAAGCTTTAAGAGTCCCATTACACGATCAACTTTGTCCCTGTATAAATAAAGCCTTTCTGAATTATAGAATAGTAATGCCATGACGATGCAGATCTTTAAGATGTGGCTAATAACTTACAAGGATATGCTCAGGGTAACTGAAATCTTGTGGTACTAGAACTGACAGGCATTCAAAGAGCTTACAGTTTCCTAAATTATGCAGATGCTTTGAAAACCTCATGTCATTTTGTTTTCTTTATCTATACACAGGCATTTAAATCTTCTTCATCTCCACCACTACCCAAAAGCTACGGGGTCGGTTGCCTCAGTGTGTCTTCTCTATCTCTCGCGTGACCCTTCTCCAAATCCTCCTTCACAGTATCAAGCCGTTTAAACCTCTGCCTCCCTCTTGACCTTCCCTAAAAGTTCCTTCCATCCAAGCCCTTTCCGCTCTGTCCTCCTCATTTATTCTTACCACATGGCCATACCATCGCAGTCTCGATCCATATCTCATGCTCTGTTCTTCCTGCCTACTTAGTTCCCTTGTTTCTTAAGTTTACATCATCACTGGTTTAAAGTGTATATGTGTTTGATATATATATCAGATAGATATATATATATATATATATATATATATATAGTATATACATACATACACGCACACTATATATATATATTTATACATTTATATATAATATATATTTATATATATATATATATATATATATATATATATAGTGTATACATGAAAGGAATACTATAATACAAACCAATAACCTCAAGTATTATAGTTCAACCAATACAAAAATATAATAGCAACTATAAGACTTTCAACATATTCATTTCATCTTTGCTCTTTATCATTTACAGGTAAAGGAAAGAGGGTGGGAGGGGGGAAGACAAGGGGGTGAGAGAGAGAGAGAGAGAGAGAGAGAGAGAGAGAGAGAGAGAGAGAGAGAGAGAGAATTACATGCACTGCTGACTTTCTTTCAGTCTTTGTGTACGTTGTAAAAAAAAAAGAAAAAAAAGGATTTTTTTATGGATTAAACATACATACAGCAATGACATTTCTAATTTGCACCCCAAATAGAACATGCCATTACCACAATGAAGTACGAAACACTATTTTGCAATACTTCTTACACCTTTCACAAAGAACAAACAAGTCACCCTCTTCGTATAAAAAATTTTTTTTTTACTTCACTATTAAATTCACCATAAATAACACGCACGCACGCACGCACGCACACGCACACACACAAAGGTGACTTTGAATAGTCACTTATTTTGAATCAAAATGGCGGAGATTCTTGACCTCTACCCAAGAATTCAAGGTAACGGTCTATACAAAAAACTACTTCGTTTTCTAAACTTTCTTTTAAATAAGCCACTCAAAGCTTGACCCGGAGGGACGAAAACTCATTAGAAATGAAGGACTTGGGGAGTCATTAAAAAGAAAAACAACCGCAACAAGAAACAAACAGCAACAGCGCCACCAAAACAAAACTGGAATAGCAACAACATTATCAGCCTTCAATATGAATTACCGATAGCCAAAGAAAACCTTACAATAAATGGGGTGAAAATAGGAAGAAAAAGATGCTTGAAACGGCAGCATGTCTTGATGACCCACCAAAAGCATAAAACGAGAGAAAGAGGGAAAAAATTGAGTCATGAAGGAGGAGGAGGAGGAGGAGGAGGAGAGAGATGACGAAGAGAGGGAGCTGGCGGTGAGCAGTGAGGAATCAGGAGCAGGAGGAGAGGGGTGAGGAATGAGGAGGAGGTGGGGAAAGAGGAGAGGGAGCGGAATTGGAATGAGGAGTAGGAGGAAGAAAGAGTAGGAATGCGGTGAGGAAGGAAAAGTAAGGGAGAAACGAGGGGTGAGGAAGAGGATGAGAGGGGTGATGAAGGAAGAGGAGGGTGAGAAAGGAGTAGGATAAGAAAAGGGATGAGAAAGAGGAGGAGGAGAGGAGATGAAGAAGGGGGAAGAGGAAGAAGAAGAAGAGCGGCAAGACGTACATCCACAATGCACAAACAAACAAGTACACAAACACACATGACGTCTCCGCCGTCTTCTTTTCAGAACATCCTGCCAGGCGTCTTATCAACACCAGGCCGTCATTAAGAAGGCATGTCCGTCGTACCGAAGCTGACGACATTAAAGGTAATTATTGTTATAGAGTTACGGGTCAAACTGCCACTCCCTTCCTTAGCCAGATGAGAGAGAGAGAGAGAGAGAGAGAGAGAGAGAGAGAGAGAGAGAGAGAGAGAGAGCGTCAATATTCATCCATACATAAAAAGTATATGAAGAAATAAACTGCTCCATAACTATTCTGAATGATAATATTTCAAACATGTATTGGTGTTAAAACCATTCAGTTTTCATTTATATATATATATATATATTATTAAAGAGAGAGAGAGAGAGAGAGAGAGAGAGAGAGAGAGATGACATCTGATCATGCACATAGCTTACATACAAAATCTTGTCCTAACAAAAAGCAGGAATAAAATCACTAAGTACTTCAGAAATGGCAAAAATAGAAAAGAAACGAGATTGAGAGAGAGAGAGAGAGAGAGAGAGAGAGAGAGAGAGAGAGAGAGAGAGAGACTTACATACATTATCTTGTCACCGAAACTCTCTTAAGGAAAATATTTAGGGACCCATTCATAAAAACAATAACAAAGATTAGGAGTAAAATTACCGAGTACTTCAAAAACAACGCAGAAATTGGGCAAAAGTAACTTTTGCCACAACAGAAACAGAAAAGAAACGCAAGTCAATTCTCCTGGGCATCACGTGATGAGTGAATAAACCAATCACAAGTCTTTGTTATTATGGTTTAGGTTTGGGAAAAGGGGGGGGGGGGGAGAGGGGCGGGGAGGGGGGGGGGAGGCTGACTAATAAAGGAACCACTGCCCCCCCCCCCAAAAAACCAAAAAAAGGAAAGTCTGCCCTAACAATGTATAATTTTGTATTTGGGACATTATAACACTCTCGCTCTCTCTCTCTCTCTCTCTCTCCTCTCTCAAAACAAATTATGTCGACCATTCCGGAGTATATTATTTATTAAAACATCTCTCCCCGGAATAGCAAAATTGAAATTTTAAATCTATACAAAACTTCATGCCCATTACACTGATTACAGCAGTGGTTAAAATACATACAAAATCTCTCTCTCTCTCTCTCTCTCTCTCTCTCTCTCTCTCTCTCTCTCTCTCTCTCTCTTTTAAAACTATGACCCCCCATTTTGAAGTATTATACACATTTATATTTATTAGAATACCTCTCTCTCAAAATGAAAAAAAAAAGTTCGAAATTCATACATAAATTCTGCACCCATATCTCTCTCAATATTAATAATAATAATAATAATAATAATAATAATAATAATAATAATAATAATAATAATAATAATAATCCTGCCTATTTATTTCTTTTATTCTGGTAGATGTCAGAATAAACAGTATGACATACACAGACATATCAGAGGTAACATTATGATTGCCAAAACCCGTCGCTGAAAAGTAACACCAAAACCGCACCAGAGGAAAAAAAAGAAAAAAAAGAGAGAGAGAAAAAAAAATCTAGCCTGACTCGACTTGAGTTCTACGAAAGGTCGTGAGTAAAACTTGGACGAAAAAGAAAGTCTTCGTGTTAGCGAAACGAGAATGTCGCCCGAGCGAAATGTGGTAATTCGGGTTAATCTCTTATAATCTCATGCATTTGGTTTTCAGATAAATGTACAAATAAATATATAAAAAAACAAATGGTTGCATTTAAAAGGATTAATACAAAAAGGAAAAGTAGCATCAAATACAACTAATTGAATATCAAAGAAAAACAGGCTGGTACTTAGAAATTAATGGACAAAAGCTAGTAAATGTCAAAAAAATATCTGAAGCTGATCAAAAGACAAATATAGACAGTATTTGGAAATCAGTTTTTTGTGCGACAGAGATCATGTAATGATAAACTGTAGGAAAAAAAACACACACACAACTCAATAGTAATATATACATATATACTATATATATATAATATAATATATATATATATATATATATAATATATAATATTATACACACACACACACGCACACACAGAAAGCCGTTATTTTGAGTTGAGTTGTCCAGTCATTTTTACATACGTACTGCTTAATTTTCCTTGGCATGAATTATATATATATATATATATATATATATATATATATATATATAATATATATATATATATATATATAAACAGAGAAAGTCAAGCAACATTGAGAAATGACCGAGCAAACAGTCAAAACCAACGGTTCGGTTTTCCATTTCTCACTTCACGCGCGGCTGGAGTTACTTATCAAGGCGTGTGTTATATTACAATTATCTGGATGCACCAGTAACAACCTGTCAGGGTTGATATACATCAACTCCTTGAGCAGCTTGACTACAGAATACCTGTTCCAAGGAGAGCCAATGGTAATCCCGAGCAGTGACAAAATAACTCAGAATGGTGAATGACACTTATGATAACAGCATCAGTTTCGTGAAATGATGCTTGAAGATTGGATTTAACAACTCATGTCATACTAAGAAGTTTCGCCAAGCGTGTCAAACGCAAGTGGTTATTCTTGATGACCAACTGATACAATCCTTCACGTCCCGGAATAGAAGGTATTTTTCAAATTAGCCAGCAATAAGGTATTTAAAATTTATAAGATTAATTATATATAAATATCTGGCAAAAAGATTATATAAAAAATCATAAAGGGGAGCATCTGATTCACATAATAATAATAATAATAATAATAATAATAATAATAATAATAATAATAATATAATAATAATAATGGTTAATTGGAATTCACAAAGTTTTTAATATGAAAACTTACCCCCTTTGTTTTTATTGATTACACTGAATAAATGTCTTATATTAACGCTACATACTCTTATCAAAGGTAGCGCTAAACGGTACACTGGATGATGCTGTAATGCGTATCACATATCTGATCACAATCCTAAGAGTATGGCTAAAGCAACATATAACCTATGGGCACTCACTCAACTTGTTCACAAAAGCATTCTGACTAATCAGATGCTAAAGACGCTACGAAATACCAGACAATTTTCTCTCGCGTGGCAATCTACTCTACAAAAGTCTGCGGTCTTTGGAACCACAATTTCCCCTCTCTTAAAGCATGGCAATCTACAATTATCAATCAAATGGTTACTAGTATATCGAAGATAAACCCTATAAATATGGAACTAATATAATTAAAAAGCATACAAACGAATAATTAGATGATACATAAATACACACAGCTTTATATAATTGTCTACCTTAGTACAAAGTTTGACAAATGTCCCCTCAATCGAGTATGAAATTAATGATAATAATATGATAAAGGCCAATCTCTAATAATAATAAAATAATAATAATAATAATAATAATAATAATAATAATAATACGATTTTAGCTAACCTCTACTTAATGTGCCTTCCTTATAGGCAAAACTGACAGAACTAAGAAGAGCTGTGAATGAAAGAGATAGTCCAGTAATATAAAAATAGACTCCCCATTAATCTCAAGAGAAAGAGGGAGAACAGCAAGTAAAATTGACAAATGTAGTGTCTCCCCTTATCAAGTTTTAATTCGTTATACATTTGAACTCTCAGGGGTCGCATCAGTCTCGAGTCTTTGATCTGGCCGCCTCATCAGATGAATAACACTCGCAGAACTACAAGTGAGCGTTGTTCGTCATCGAAGTTATCAAGTCCACGTATCTTCCTTGGCGACCTCTTTCCATTTCACTTTTTCTATACTTAAGCATCTTCCCAAAGTAGGCAACTAATTAGCTCTCCCTCTCTCTCTCTATCTATCTATCTAGCTATCTCTCTCGTGTTATTATCCTTTGTATAAAAGGAATGCAGCGTTCTCTTTAATATCATGTTTTAAATCAAACACACACACACACACACTCTCTCTCTCTCGTCATTATCCTTTTAATAAAATTAAACGAGAGTTTTCATTCCAATATAATCTTTTAAATTAAACACTTGAGTCTCTCTCTCTCTCTCTCTCTCTCTCTCTCTCTCTCTCTCTCTCTCTCTCTATATATATATATATATATATATACATATATATATATATATAATATGTATATGTATAAAAAAATTCACGTTTTCTCACACACCCAAGTAGTCAGTCTCTCTCTCTCTCTCTCTCTCTCTCTCTCTCTCTCTCTCTCTCTCTTATATGATCTTTTTAAATAAAAGATCTTTTCGTAAATCTTAAAAAAGGGAACGTTCTATCTCTGCACTAACAATGTTTCTGAAATCAAATTTATCTTTTCCTTATCATCTTTTAAATCAAAACACGCTTTCCACCTACTTACTCGCTCAGCCTATCAGGTCAATTTCTTCCTTACTTGGAAACACCCGATTTCATCAGAGCAGAGGCGAATTAACATTGCCAAATTAAATAAGATCTTCGTCAGATCTTCTTTCTCCCAACATTCAGCTCATGGCAGGACACTTACACATCAGATGAAGGATTATCATCTTGTCAATATCCAACCAAGATCCTTCAGATGAGATTCTTGAAAAGAGTTTGAAGGCGACACTTGAATGATCTCCTGGCACTCAAGTCTCTCTCTGAGGAGGACTTGAACAGTGGGACACCATTTTGACATGCATCATGCAACTGCTAAACTTTATATCTGCCATGAACATTATTCAAAATCTTTAATTTGTGGTACTTTAATTGTCTTGCTACACTGTCCAGTCCTTCATGAATATATACTGAACACTAAAATAACATTTATTTACTGAACATTTATATAACACTCAACCCACTGTGAACTTATGTTTGTTAAAATTTTACGAGAATGTCTGTTAAAATTCTAAAATGAAGAGCTTCTCAGATATTTGAAAGAAGACTTCTAATCTGAGCTTGAAAAGCTCAGTCACTTTTGTCTGCTCCAGCGGTCAAAGAGGCACTTTGATACTCGTGCCTAAGTGGCAATTTTCATTTTAACGGAAGTTAGCGGTTATTTAAATTAACAAACGTAGATTGTCAAATGTTAGAGGCCAGATACCATGATTTCTCTCCGCAAAGTCTCTTCACCTTTTCATAAAGGTTCAGTCCACATCGAACACAAGTAGTTGGCGGTAAAGAGGCAGACAATACGAATAACCCAATTGCAAATATAAAATTCTTTTTTAAGTTTTCGTCTTTTTTTTTCATTCAAATTCACTTCATCTTCGTACAAAGGCCAATCGACAAAAGAAAGATTATCTAAAGTTGAAGAGGCCAACGGGAAACTACTGTCCCTTCGAACAAAAGGTCCGACGCATACTGTTGTCAAAGGTGTGTCTGTTACAGATGTATACAGGAGGAAGCAACAAAAACGTTGTGACGTCACGGTTGCAGCTGCTACGACAAGTGTGAGCCAACGTTTTTTGTTGCCCTCGCGTCTGGCTACACCTGTGCTCCTTTATCCTGTTTCCTACGCTTATTACCTTTCCAATGCTTTCAATTCCATCATTTGGAGCAAATTATCTTTATCGGGGGGTATAATTATCCAAATGTCCTATTCATCTTAAATCGTACCGTGCCACGAACAGTTTTACGTCAAGTAACAGTTCCACGTGTCTTCTCTTCCTCTCGCTTTGGACTGTGGCACGATCCAACTGAGGATCCTGTGCAATCTGAACTTCAAAAGCTCCGGCAAAGATGCAATACATAACGTTCCTAACACAATTCTCCTTTTACTATTAATAATTAATGTAAGTTATTATTCCTTTACTTATTAATTTGGTAATTTATCCTTACTTTCTAATAACTGACCTCTTCTGTTTATTTCCTATTACCTTCTGTTATTTCTTCCAAATGAACACCATATTATTCGGAAGACTGAAAATTCCAGCCAGTGGCCCCTGCAGGCCTGTTCCATGCTCATAGGCTCCATCCGCTGAATAACAATACTAATAATAATACGAAGTATTTTGATGAGGGTAATTGACAGTCGGTTGCTTAGGACAAACATGTTGCTTACTCTCGATCTGTCGCTGTTATATATATATATATATATATATATATATATATATATATATATATATATATATATATATATATATATATATATATATATATATATAATATATATATATATATATATGTGTGTGTGTGTGTGTGTGTGTGTGTGTGTGTGTGCGTGTGTGTGTGTGTTACAACCCTTCGCCTACATCGGCATGTGCCAGAAACCCTCCGTTCGCAACCCTATTTGTTTACCCATAAACATCCTCACCCTAAAATCTCTGAAAAAGTAGTGACAGCTGCACCTGTTTACATTTACATATTGACTCAATAAATAATGAGTAATGGCAAACACATTTCAAAGGCTGTGCTAACTTCTTAACCCGAGGCTAAATAACCGATGCGGAACCTCTCTCTCTCTCTCTCTCTCTCTCTCACTCTCTCTCTCTCTCTCTCTCTCTCTGAGGAACAGCACTGACCTTTTCTTGTGGACGGTGTTAATACAGGGTGTCATTGGATGATAGATCTTTGCTTTTGAAAATCAAGGAAAGATGGATGACTTATGAAGCACTGATTTCTTCCAAGAAAATACAGGAAAAAGGGAGATGGGTTGATACGACTAAGATAAAATTAACAAATACCTATTGTATTTTTTTTATATGAATCATAATGCGTCTTATATTTCTACAAGGACGCATCAGTTGTATATATATCCTTTATGTAAAAGTACATACACTACACAAGTAATTCAAAACCATGTATTAGTGATCTCGTTCTCAAACACGATGGAGATTTTATATGTCGTAAATATATATATATATATATATAATATATATATATATATATATATATATATATATATATATGGGTGTGTATAGAAACTCACGCATATATATAGATATACACATATATATTTTTATGCAAACACACACACCTATATACAAGTATATACCTATATAACCCGCGAACAGTAGTGTGTGGAAAAATGTCAGCATAAGGTTCACAGCTGAAATTTTACCAGATGTGCAGTTGGAATGTTAAACATTAATACGAAAGATGGTCCTAAAAATCCTCTCTCTATTCTCTCTCTAATGGATTAAACTTGTTTACCAAATATTTCATAAAATTACATTCACCTTACTCGAGTGTTTTTTTTTTTTTTTTTTTTTTGTTTTTTTTTTTTTTTTTTTGAAAGCGCAAACTAATACGGTCAGCAGACACGAAAACGAAGATAATAAAGAAAATGTAGACTGCTCATTACAATAAACAGTCTTTTAATTTTCTTCTAAGCATACGACAAGACAAAAAATAAACAAATATATACTATTAGGTCAAACATCTCTTAGCAAGTTTTGTAAACCTTTTTGTACTTTTTATATAAAACTGTAGACATTTTAAAAAAGAAAAGTAGATAAAAATAAAAGATGGTCTCTCGTTCATGACAACGTAGAACTTATTGGGATATTCAACAGAAAAAAACATCAATTATCATATTTCGACTCAACAAACCTTTCTAAGACACGATTACTAAAAAAAAAAAAAATAAATAATATTGTCTTCACTGTTCGTTATGCATGAAAAGAAATATGCATAAGTTGCGTTTAATGTGAAAAAAAAACGCAAAACTTAAAATACAAGAATGCAGCATGAACAACTGTTGATATGAGAGAGAGAGAGAGAGAGAGAGAGAGAGAGAGAGAGAGAGAGAGAGAGAGAGCTATACACGAACTTTCTAAACGCTGAAAAAACACTTAAACTCAGATCATGATTAAAAAATATATATTATTGAGAAATGTAATCTGCTTTTACCGAATATGCTTTTCTGGTTCCTTGAAAAAAACCCGTGACAATGATAATACTGATAAGGCTATTTTAATAGCGTTTTCTCATTCATTAACAATTTCCTAACTCCTTTATGTATGATTCTGTGACCAAGATCATTACAAAGCGTTTTCTTGTTCAAAAATACCTTTGATAATTATTTCAAATCCGTTTAATTTAAAGAGAAAAATTAATCTAACTAGTCATAAGATGGCAGAGCACAGATCTTCTCAACAAAAAAGGTTGTAGAATTTTGCAATGTATCTTTTCACATGTAAAGGACAACTCGTGAGTTTGCCATTTATTTCATTTAAGATATTCTAGTCGCAGCCTCTTAACTATAATTCTTCAAAAGCAAAAGCCCTTTCCATGACTTCACTTTGTCATTCAGCAGTGTAATCTCTCTCTCTCTCTCTCTCTACATTATATATATATATATATATATATATATATATATATATATATATATATATATATATATATATTCCAGATATTCATGTCACTGTCCGACTTCACTGTCATTCTGTGCCGTTTAATCTCTCTCTCTCTCTCTCTCTCTCTCTCTCTCTCTCTCTCTCTCTCATCGACCAAAAACAGGCGAAATGTCTTCAAAACGGCTGCTGTGGTCTTGTTTATCTGACGAGGTATATATAAATAAATAACCAAATACTGCGGGTGACAGACACACCTGCCTCGCTGAATATACCTGCCAAGAAACACCTGTCCGGCTTTAATCAATACACATGTACACAACAAATCTAAATCAAGCAGATTCCGGCGACGACTGAGTGATAATATGCCTTTTCCGTTAATGGGCTCGTAGCTTATTGATAATTGATGAATCATTTCTTTCTAATATTTGTCACCATAAGGAGGGAGAACAGCTCACTGACTGAAAAGAATCATGTTTACTGTTTCAGAAAAAAAAAAACTAACGAATGGTAATCCAATATTCTGCTGTACAAGCAAATATATCAGAGGGATCAGAGAATTCAGTGGATTCTGCAGCTTTTTTTGCCACATCTTTAATGAGGAAGATATTACCGAACTGAATCTGAATCTACTAAAAACATGTAGGCCTAAGGCCTAAGTTCATGCGGGTTCTTTTTCGATCAAGTCTTCCTTGTCACCCTAACCACCATTTGCTGAACTGTCATTCAAGATCAATAAACAGGTGAATAAAAATATAAAAAAAGTGCATTTAAAATCATTACATCTAGTACCTTTGAACCAAACTTCCCTTCAAAATCGACCTAAACCAGAAATTCAAATTATACTACTAAACTGATTCTATAGGTTATACGAGGTCATTTTCGATTAACTGGCTTCCTTGTCTCACAAATTAACTTTCTGTCGCAATGTGTTATTAACATCTTTTTAAAGGTAACTAAAAATACATCTTTTCAAAATTAACTAGAAATACAAAGTCCACTCAACTAAAAATATAAAGTCCACTTAAAATCGTTATATCTGGTACCTTACAGACCGACATAAATTAGAAATGCAAATTATTTATACGAAAAATAACTAAAATTATTACAGGAAAAATTCATTACCAGTTCTATAATCAATTCCTGATCCTTACGAAATCAATATTTACACGAACTGTACATGTTCACTGACTGTGACCTTTAGCGAACTGCTATGAGGGATGGTTCAACGAACCCAAGGACTGATACAGAGAGAGAGAGAGAGAGAGAGAGAGAGAGAGAGAGAGAGAGAGAGAGAATTTAGAGTTATTTGCATTCTTGCATTCAATAGTCTTCTTATGAATCACTATGAAAATTAATTATAAATCTAAACATGAATTTCACTTACGTGCAGGTAATGTCTGGCTGTGCTTAAATATCGCGTATTTCATTCGATAATACTTCCAACATAATATAGGGCACGTTTTAACATTTTTATGTAAGGGTTAATCTTGAGAGCGAGATTTTAATGAAGAAGAACCTATATGGGGAAAAAAATGGAAAACTGCCGTTTTTACCCAGTGTCTTAATAATAATTATAATAATAATAATAATAATAATAATAATAATAATAATAACCGAAGGCCCAATTGGAAACAGAAGCTTACAACTACCAGTATTGAAATATCAAGACTACATCTCTTACTCTTGGAGGCATAAACCAATCTAAACAACATGTGAGAGAGAGAGAGAGAGAGAGAGAGAGAGAGAGAGAGAGAGAGAGATTAGACGCCAATGAATAAGAATGTGAAGGAATGGACAGACATTTCGGAGCTGAAAAATTGGAGAGAGAGAGAGAGAGAGAGAGAGAGAGAGAGAGAGAGAGAGAGAGAGCAGACGGTCGGGGGAAGGGTGTCTATTATGAGTTCAGTATATCACTGAATACTAGACATACGAAATTACAAACTGTCAAATGACTAAAAAGGAACGAGCGTCAGCGTATATATGTTATTTTTGCTCTTCCACTCCTACGACAGATCTACCCTTCAACAACTATAACATTTTCACCAACAACCACCAACAACTCGAGGATAATTCGGGAAAAGGAAAGGGGGGGAAGGGAGGGGGAAAACGGTGGAGGAAAAGGGTGGGTGGTAAATATGGATAAAGGAGAGAGCGGGTACAAAAGAAAAAAAAGAAAAGAAAAAAAGAAGATATATTAGGACGGGTGAGATGGACAGATGGGACAGAGGTGATAAATATGGGACAATGTAATACATAAAGAGAAGGTAAAATAAATATGGAAGAAGAAGAGGTGAGAGAGAAAAGGAGAAGAGGCGCTCCAACTGAGGTCGTCAATAAGCACACACAAGTGTACGAATGTTGACCATCATCTGAGAACCCTTCGGTTTCGCGTCTCAATCGGAATTAAGAGGAATGACCAGGGAAAAGCTTAGAAGAGAAGTGTAACTGGAGAATTAATGAGAAAAAAATGAAGATGCTGGCAATGGATCCGGATACCAGCTAATTAACTGACAGTATCCGTCAACTGAGAACATTAAAAACAAGTTCCCTGTGATGATTTTCATCAAAGAAGGTACAGTATAATTATGTAGCTGCTTTTTAAAACTCCAGTAAATATTTTACGAAATATTAGAAGTATATTAAAAAAAATTCATATAATAAACTAAAACGTAGCAACGTTTAAAAACTTACTTTCATAATATTTAAAATGAAATTGGCTATAATTAATACGGGTATCACTGGCGATGAAGACCCATGAATTGAAACATTTATCGAACTTAAATATCATAGAAGAAAATGGACTTATTTAGTAACTAAGCTATCAAATCACCAACACTTTAAAGTATACAAACATTGGTACCTCTAACATTAATACTAAATAGTTCAAATTAATTAACATTCTGAAATGTAAATAACTTAACAGTCTACCAGATATCCACATAGGTTACTGAGAGAGAGAGAGAGAGAGAGAGAGAGAGAGAGAGAGAGAGAGAGAGAGAGAGAGAGAGAGCATTTTTCAATGTTATTTGCGTTCACAACAAGGTTTTTTGTTAAGATCAGACAAAAATAAAAAACGTAAGGATTAAAACGACATATTTGGAACACAAACTCTCATTCTCTCTATCTCTCTCTCTCACACACACACATATACACACACACATATGTGTGTGTGTGCGTGTATGTCCGTGATTACAGCAAGGAGTTTCAATAACTTTATTGTCATTTTTTTGTACTGGCAAACAAAAATTCAACGTAACGAACGTTAACAACACTAGAAAATTTACCAGAAATTAAGACATTGAAATACTCTCTCTCTCTCTCTCTCTCTCTCTCATCCACACGACCACCTCACACTAGCATCCCTTCCTTCATAAACCCTAAGATGAAAAAAAAAGCGAGGAAATTGTCGGTTGGAATGAGGCCAAGCAAGGCCTCCCGTAATTAAGCCATAAATAGGTTCGACCATGAATAAAGTAAATAAGTAAGAGATAGCAAGTCAGCAGCCTGGGATACAGTTACTTGCCTGAGAATATGTATATATAAAAAGAAAAGGGTCAGAAGTTATTGGCCTTGTAAAAAGAGGGAAAGGCTCCGTATCTAGGAAATAAAGGTTTGGCTAGAATCACTGAAGAGAAAGTCAGCCTCTCTCTCTCTCTCTCTCTCTACTTCTCAATATATATATATATATATATATATGTATATATATATATATATAAAGAGAGAGAGAGAGAGAGAGAGAGAGAGAGAGAGAGAGAAAGAGAGAGTAGGTATTTTTATGGCATAAATTTTAAAAGTAATGACCACCTACACCAGTTACTATTCTCCTCAACCCCTTAGCTGCGACCCACAACGGTCTGATAACAACTAAGTACAGAATTCAATACTTAGACCAACAGAGAGAGAGAGAGAGAGAGAGAGAGAGAGAGACCCATGTTAAATCGCTTTTACTGCCGAAAGTGTACTAAGATGACAGATTATTTGCGCCTCAGAAGGGCACCACGGATGGTTTACTGCACACTGCTTCACGCTCGTTAAGTAAGTCTTATAAAGACTTAAAATAAAAGTCTTACAACCCGAGTAATATCGACCTACTTCAACGAGACTGTGATGGTGATCACAAGCAAGAATGTTTTAAAATTTAAAATTTATGTGCTTCTCGTTTATAATCTTTTGCGATTTCTACAAAGCACGCCACTCACTGCTATTAGATTACTAATTATTTGATAACAAGCAATTACCAGGAAAGTCCAAAATAACTTTCTAGTCGCCTTTTAATCATATATAAATACAGGTCTTTGATAACTAATAATAATAATAATATTTTGAGAATACCCCCTATTTAAACAAATTCTGTTGAATAAAATGGCAGAATTCAGCAAATTAATCTTATATGTTATCTTTTCTATTTTCTTATTGCTCGTTTTTCTGGCTCAGCGATACTTCTTAATAATTGGCCAATATTCATAGATTTCTCCCGATTTGAATATTGGCCAATTATTAATGGCCAATTATTAAGAAGCATCGCTGAGCCAGAAAAGCGAGTAATAAGAAAAAAAAAATAATATATAAGATTAATAATAATAATAATAATCATAATAATAATTCCTAAAACATTTTCGAGGAAAGTAAAAAATAACTTTCTCATGGCCTTTTAGGCATACGCAAAAAAAGGTCTTCGATATAATAATAATAATAATAATAATAATAATAATAATAATAAATAATAATAATAATAATAACACCTGAAAATACTATCGAGGCCTTTTGAACAATACGTAAAAAGTGCCGTTTATAACAACAACAACAACAATAATAATAATTATAACAATAATAATAATATCAACATGGATATCCCAAAGTAACTTTCCAATAAACAACAACGACAACAACAACAACAACAACAACAACAATAATAATAATAATAATAATAATAATAATAATAATAATAATAATAATAATAATAATGTCTTAAAATAAAGAACAACAGCAACAACAGCAGCCACAATAATAATAATAATAATAATAATACAATGTTATCCTCAAGATAAAAAGGCAAGAGATAAAAGGTAGAAGAAGAGGCTTCAGCAGACACCTTTCCCTTGACTCACCCGGAAGCCAGTGTCATGATGGGTAAAAGGAGAAAGACCTGACGCTCAGTCACCACCGGAAATCCGTATCAATAGGTGACGTCAGCCAACAGCAACAACAATGAGTGCTTTGTATTATCATTTTTATATCTATTCTTTTCTTTGAATCTTGGATATATACCTCGAGTCGACTGCAGTGTTAGGCTACGGTATGTTTTTGGTAGCGTGGTGACGAACGTGTTAGATGATTATATGAAGGATATACCTATTATATTATATATATGTATACATATATATATATATATATACATAATATTATACATCTATATATATGTATATATGCATGTATGCATATATGTATTTATGTATGTATGTGTGCATATATTTACGTGTTCATTTATTTATATAAACATATATACATATACTATATGTGTATATATACATATGTGTACACAAATATAAATTAGAAACTTCCTTTCTTGGGTCTGTAAATAAAATGATTATTTAATTAGTGAAAATTTTATCTTCTAAACCCCCTTAAATTCTGTTATAAAATCTGTACTGCGACGTAGCACCTGCCTATTTCCTAAACAAAATACTGAGCAAACATTTAGAAATCATTTATTAATTTTTGTTATATTTTATTTTAAAACATTGCTATCTCCTCCTTGTGGCTACATTTGACCATCTAAAAATTTCCCTCCTTTTTAGAGAAAAAAATGGACACTTTCACCATGCTACATGTGTTTCACTGCTTTTAAAAAGTTATTAATAAAAACGCACAAAAAATCAAATATACGAGATACCACCAAAGCCATTATGTATGATTTGTAAGTGATTCTGTTAGGCCTACTTTCAATAAAAGAAATCATAGAACTTTCACCAGGGTAAATACCTCTTTTAATCTATAAGCACAGCTTTGAACAGATTTCTCGACGAGAGTCATTTTCCTTTCTTTTATAAATGATGTGGATGTATGGCCATCAAAGTCCACTTACCGCAATAATAGTTATTCCTTAAGAGGCGTACTTCAAGCGGTCATTTGAAACCTCAGCCTAAATTTAATTTTAAAAAACTACTTGCATGTAAAGGCTCCGGTAACATGAAGACATCTTGATTGCATTACACAAAGACAATACTCTACGCTTTTAACGATACGTCAACTTGGTAATTGAAGCCATTTTTAAGTGATAACTGTGGTAAATGAATAAAATCTATAAAAAGGGATTTGTGAAACAAGTAAGAAAATAACCTCACAAGCTACATACATTTTCACGTGGCAACAGCCCCCCTCCACTCTCTCTCTCTCTCTCTCTCTCTCTCTCTCTCTCTCTCTCTCTCTCTCTCTCTCATGAGAGGTACTCTTCACAAGCAAGAGAAAAACAACCATGTGCTTGCAATGTGCAAAGTACAAAAATAAAAAGCAGGTTCTGGGGGATATTTCGACGAGGCGAGTCAATTATCAACCATTGCCACCCCGAAATGACAAAGGAATCACACCCACGGGGCGCCAACACCCTTGTCAGTACACATACACCCTTGGGAAAACAAAGGGGGTATGAGAGAGAGAGAGAGAGAGAGAGAGAGAGAGAGAGAGAGAGGTCCATGACACCGGAAACAACAAGTAGGGTGGATCAGCATGAAGATGCTGCTGCTGTTGCTGCTCTCTCTCTCTCTCTCTCTCTCTCTCTCTCTCTCTCTCTCTCTCTCTCTCTCATGTACATAACCAGACGAATCTCCAGCACAAAGCTTCGGGACCCCCTGCCCGCAAATGCCCCCCGCCCAATATCATATTAAAATGGTATCTTTGTCGACTGTGGAGGAGAGAGAGAGAGAGAGAGAGAGAGAGAGATTATAACACTACTGAACATTTCATTACTCCATTACTCAAGCAGAATATTAATAGATATATATAAAAAAAAATAGGTTAAAAAATGAAAAATTCCGTGTATGAACCACACGTGAGAGAGAGAGAGAGAGAGAGAGAGAGAGAGAGAGAGAGAGAGAGAGAGAGAGATATCATAACACCACTGAACATTTCATTACTCCATTACATAAGCGGAATATTAATGGATAATAAAAATAGGTAAATAAATGAAAAATTCCGTGTATGAATCACACGATAGAGAGAGAGAGAGAGAGAGAGAGAGAGAGAGAGAGAGAGAGAGAGAGAGATTATAACACTACTGAACATTTCATTAATCCATTACACAAGCAGAATATTAATAGATAAAAAAAAATAATTAGAAAATGAAAAATTCCGTGTATGAACCAAACGAGAGAGAGAGAGAGAGAGAGAGAGAGAGAGAGAGAGATCATAACACCACTGAACGTTTCATTACTCCATTACATAAGCAGAATTTTAATGGATAATAAAAATAGGTAAAAAAATGAAAAATTCCGTGTATGAATCACACGAGAAGAGAGAGAGAGAGAGAGAGAGAGAGAGAGAGAGAGAGAGAGAGAGAGAGAGGTTACAACACTACTGAACATTTTATTACTTCATTACACAAGCAGAGTTAAATAAAAAAAAATAGGTTAATAAAAAGCACAATTCCGTGTATGAATCACGAGAGAGAGAGAGAGAGAGAGAGAGAGAAGAGAGAGAGAGAGAGAGAGAGAGAGTTCTCACCTTCAGCTTCGACACACATCGTAAATATCGAAGAGATGCCGTGGGTACGAACTTCTTTTCCGAGAGGTGATATAATTTATCCTTTTTCAGTATCACAGAGCAACTGACTAGAACACCACTACTTGCGAGGCATTTCAACTGTTTTTTACATTATCACGGGTTCCAGCATAACAAAAATATGTAAATGCTCATGTCAGTAACATCAATGGATGCTGTAATAATAGTATAACTAATAATAATAACACTTTTATATTGTCATTTGTTTCAGCATACGGAAAATTGCAAATATTCATGTCGATAACATTAATGTCTGCTATAATTAATAATAATAATAATAATAATAATAATAATAATAATAATAATAATAATAACTCTCTTATAGGAACACAGAAGCACTCTGATAAATAAGAGAAGTAAAAACTGTATCATCTGTACTGTGTTATAAACACATTTCTAAGACAGCGCATTGCGATAAATAAAAAAAAAAAACAAAAAAAAAAAAAAAAAAAATCTTGTATTCAAAGGTAAGATAAAACCGACAATGGATTGGCAATTCGGGACTCTCTCTCTCTCTCTCTCTCTCTCTCTCTCTCTCTCTCTCTCTCCATCGAACGCTATATGGATCTCGTTACTATTCGAACCATTAATTAAAAAAAAAAAAAAAAAAAAAAAAAAGACGACGATGAAAATGCTTTGTGCATCACACAACAGCAGTAGTCTTCTTTTGTTTTTGGGAGGAGGGGTATCAGGGAAGGGGTGGGGGGGGGGGGGGGGGGAGGCCACGGAGACTTGAGAGCGACGGGGTAGATAAGGGGGGGAAGGAGGAAAAAAGTTTTGGGGGGAGCGTTCAGCGAAGACAAAGAGAGAGCGAACTTTGGAAGTTTAGCAAAAGCAACATCCCTCCCTTCCGCGAGGATATGCGATACAGGACACGTGCTTAAGAGAGAGAGAGAGAGAGAGAGAGAGAGTTGAGGGGGGTAGTAGCTGGGGGGTGGCAACACATAAACACACGAGAGACGCATCGTATTACCCGGGCGAGAATTAACGTATTAATAGAAGCACTGACGCATACGTGCATGCGTCTACAGATGCGCCATTCAAAACGGCATCCCTTTCATCGTATACCCTGCTCTCTCTCTCTCTCTCTCTCTCTCTCTCTCTCTCTCTCTCCTTCTAAAGACTCCTCGCTATGAATTTACAGTACAAAAATCTTGTTAAAAATTAACAGATCTACTATTAGTAAAAAAAAAATAAATAAAATAAAATCATAAACAAAGATTGTTAATGAACTAATACCAAAAATTCAATTTATGCATGTATGATAATGGTCTAATAAATAAATAAATAAATAACAGCTGCAAAGGAGTAATATATTACATAACATATCCGATATACGTTCGCCTATCGTTCACGTCGAATAATTTCAGTACGTAAATTCACCTACTATACTATTACCTTTTGTGTCTTTTAATAGGTTTACGGTAGATGCCATTACCGACATGATACGATATTTCAAATGCCCGAATAATTGCAGCATTAAATCATGACTGAAAAAGACTGAATGACGAAAAAAAAAAAAAAAAAAAAAATCAAGAATCAATGAAACAAACTATAATAGTAGGAGTTATACACCGATATATATTATGTACAGAACATTACAAGATAAATATTATCAGCAATTAGCCATTGTGTAACGGCCACTGAACGCCAAAACGCTTATCTCACCGCAACGGGGCCGACTGTAACGCAAAGCTTTCATGAAATTGTTCATAATAACCGTGCAACTGTATTGTTCATAGACATAAGTCAACCTTGTTCATTGTCCAGTCCCGATAATAGTTTATAAAGGCTATGAAATTGCTACTGGTGAAAGCATATTCCAAAGCGTATATTACAATTGTTCACATCATATAATCTTTCTCTAATATCCCAACGCACCGATATTCATAAACACGACCACCACTTATTACCAGCGCCGTAATTGTTCTTAAGCATGACACGCAATTGTTCAGTGCGCCCTACCAGCCCGTATAATCTCGCAACAATGTTAAAATCAATTCACGCGAACAAAGCGCAAACAGACACAGGACACGTCACTTCGCCCGAACAAAGCTCACGCAGCCATAAAATAGCCTAGAGTACTGTGATTAACATATCCCTGCAATAGACTCATTCCCTCAACGGAAAACAATGAATACTTTAGTATCAATGTAGCAAAAGAGGATATAAACCGGTTGGTATGGAAAGAAGAAACTAAAGCGAAAAGGGAATAAAAAATTAATTGATCATTATATATATATATATATATATATATATATATATATATATATTTATAATATATATAATTATATATATATATACACATACATATATTTACTGGCAAAACGACGGTTAAAGGTTAAGGTAAATGAGATAACAGAGGGATGGTATAATATATTAATAATTATATATATATATCTATATATAGATATATATATATTATAATATATATATACATACATATATTTAATGGCAACACGGTTAAAGGTTAAGGTAAATGAGATAACAACAGGGATGGTATATATATATATATAGTATATATATAATATATATATATATAATATATATATATATATAAATTATACATTTAAAATAGACAAATACCACTTTCATGTGAATATAGAACCTAATGCACTCGCTATACGTTGGCAATATAGGAATACTAAATATATACGATACTTCAATCACTAAGCAGTTGTGTGTTGTTACTCAAGGAACAAAGAGAAAATGAAAACCGTAGTACACTATCAAGAATGTAAAATAGTACCCCTAAGGAAAAAATGTTTAAAGGGGGAGCCTCGTAATCAGTAACGAATCAAATTTAACCCTAACGACCCTTCATAACCGTATTCTGCAGAGAGAGAGAGAGAGAGAGAGAGAGAGAGAAAGAGAATCTGATTTTGACAGGAATAAGTAACGTGCCTTGTACCGGATATTATTAATAAGGCACACTTGGACCATCGCTGGCATTACGAGTTCGTACACAACACAGTTGAAGGTAATCTGCTTTACAGACTAATAACAACAATTGGGAGAAAGCATGTGTGTTTAGCGACAGTGCGTGCGTGTTCGAAACCATTCGACGATGAGATAACTTCAAGTTAAAGACATTTTACGCCAGCCATTAGCCAGTATAGGTTTCTAAAACTGCGCATAGAGTGTGTAAACCGTTTAGAAGAGAGGAGGGAGAGGCGGAGGGAAACGGGGGGAGACGAGGAGATGTGGAGGAGAGTCGATGGGTGGGGAGGATGAAGGTAGAGGGAGAAGTCGAGAGAGGAGAGAGAGAGAGAGCAGATGAAATTCTATGATTACAAAATCAAAGATTTAAAGAGAATTTAATAATGAAACCGCATAAGAAAACTGTTAAAAATGACTGTTTTAAAAGAGATGAAACTGACATATGTTCAAAACAATAAAAAGTAAATATCTTCAACACAAAGCAATAATATCATTTTCCACTAGGCCGATTCTATTTCGCCTCACTGCAAACTTCGAAGCAGATTCAATATTATTTACGGTAATGTCAAACGACACTTGCATTAGCCTACTGAAGAGGCATCTTACATTTTAGCTAACACCACATTTAATATTTTCACGAAAACCACTTGTTTTCTCTTATCTCCTTCACACAGACGTAAGACGAGTTTTCTCACTCTTGAACTTTCAACACCGCAGTCAATACCGTGAGCACTAAAAACACCATTTTGTACTTCGGAGTCCTTAGGCCTATGACCGCCAACGTCAATGTGCTGGGGCGTGGCCATTTCAGCATTGAGCACTTCAGGAACCACAATACAATCCAAAGAACAGGGGCGTCGATAGATAATAAATGCAAGTTCACACAACCGCAAATGAAGTAAATAAACAAATAAATAAATCAAGCAATAAACCACGATAGACCTACACCGGCGGTTGAGCACGGTCACTCCGAGAGACACGCACATACAAACGGGATGGTTCCTGCCGAAATAGTGGATTGTGCGAGTCCGTGTGACCCCTCGAGGGGCCTGAAACTCTCTTTTACATCACCATTTGGGACACTCTCACGCAGGCCAAACACACGCACTCACGAACATACGTTTACAAACACACACAGCTGTTCACCCGCCTCTGATATCAAGGAGCGAATCAATAATGACGTGTATGGCGAAAACCTTTTTAAGGATGTGATTACTCAGTTCACCAATAATTATCAGTTTGATGATTTTCCTATAAGGCTAACACACACACACACACACACACACACACACACACATATTGAACAATATTCATTCCATTTAGAATAAACTATGGTAGACCAACATCATAATCATGTACACCCGTTAAATATGTATAAAAGAGAGAGAGAGAGAGAGAGAGAGAGAGAGAGAGAGAGAGAGAGAGAGAGAGAGAGGCCTACATTATAAAACGCATAAATCAGTCAGATGGGCCTAATCGAAGTCCAGGGAGGCGTATAAACTTGATTACGGCGATGGAACCATGAAGGAACGAAGCAGATCAAGCGTTCGTTCTAGCAGCTTAAAAATAATTGTATATGAAAACAAGTTTCACATGATTATCACTTTAAAAAAATAATTAAAGATACGTTAATAACAAAATACTCTTTTTCGTGGACATTATTTAAGTCATTAATCCTCCTAAGAAGGAGAATACAAATCAAATATAATTATTTATGAAAACGAAATATAACACTGCATCATTTAAGAGTACCATATTCTTCCTCCAGCCCCGATAAGTGGGGAGGAGGGGAGGGGAGGGGAATATGTCTGAGGAAATGAAGCAACTGGCATCTCTGAGCGCGTGCCAACTCTTGCCATCTCACGTTCACAACTTTCCTGCGATTGTTTACCCTGATAAGGATTTTTAGAATATCATTATCACTCCCTTATCGAGTTTCGATGCCCGCTGTGCGTGTAGCGTTACTGCCACGACAGCCGTGAACAGAAGTGAGACAAAGCAATATACAAATTTATTCTATTATAAGTGAAGGAAAATAAATGGCTGTTAAGTATAATAAAGAAAACTGATTATTATGATATTAAAAGAATAACTGGCAACTTATTTCGAAATCACCGGAGTCTCCAATAAGGGACAGAGAGAAGGGGAAAAATAAGAATATTGGTAGGGGCAGGGACAGAGCGCATTCGGCTGAGGGGAAGAAGGCCCCCCAGGGGGTGGAGAGCGTGGGGCTAGAAGCAGAGAATAAATCAGCTGACGATAATTAAGCAACAAAGGAGGAGAGAGAGAGAGGGAGAGAGAGAGAGCGAGAGAGCGAGACAAAGGGAGAGTCAAAAAGAGACTTTGCCAGCTGGTGACTACGATGATGAATAGGGAGAATTAAGGGAGGACAATAAACATACAATAAACATAAAATATGGAGAAAAGTAATGAACGGTAGAGAACAATGAAATAAGATTCACTAGTAATCTAATTACCTGATGCTTACTATATTGACGTAATTCACAAATATATGCATTTATGTATACACATAAACACCTGCATGCATATATGCAAAAGTAAATTCAAACCCACCAACATAAGTATATACATACATACACACATGTGTGTGTACAATTCAAAAAATTATATGGAATGAAAAAGCGATGTCAACAAAAATAATTAGCTACTGGACAGAAGGCACGAACTGGAGGGGAACGCATAAAAGAAGAGAGAGAGAGAGAGAGAGAGAGAGAGAGAGAGGATTCTTAATGAAAGTGGGTGGACTGAATGAGAGGTTGGGTAGTGGGGCTGTGTGGGCGGAGGCTTGCCCCACCCACCACCCACCCACCCACCCACGCCGGCCGACAAGGGGACACCCGAATCAGTGCCTAAGGCCATCAGCCAATCAGAGATTTTAAGGACTGTGACGTCACCCGAGGCCCATATCTGTGCTTAGGTGAAAATCGATATGATAAATAAACAACAAGGAAAACAACAACAGAGACGATTATCGATCCAGACCCAAAGGGGGGGATGGGGACACCCCCAAGGGAGGAGTCCCTTTATGCACGATAGTTGCCGGTAAATTATTGTTACTTTCAAAGATAAAAAAAAAGGGAGGTTCGTTACTTTGGATAAATAATTATTACACTTTCGGAGCTGGACCAGATTCTCCTGGAAAAATCATCCTGCTCCCAGCCAATAGGAAGAGTTCACTGGTCTCGATTTCCAATCAAAATAATAATAAAATAATAATATTATAAGTTTTCCATGAATTACATTTAATAATAAAATTATAAGTTCTTCATTAATAATCGATATTATGCGTTCTTCTTTAACAATCATATATTCAGTAATAATATTATGCCTTCTCCATTAAAATAATATTTGATATATTGCGTTCTTCCTTATTTTTAATAATAATAGTCAATAATATAATACGTTCATTCATCATAATAATCGATAAAAATATTATTCGTCCTTAATTAAGATAATAATTTTATACGATTTTTATCAACAATAGTATAACATAACTATACGTCCTTCGCAGGGTAATATTGAATTAAAAACTGGTTTATAAAATATAATACCAAGATCAAATAACAGCACAGTAATGTCTCCACACAAACCCTCAATGAACTGCTTAATCTCTTTATATTATAACAAATTGAAAACTGGGTTTTATAAGATACAAAAATAAAATATGATTGAATAAGAGTAAAGCAATAATCTCCATACACGACCCGACTGAGCTAGCTGCCTATCCCGTAATATCCTCCTTTTCCATTATGAAGCATTCACTTCTCCCACTGCATCTGTTCCCTAGTCACCCACCCCATTCTTCCATCCTCCCTTCCATCTCAATTCACTTCCTCTTTCCTCTCCCTCTCCCCTCTTCCCCTTCCCAAGCACTACCGGTTCCTTCTTCTTCTTCTCCCACCTTCCCCTCTTGTTCCCCCGGTCTCCCCTCATCAAACAGTCGGCGGTCCTTTCCCCCCCACAAGCGTGGGAAAGTCAATAATGATCGCGCGACGCCACATTTAATAATCGGATTGAGAATAGACATCCCCTCTGTAATCTGCCTTAAGTGACCCGGAATGCCTTGTGGGCGCGAAGGAAAAAAAAAAAAATAGAAAAAAAAATATATATATATATTCTATAATAAATGATCTCTCCTCCTTTCTATATCATCTATTACCTTTTGTAACCTTATTTCAGATGAACACTATTCTTTGGAAACTTGAATTTCTAAGTCAGAGAAGCCTCAGTAGGCTTGTTCCATACAAATAGGGGTTTATTTTCTAAAAACCATATGTATGTATGATATAAATATGTTTATATATATAATTATTATATAGATATATATATATAATATATATATATATATATTATTCACTAGATAGTCCCCTATAAATATGGAGCAAGCCCACTAGGGAGACAGTGACTTGAAATTTAAGCTTCCGAGGAATAGGGTGTGCATTTGAAATAAAGTTACAGAGGACATTAGGGAGTACAGAACGAAGAGATCTGTTATTAAGAAAGACATAGATAAATTAATAAATTAGTACACAACCAGATACAATTACAAATAAACCATTAAAATAGAAATTCAATGGCTCTAGAGTAGTATTGTATTCCACAAATTGCTGCTTTTTCAGCAAAGAGGTGGTGAGAGAGAGAGAGAGAGAGAGAGAGAGAGAGAGAGAGAGAGAGAGAGAGCATCCATCCCCTAGAAAAGGGCAAGCATCGTACAGGCCGATTTAGTTGAAAATCGCGCAAAATCGCCCACATATCCAAAGGATTTAGCAACTATACATAAATTTGGATGTTATAGACAATCCTTCATACTATAAACCAAGGGAACATTAGAAGGTGACGTCATTCGTAATAAAGAGGAGTAATATAACACAAGGCACAAGAAACCAACGACGCAAAAGTGTTCCGGGAACACAGAGGAAGGAAAGGACCTATACTACCCCCTCACACACCCCCACCCCCTCCGTCAGTCTTCCGGATTAATCCGCCGACAGGTTCCGATTTAATATTAATTCATCGATCGCGCAGACTCTCTTCATGCTTGGCGGGATTACACTCTAATTAATCCCTTAATGATCGGTTATCAAGCCGACCGCCGGTGATTTTTCGATTAATACCTCAAAGTACCGGAGATTAGAAAGGGGTGGGGCTGAAGTGCTCTCTCTCTCTCTCTCTCTCTCTCTCTCTCTCTCTCTCTCTATTAAATCTCTCATACTCATATATAAATTAGCTGGCATAGAATATATATATATATATATATATATATATATATATATATATATATAGAGAGAGAGAGAGGAGAGAGAGAGAGAGAGAGAGAGAGAGAGAGAGGCTGTAGACACGAGGCTTGTATCGTATGACATATCAACGCTATTTTGATAAATATACAGACATGATAATATACCAACATACATGCACACGACACCGCGGTACTGCAAACAGCTACAATATAAATAACCGCAAATTATATGTAAACAAAAGAAAACAACGAGAAGGACATGAAGTAATCATCCAGTTGTTTGCATAAACGAAGAAAAATTCCTTAGTGTTCTCATTTTCAAGTTTTCTTTGTTTCCTTACTTTTCTTCACAATATGTCTGTAGGCGGCCATTTTGCAAAGTTGTAGAGGAGCAGAGCTGCAAGTATAATTTAACCCTCCCCGAAGAAAGCATTTGGTTACAGAGTGGAGTATGAGTGAGTGAGAGTGAGTGGGTGAGTAAGCACTCAACCCATGCTGGGGGCAGAAGGATATTTAAAGAATATTTTCGCTTGCACCCCTCGATCAAGAGTGCTCGAGTGCTTTCAATTCTCTACGAGTGCTCGAGTGCCTTCGATTCTATAATACGGCTGCTTTCAACGCAAGAACCCCTACTCATCCTTATTGCCTCTAAATTTAACAATAGAAAAATAAAAATAAAATAAAAAACTTGCCTTTAATACACCTACTACCATCATCGAATCGACGACAGCCCCCATCTTCATCACCAAGGACTTATTTTTAAACCATCTATTCTCCATCCCCTCGTTCTCAATCGCCATCCTCATTTTTTCTTCAGTTGCTTTTCTTGTTCGTCTTCTCTCTCTCTCTCTCTCTCTCTCCATGGAGTTGGTACATTACGGTTTCTGTATATTTATCAACATAACGTTGATGCGTCTTATACATTATACGCCACGTGTCTACAACCACCCTCTCTCTCTCTCTCTCTCTCTCTCTCTCTCTCTCTCTCTCCACGTGCTGTCCTTGGTTTTCCATAAAAGTTTTAGGGTCTAAAAAAAAAGCTTGCCAGATGATCAGGAGGTATTTTATTTTATTTTTTTAGCGACTCGCACATATGCAGGATTAGCCTCATTCATTTCCAACAGTCAGTAACCTTATTGAAAGAGTGTTTTTTTTTTATCATCTCGTCGCCTGTAATGCTATCTTCTTGCTGTTATTATGACTGAGAAGAAGAAAGAAGAAGAGAAGAAGAAGAAGAAGAATTAGCAGTACAATTTCTCATAATGTGAGCGCAAAAAATGAAGAAGAAAATTGGCAGTAATTTTGATTTCTAAATTTATAGAGAACTTTGGAGAGACAGTCTGGCTCTCTCTCTCTCTCTCTCTCTCTCTCTCTCTCTCTCTCTCTCTCTCTCTCTCTCTCGATGGATGTGGATATGTTTCAATTTGTGTAAATTTATCAAAATAACGTTGATGATGTCTTATAAATTACAAGCCATGTCGTTCTCTCTCTCTCTCTCTCTCTCTCTCCTGTTTCTACTCTTCCCATGCCCTCTTCCGTTATTTTCAGTATTGCAATTTTTATAACCCAGTCTTCTGTTTCCAGCAGCCGTGTCCACTCACCCCAGCATTATCAAAGAAAAAAAATTAAAGAAAAAAAAATAACAGGACAGACAAACACTTATAAGAACAGATGCACTCTAGCCGTTTGTTTTTGACTCTGTAATCAGGTGCAAACGTATTAATTTTCTTTTCAGAACTCAAGTTACATATTTTGAGGAATGCATAAATTACGAAATTATCTGCCCGAGCTTATCTTTCTCAGTAACACACTGAATGGTTAATGATCGGGGCTCAAATCTCTCTCTCTCTCTCTCTCTCTCTCTCTCTCTCTCTCTCTCTCTACATTGATGTTAGTACATTACAGTTTCTATATAATTATCTCTTGTGCCTCATAAATTACACGCCACATATCTAGAATTCTCTCTCTCTCTCTCTCTCCTCTCTCTCTCTCTCTCTCTCTCTCTCCTCCTTGGATGTAGTTTACAGTTTCTATATATTTATCAAAATTACATCGAAGTGTCTCATAAATTACACGCCACGTGTCTAGAATCTCTCTCTCTCTCTCTCTCTCTCTCTCTCTCTCTCTCTCTCTCTCTCTCTCTCTCTCCATGGACGTTGGTGTATTCGTTTCTATATATTTATCAAAATTACATCGATGTGTCTCGTAAATTACACGCCACGTGTCTAGAATCTCTCTCTCTCTCTAACAATCCACGGGGGTAGCTCCGTTAAACAAATTTATTTGACAACAAATGCTCTATTAAACGCAAAGGGTTTCGAAGCAATTTTTTGCTAAGTTTTTGTTAAATTTCATAAAACAAATGAAGGCAATACCGCACTCTTCCGTCATGCATTATCCTTGAGAGAGAGAGAGAGAGAGAGAGAGAGAGAGAGAGAGAGAGAGAGAGAGAGAGAACATTACAAAACTACACGATGGGATTAATAAACTGTTTAGAATTAAGTGTTTGACTTTCTTTCTAAATTTGGGTGCCCAAGTTATCTCTCTCTCTCTCTCAGCCTAAAATATGCCTACTGACAAACATGTACTCTACAAACACCAAACTTCAAATTAGGGACCACATAAACCAACCACCACAAAAAAAACATACCCACACCCACATTGTTCGCAAGCAAGAGACATTTACTCATGAAGTTTATGCCACAGTCATTTGGGTGAATTCAAGAACCGCGTAACGACTGGGCACTGCGCAATGGGTCGAGAAAATGGTACTGCATCCTGGCGCAATTCTGCTCAAAAGGTTCATTCCTTACTTAGCTGCTGACAGAAGACACTCGACCTTCATGCTCACACCGCTGGTCTCCGCAATTGACTCCGAAGTATAAAGCGCTCTATGAGAGATATTTCAGTTGCTTCTTTACTAAATTAATATAAGCTTAAGGATAAAAGCGATGTGTAGATATGGTGTAAACAACTGACATTTATATTCATAAACCTAAGTACTATAAGATTATTTCCTGAAAAATGCTGATGCAGACCTAATTCGAGAGACAACTTAGCAAGTTTCAATAAAATTCATATGTCTATGAGTAAGATTATTAAAGAAGCTTCATATAGATCATTATTTTCTGGAAAGTGCTGATTTCGGCCTACGTAGAGCGACAACTTACGAAGATTCAATAAAATTCTTAGGCCTATGCGCAAGATTATAAAATGCTGACGTAGGCCTACTTACCAAGTTCCAATAAATCGCAATAAACAGGAAACCATATTAAATGTTCATTGTGGAATTTGATTAAAAAAAATTTAATGATACATCCATTCAAAAATACCATAAAACTGAGAATAACTACAGCAATGTCCTTTGCAGGAAGCATTTGTAAGGTACAAGAATCTCCATCACTCGAGAAACGAAGGATGGTAGATATCTGAAAAGTCTCCACAGAGAGAGAGAGAGAGAGAGAGAGAGAGAGAGAGAGAGAGAGAGATTGCATAGTTGTGGGTGTCGGAGCACTTAGCATAATGGGTTTGGGTGGATGTTCAGATGTTACAGACCCACATTGGCTTCACATTACCCGAGGTCGCATTCATTAGCTCTTAAGGGAAGAGGGCGAAAAAGATGCGCTCAGAATCCCTTCTCTCTCATCTCCCATCTCCTCTCTCTCTTCCGATCTTCTCCTCTCTCCTCTTTCTCTCTCTCTCTCTCCGCCAAAACAACAACAAAATTTAAAACGAAAATTTCTCTCTCTATCATCGCCAAAATAGCAAAAAGATATGAAATAAAATAAATTTTTTTTTTCTCTCTCTCTCTAAGGGAGTTTTTTTTCAGGTTCTTCAATGAGTTAAATCAATATTGCTTTTGAGAGAGAGAGAGAGAGAGAGAGAGAGAGAGAGAGAGAGAGAGAGCATGTTCATTCATTGACTAACAAAATAAACAAACTAATTCCAATTCTCTCTCTCTCTCTCTCTCTCTCTCTCTCTAGAAAAAAAGAAGAAGCATACAGCATCTTGTATACATGCATAGAGAAATTTTCTGAGCCTAATTCCTTAAGTATTCATTCCACGAATAGAGTAGAACACTTTATTCCTCTTCGTAAAGTTAACACAATTAATCCCAATTAGATGGAATGCTGCTCCTCCGGCTACATGGTGCAAGTTCTTTAACAAGCGCTTCTTGCACACAAAATGTCGTCAGGCAGAGAGAGAGAGAGAGAGAGAGAGAGAGAGAGAGAGAGAGAGAGAGAGAGAGAGAGAGAGTTTTTCTGTGAGATACCGATTTCCCTCATCTACGAACCAGGAGTAAATTCCATAGTTAAGACAACAGAGAGAGAGAGAGAGAGAGAGAGAGAGAGAGAGAGAGAGAGAGAGAGATTACCAAAAAGAAACGAAATAATACATTCCCTTAAACTGATGACAATAATAATAATACTACCAATGATTATGATAATTTGAATAAATCTTTAAAAATTAAGAAAAAAGCCCTAGGATTAATCGTAATTACAACCAATAACAACTTGCTATCGAATTTGAGGAAGGCCACAATTTCCTCTGGGATCGTAACACAACCCGGCAGTTCCACCATCCTTCACAAAAGCTCAACAGCAATGATGGCACAAACCCATTCACAGAGCGCGCAACGCATTGTCAGACCGTTTGTGATATATGGCCGAATACATTGCAGTACGCCCATTGTTAGAGCTGGTAATGAATTGCTAGAAAGGTTTGCATAGAGAATCGCGGTCTATAGCGGTTATGTAATGTTCAGTATATATTATTGATAAAATAAGATTCCCTTAACACGATGGTAAAGAAAAAATTGAAGTATATATTACAGGAAAACGTGAATGCACACAGACAAAGATGAGACTCTCTCTCTCTCTCTCTCTCTCCTCTCTCTCTCTCTCTCTCTCTCTCCATAATTAGAATCCAAGGCATGGAAAACCGAGTGAAAATGAAAGGTCAAGAATAATATTATCCAGGTTTCAAATTAAAGTTAATGACAAACAGGCCTCTTTGTTATAATAATAATGATAACAATAATAATAATAACATTTATTACACAGGAAGCAAACATATATATATATATATATATATATATATATATATATATATATATATATATATATATATATATATATAAAATAATAATAAAAGGAGCCCATAAAAACGCCAAAATATAGAAGGAAAGTACTATATTTCACAGACTGCTGTCTCTGTTCAGCAGTCTCTGAAATATAGAACTCTTTCTATATTTTGCCGTTTTTATGGGCTCCTTTTTTTAGATGGAATTCTGTTGTAACTGACCATTTTTCACCAGTATATATATATATATATATATATATATATATATATATATATATATATATATATATATATATATATATGCGCGCAAGCATATCCTATCATCAGCACAGAACAAAGAATGCAAGCCCACATTACTATAGTAAACGCAAAGTATGCAAAGGAGGCCAATCCTAACTGTTTATATGTGGTAACATCGACCCCAAGCAGTTTTACTTAATGACAACCAATACGACACGAATTTCCTCATTTCCGGTCACCTGTAAACCAACTAAAAACTGATTTCACCTAGATATAAATTGCATCTTTCTCTTCAGTGTTCACCGGAATTCTCGCACTTCCGGCACTGGCAGGTCACTGAGGGGGGAACAAGCAAAAAAAAAAAAAAACAAAAAAAAAAAATAAAAAAAAAAAGAGAGAGAGAGAGAGAGAGAGAGAGAGAGAGAGAGAGAGAGAGAGAGAGGAAAATGAATACCAATTCGTTACACACCACAGCTGAAACCGTATTTACGCTGTTACTAAGCGTAACAGATGATTTGTCCAGTGCATACGCAACACACAATGGTATGAATTTGGCGATATTGAACGAAAAGTACAAACAATTTCCCAAAACTTTCACCACATCGCGAGGCTGACTGTTGTGCATCTACGCTACGGCAAACAGTTTATTTTCTTTTTACTTTCTCTTTATTCAATTTGGGTGACCAATATGGATCCGTATGATCATTAGCCACTTGTTACAATAACCTTGAAGAGATCTGTTACAGTAATAGTCACCGGAACAGTTTTTCTGCCTTAACAAAATGTAACTTACATTCTAAAATGGCTAAGAAAGACGGATTCATATGATTTATGACCTTTTTTTTTTACATTAAACTTTAAAGTGATCTGTTACAGTCACAAAGTCATCGAAATAGTTATTCTGTACTAACAAAATCAATACCAATTACTTCTAAGGGAGGAATTTTCTATCGTTACTATTTAAAACACTTAGCTTATTATCAATTAGAATTAATAAGACAAATACAATAATGGAAAAGAAATAATACAAATTACAACAATTAAAAAAATAGTAACAGTTAATCGCAAATGGCACAAAGAATTAGTAAGAATATAGTGCTAATGGAATAAAATTAATAAAAATTAAATCAACTCAGACAAGAACAACTAATAACAAATAACACTAAAATTTAGTTCGAAAATGACACCAATGAAATAAAATTGATACACATTGCATTATCAACTCCAAAGACGATAGAAGTCAAACATGAGCAACCTTCCTTCAAATAACACGAATGCTGTCATGCTGTCTTCTCCCCTCCCTACCCATTAATGTACCAACTCCTCGATTAACTTATCGCTCAAACAATCAACTGCAGCCCGGCCTCTTCCTCATGCAACTTTCCTCAAAAAAAAAAAAAAAAAAAAAAAATTAAAAAAAAAAAAAAAAAAAAAATCTTTTTACTGGGGATCCCAGAATCCGTTATTCCTGCAGTTTGGTAATATAAACTTTATGAGATAATAGATTTATTTAAGAGTTGTTATATATATATATATATATATAATATATATATATACGCAAATGTAACACATATAAAATGAAACAATATTAATGTACTTTCTGCACAATTTAAAAAGGCCAACTACAATAAAGTAACAACACAACAAAATTAACATAAACAACATCTCCAAAAAAAATCCCATCACCAGAAACAGCGTTATACTATAAAACAGCAAGGCCCTCCACAAAAAAAGTTTTACCATAAGATGCAGGAGTAACCAAACGCTCCTTACCGAAAATTTCCAATTAAATCGAAGGTTGCTACCTTCTTCTTTTTATTTCAAGACGCAACACTACAAGGTCAAAAGAATTGAAGATAATCCTCAGCATCTTCATCGTCATGGGAAACTAACGCTACGTACCTCTTCCATCGGGAGGCCACTGCGCCTTGGAGTCACTAGGCATTTGCTTAGGTTTAAATACCTGTGGCACTCTGAAGTTGGAGACAGGAGGATGTCATCAATTTCTTCACTTGACGTTCTAAGTTCTCCTAATGACCTGGTCTAAGGGTGACATTTTGTATTCATTCTCCTGAAAGCACTTTCTAAATACCATAACTCTGTACTTATTAAAATCAACGTAAGATTAAGCCAGCCTTATTCTTATGCTGATTTTAATCAGTATCAGTACAGAACTATGATATTCAATAAACTCTTCGCTCGGCTCACGTACTCACTAGGCCACTATGCTTAAATACAATTACCCATCATTGCAAATATTCAAACTTTCAAGCCAGCACACACACACACAAACCAACCGTTTGTCCCTATTTCACCAGTGACCAGGAATACAGATATTAGTATTCGAAATATATGGTATTTTTGTGGGCCTTTTCATCTTCATAATATATATATATTAATATAATCTATATATATAATTAAATATATATATATATATATATATATATATATATATATATAACATATTCGAGCTACAAATGTCCTTTAATATCTAATTCGCTCTACCTTGGAATTGATATATTTTCATATATGTAAACCGAAGGGGAATTTTTTGTTGATAATAATTTCGTCCCCTCATGGGATCGAACCACCGTCCAGCGGATGAAATTATTATCAACTAAAAAACTCCCTTTCGGTTTACAAATATGAAAATATACCAATTCCGAGATAAAGCGAATTAGATATTAAAGGACATTTGTAGCTCGAATAATTTATATGAATCACGGTGATGTGATAATTATTCATATATATGCGTGTAAATACGTGTATGTATAAATATATATATATATAATATATATATATATATATATATATATATATATATATATATATATAGATAGATAGATAGATAGATAGATAGATAGATAGATAGTGCTTCCTCCGGACAATGCCCTCATCTTCTTCTTTATAGGCACGAAACTTTCTCTTTTGCCAATTGAGTTGTTAATCGCTCGTCGGGAGGGTCAACGTTCTCGCGTGACACAGGCCGTCACACCATGCAACCAAAATCACAAATAAGCAATCAAGGACAAAGACGACAAAGGCTGTGTGTCCCTTTTCTGCTCACCCCTCCCACCTCACCCCCCCCCCCCCCCGTCTCCCCCTCACTCTAAAACGCAGCCCTCCCCCGACAACCCACGCGATTCCGTACGTCCGTCATCAGCCAGCCGCCCCTTTCCAATCGAGGGCGTTCTGAAATTCGCCACACACACACATATAGTAGAGCAAACACCACACACCCCGCCTTTTGGGAAGCGCTTTATCGACCCACTTGTTTACAAATCCGTGCATTCGCTGACCTCGTATTTCGATGTGGATTCATATTAACGTGATCACAGGCGTAAACACTTGCATTCCGTGACCCATATCGATATATATCATAGATTCCCATGAATTCGCCCCGACAAAAACAGCGCGAAAATACTTTCGGTATGGACCCATAATATGGACCCATAACTGAGAGGGGGTGGCGGGGGGGGGGGGGGGGGGGGGGGTGGGGGGGAGAATCTGAATTCGTCGTTGTCAGTCAACAGAATCGAGCTCAATGAGGATGACAAGTTTCAATTATGACTGAAACCGAGATCATTCCTTGGGGTCTGACTCTCCCTAAAGGCTACGCCATCTGCCTAAAGGGATGATATCACATTTATTACTGACGTCTTTCAAAATGGTACTGAATTATCAAGAATTTGAGGAAAAAACAGAACACCATATACCCAATGGGAAGGAGCCATCTTCTGCGCATGCGTGACTGCTTCTGGCCAGACCAAAGTCATAGAGGCTGGAGGTTGTTGTTCTGATGGGGTCTTAACGGAGGCGACTGACTATGAGGAGGAGGAGAAGGAGGAGGAAGAGAATCTCCAGCTCTTATATATGCCCTGGAGTCCTGTGACCCAAATGGTGGAAATTATTACGTTGTGGGAGATGTATAACATCCAGTCTCCTCGGCGAGAGAGAGAGAGAGAGAGAGAGAAGAGAGAGAGAGAGAGGCTGGCCTGTCAGCCTTTGTGTGTATGGGTTCGGAGATATGGACGGCCGGGATAAAAGGAGGGAGTGAGTGAGTGAGGAGATCTAGGGATTAGGAATGGTGGGAGGGATTAAGCGCATGGGTGGATATTTCTCTCTCTCTCTTTATGATTACAACACGTGAAGTGCTATAGAGAATTATATATATATATAGTATATATATCTATATATATATTAGTATATTATATATAATTAGATAAGACCTATATATAGATACATATATAGTAATATATATAATATATATATATATATATATATATACATATAATATATATGCATAAACCCTTTTGCCCTTTATCAAAATGAATAAAATCTTTCACACTAACAAATACGCAATATTTAAGCAAAACAAAGAATTTTTTTCCACTTCAAGCCCCGTAAGAAGAGGATAAAATACCAAGCAAATGATGACTGACGATAACGTGACATCAAGGACATGGAACGAAACAGAAATTAAGACTTGAGAGAGAGAGAGAGAGAGAGATGAAGGAACTGAGGAGAGCGGAAAAAAAAAACTGGGAATAAACAGAAGAATCTTAACACAAGTTGACCTATGAAGTAGTAGAGTACGTCCCTGTGGAATCAGACGCGCGCACGAGCGTCCCCACACATGCACACACACACACACACACACACAGTCGCATAATTGGTCTCCCTAACGACTTGAGAGATGAAAGAGAAAGATACTGCCTCAGAGAGGCATCACAGATGACTCATATGGATGGGCAGCAAATATAAAACCGACCGCGATGTTGAGTAACTGGAGACGATGTTGGTGCACGCGACATTTAAAGGAGAAACATCTAATATTTCTAAGGTACGGTGATGTGAAAAGCACGAGATAATTTTAAAAAAAGAATGTCTGATATTGCTAAAATATAGTGATGAGGAAATCATCAGAATTCAACGTTTCAAAGTCATCTTAACACAGATAACACATTCCCGAATATCTAGAAACTAACGGTCCCTTCTTACCAGGCGCGAATGTAAATTCTGACTAAAACCTGTGGGTGCGTGAGATTATTAAAAATAAACGTCCAATGTATCTAAGGTATAATGATGAAAAGGGCAACATAGTTCTATGATTTAAACAGTGGTTCACAAACTTTATTCTGTCATTTCCCCCTGGACTCAGTTCAACCATTCAGATTTCCCCCTTCATGTGCATGAGGGAAAGAGTAGTTAAAACATACTGTGACTATTTACATCTACAACAGGAATTCCCCACCCCCCCGCCTCTCTCTCTCTCTCTCTCTCTCTCTCTCTCTCAGAATGAGAAAATCCATCAGAGATTTTTTTAGTTAGTAGGTAGTGTAATTAATTCCTCCCTGGTAGCTGCAAATTCGCCCCCCCCCCCCCCCGGGGGGAATTTCCCCCAGTTTGGGAACCACTGTGACTGCTTACCAGATACGAATGCGATCTCTGAATAACCGAAATGCCTTCTTGACCTCTCGATTTCTTCACTACTCGATTTCTGGTCACTACTAAGCCTAGATCCAGTGGGGTCGAAGATTATGTACAGAAAACGAAATGGATGTGACAGTGAAATGTATAGATCGACAATATGAAGCATGTTTGTAAAGAGCATTAATTCGAAAAGTCCCAAACTTTGAATATTAACGCAAAAAATCTCGAACTTTACGTAGACGCAATTCTAACAGATGCCAATATATCTGAATGTTCATACATACACATATATACATACACAATGAATGTGCATGTGAATATTCATACATACATACATTCATAATGAATGTGAATGTGAATATTCACATAAAACTACCAATGTTAACCCACCCTAAATGAAAACAAGTCAATAACTTTTGCACTGACGATTATAAATATAAATGAAGTCCTTATCAGCAGCATAAACAGCAACTGATAAGCTCCACTATAACAGAGAGAGAGAGAGAGTGAGAGAGAGAGAGAGAGAGAGAGAGAGTCACTTCTCTCTCTCGTGCGTCCCTTGGACGAAGCCCGTCTCAAATGACACTTTATCTCTCCGTGTCCTCAGGGTAAACGAGACACTTCATTATGAAGAGACGATAAAGGCGGTGGGCGTGATTGACAGAATCCGTGGGCGTACGATGAGGTATATGTCACCACCGGCTGCGTTGTGTGTTTGTCCGGAAGGCATAAATCACCACCATTTCTAACCTCCCCTCCCCCTTGTCTTCAATTCACTAATTCCACTTATCGGGTTTTATTGAATTTTATTTCCTTCTCTTATCTTTTCCTTCTATTTATGCACGATGTGTGGCATAGGTCGGATGGAAAACACCATAACTTAAGAAAAAACTATTCACATCAACCGTGCATTTGATGTCTAGGCCAGTCCCTTACGACTCTCCTGATTGGCTGTTAATAAGCCAATCACAGGGCTGGAAGCTCTCTCAGTTTCTCTCGAGAGTTCACATGGGTAGGATCTATGTTCCACCTCTCCTGAGGGATACGTCTTTCAAAATATCCCTCAGGAGAGGTGGAACATACATCCTGCCTATGTCAACTCTCAAGAGAGGCAGTTTCCAGCCCTGTGATTGGCTTATCAACAGCCAATCAGGAGCGTCGTAAGGGACTGGCCTAGACATCAAATGCACGGTCGATGTGAGTCTACTATAGTGAATTTTTGAAATATGGGTTATCAGAAGCTAACGTGAAATATCGTAAAAGAAACATTATCACGACAGTTGTCTTCGGCTAAAATGTTCAAAACTATCAACATACAAATGAAAATCAGTCTTAATTGCCAAACAGTTTCGTCGCATGAATTAGAAAATGACGACTTCACAAATCCACGAAATTCTTCCTTTTCAAAAAATACTCATAACATTAATAAAAACACATAGCTTAAGCTTTCCTTAAAAAATGAATTCCCACATACCTTGCTGACCTAAATTGAGGAAGGATTAACAAAATAATAAGCAAGTAGAATGTAAGAAGGAAAGCTACTTCCTGATTAATGAGAGAGAGAGAGAGAGAGAGAGAGAGAGAGAGAGAGAGAGAGAAATTCTTCAGTTTGTTTGTCTCATCAACCTACCCCTTGAATTTACAAGTTGGACAAAATTTTGATTGAGAGAGAGTGAGAGATGAGAGATAAGAGGAGGAGAGAGGGGGGGGGAGGGGGGGGCTTTTTCTCATTTTCCTTTCGTCCGTTTATCAACCCATCCAACAAATTTATAATAAAAAAATTTTGATTGATTGAGAGAGAGAGAGAGAGAGAGAGAGAGAGAGAGAGAGAGAGAGAGAGAGAGACTTATTTTTTTGTTCCTGCATTATAACCTACCCCTTGAGTTTATAAAAGTTCTTTGATTAAGAGAGAGAGAGAGAGAGAGAGAGAGAGAGAGAGAGAGAGAGAGAGAGATTCGTCAACTCTTCCGCCTTCACTCATCCGTAAGGGTTAGGAGAATCCGGATGCCTGTCACTTAATAACAGCGCGGTAATCCACAAACTCGGTTATTTGGGATTAGGGCTCAGCACTTACGTGTGCAATCAAATCTAATCGGATCAGGAGCAGTAGTGGAAGTGGCTTTAATACTTTACAACTCGAGTTTTTCCTGAATGTTACGAAAAACGTGTTTCAAGAGCATAATGACGTCTAAACACGCACAAACACACGTCATGCAATTGGAATTCAAAAGTGCAAGCAAAGATGCAATGCATTACTATACCACTACTATTCTTCATGCATTCTAATGCATCTCTACCTATTCATTAATTTATTATCTTATTCTGTTTTCCCTTTTCCTCCTCTTACTTCTTTTCCTAATGAACATCATATTCTTTGGAAGCTTGAATTTCAAGTCAGTGACCCCTTTGGTGGACTTCTTCCATATAAATAGGGTTCATCTTCTGAATAATAATAATAATAATAATAATAATAATAATAATAATAATAATAATAATAATAATAATAATAATAATAATAATAATAATAATAATAATAATAATAATAATAAAAGACCAATCTACTGCTTCACTAAGACAGTTCTTAGCAAAAATAATTTTTTTCTCTGCGCCAGCATTCAACGTTAACCGAAGGAAAACTTTCACAATTTTTTTCTCTTTATAAAATGTAAGCTACCGAATCAGTTAAATCCTAGAACTCAGTTCTATACGATAGATTTCGCCTAGAACTAGATACGTTTCTATCACAAGAGTACCATAATTTATAACCAGTTAGCAACGTATGCGATAAATTTAATGACACTATGGGAGTCATCAACATATATGTAATGTTAATCATATTTTCAAATGGAATTAGCAATATTTATATGATGAACTACATAGAAAATCTAAAGGAATTAGCAACGTATACGATATATTCAATGAAAATTTTAAAAGGAATTACGAAAAGATATGACAAATTTAATTCACATTTTCAAACGAATTAGCAACATATATGTTGCTAATTTAGCAACATATATGATAAAATTAATAAAAATTTTAAAAGAAATGCGCAACATTTTTGATAAATTTAATGAAAATTTAAGAAGAAATTCGAAATATAAATGATAAATTCAATGAAAATTTTAAACGGAATTAGTAACATGGTATATGTTAACCTTAATAAAAATTCCAAAAGGAATAAGCAACATATGCGATCAAAGTTATTTTAAATTTCACTGGAATTACCAAAATAGACGACAAATTTCATGAAAAATTTTTAAAGGAATAAATCTAATTAAAACTAAGTTAATACCGAAACATTTTATGAAAGGAATTGAATTTCATCATATACGTAGAGCAAATAAACACATAAACAGACACTTCCACACAAACATACAAAGAACTGCCACGCTTCCAAGGGCACTGAAACAAACAAGCAAAAAGCTAAGCAGACACAGTCCAGAGTTGTTCCCATTGACCGGATGACAGCCAGCCTTTCTCTCTTTCATTTAGCCTAGACGAGTTGGAAGTTTGTTCTCATGCACGAATCATCTTCTTCTTCTTCTTCTTCTCTTTCTTCATCTTCTTCTTCTTCATCTTCTTCTTCTTGACCATTTCTGCATCGACCCATCACTCCATCCAACTAATTCTTTGTGGGCGAGGGAAGAACGACACTCGACCGAAATAAACTGGAAACGAATCATTTTTCTTCTTTCTTTTTCCAATTCCTCATTCAGTGACGGCTTTTAGGGTGTCAGCCTCAATAAGTACGAAGTCCTTTGCAACCGGGGCAATATGTTAAATGACCTAGTGGGGCTACTGGCGTGGGCGTGGGGTGTAAAGAGGGGTTTAAATGGCCCTAGGGTGTGAGTGATTAAAGCAAATCTGCTCGGGCGTGGGCGGTGAATGGGCGGGGAAGGAAGAAGTGGGCGGCGGGCTTGCAACAAAGGAGCAAATATGTTGCGAAGCCGAATCATTTTACAACTAACATAAGTGAATAAAAGGAATAAAAAAAATGTTCATTTACAAAAGACTAAAAACACACGACGTGAGAACTTCCAGGACCTTAACTCATTTCAACACGACCAAGATATTATTTTGAAGTTCCTGCGAAGGCCAAAGCGCTCGAACTTCGGACGGGACAGGAATTTCTACACAGGGGTCAGTGGATATGGAAAGGAATAATGATGAAGGAATAAAGAGAATATAGGGGTCTTTAAATGGATGAAAAATGGAAATTGGAGACGACAGATAATAGTGTGAACAAACTTCAGTGAAAGTAAGGAAACGATGGTAGAGAAATGCGAAAAGGGTAATTTATTATTATTAATTATAATATAAAGCATTACTTTACCCAGACATCTGAGCCGAATAAAGGCTCTTCTCGGGCTGGTTAGGAAAAGGGTAAGTGGAATGGATAGATGACAGGAAGGGTAAGATTTTGTGTTCGAGAGAGAGAGAGAGAGAGAGAAAGTCAGCTTGAAAAGCCTAGTGGTAGGATGACCTTGAACGGACGCGAGGACTGTAAGAATAATTTCAGATTGAAGCGTAATGACGATTTGTCCTAACCCGGCTTTTTCGCCTCCACCCTGGATCTCTCTCTCTCTCTCTCTCTCTCTCTCTCTCGTGTTCTCCACCTGCTTGCCATATGGCATGAACAGCATCAAACAGCATCAGTGAGGGGTGACGAAGATGAAGAGGAAAACATGGGGTGGAGTAGGAAGGATGGAGGAAGGGGGGGGGGGGGGATACCCCGGATTGAGGCTTGCCAAACGAGGTGGGAGTAGAGGGAGGTTTAAAGGATGCCTATAGCATTAAAGGCACCAGTGGGAGCTAGATCTTCAGCTTTGGGAAATTATTAAAATAGACATAACTCATGAAGAAACAGAACTGACAACAAGATTATGAATGTACAGCAACAAGAGAGTGTGATTTAGGCAAAAGTTTTAATCTTCACCTTCAGGCCAAGGGTTAACTGAAGAATGAGCTGCCCACGCCGTCGGCCTCTGAGTAAAATGACAAAAAAAAAAAAAAAAAAAAAAAAAAAATTGAGTCTTCTGTTTATGAGCACATAGGTTGCCCAGGCCCTCTAACCTTCTCCTTTCAACCATAAACAAATCCGGCTTGGGGACCCGTTGCCTCAAATACCCCCGCGTCATTAATCAAGGCATCTTGAGAACAGCCGGATCAGCAGAAAGCATAAAAACAGCGTGTGAACACAATCACACGCAGTCACATCTTGTCAAGCAAAATCATTTTTAAGATCTGGATTACCAACTGAAAGTTAGAGAGGGCATTTCTTATGCTAATGGTTGAAAGGCCCGATAATAAGATTACACTGGAATACTACAGAGCACTTAACGAGAGAGAGAGAGAGAGAGAGAGAGAGAGAGAGAGAGAGAGAGAGAGTTAGTTACAAGGATTAGGATGTCTCAAAGAGAATGTTTTTAATGATACGATTAAGCTTGTGTTATGCCAGGACGGGTTCTTGCTCATGGAGAGAGAGAGAGAGAGAGAGAGAGAGAGAGAGAGAGAGAGAGAGAGAGAGAGAATTCATTACGTTCCACTCTCAGTCATTAAGGGCGTTTCACTATACTTCAACCAATCCCAACAAAGATCATAATAAAATTCAAATTAATAACCAAAAGAAAAATCCATCTCTCGCCAATAGCAGCCGAGTTCGACAAGAAGAAGAAGAAGAAAAAGAAGAAGAAGAAGAAGAAGGAATCACTAGGGCCAATGGGCAGGGTGCGTGACCAGCTCGCCCCCTCGAACAACCAATCACATCACGTTTACAAGGACCAATCACGTTCGCCCACGGGCAGATCGATAACTTCATCGATTACCGCAGGAAAAAATCCTTCTCAAATTATCCACCCTCGATGGAAAATGACCAGTGTGGATCCTTAAGCTGCGTTTCCAGGATTTCCAGTGTCACAGACACAGACACACACACACACACACACACACAACCCGTGAAGGAAGAAGCAACGCTTCCCACGGCCTGACCACTGGTCACTTTTCAGCAGTCAGAGAGAGAGAGAGAGAGATTGTTACCTCCGTGTGAACCCAATACGAAAAGATGGCTCAAAACTTATTATTATTATTATTATTATTATTATTATTATTATTATTATTATTATTATTATTCACTGCCTGGCCATGATCACTTTTCAATGGTCAGAGAGAGAGAGAGAGAGAGAGAGAGAGAGAGAGAGAGAGAGAGAGAGAGAGAGATCCTAAGCTCCATGAGAACCCAGTACGAAAGGTCGTTTCACAAGTTATTATTATAATATTAATATTAGTCAGAAGAGAAGTCCCTACTCTTATGTAAGAAGCCCACAGACGCCAACGATCCAATGACTTGAAATTCACTCTTCCAAAATCTATGGTGTTCATTTGAAAGAAGTTGCTACAAAGAATTAATGTTATGAAGTCATAACTGTTTCACGAAAGCTTTCTTATGGCCATGATTAAAATTTTTGCAATAAATTTCATATAAACGTTATACACACAAGTAATTTAATTCCCATTAGAGAACGAGAAGTGGCATTGGAATGTAGAATATGAAAATGTAATCAATACCACGCCACAAGTATTCTCAGATAACTTCATTCAGTTTATAAATAACAAACATTCCATCTGATGAGAGAGATAGTTTGGTCTCTGAAATATAGCATTTACATGCTAAAATTTGCTTTATATATATATATATATATATATATATATATATATATATATATATATATATATACATTCTGATTTATGAATACTTTCATCTACTCTACTGCATCTCTCTCTCTCTCTCTCTTTCGCACTGGGAGAAAGACGGAGATTGCAGAACACAAACAGCTTCTTTCCCACCACTGATTATAATTAGGGATATAATTTGGTTTAATTAATCCCGTGACCCGGGGAGAGCGCAGGGGATATAAATTCCGACTGCAGTAATTATAAATGGTGGGAGGTTTACTGCCAATGCTGTAATCCAGAGAGAGAGAGAGAGAGAGAGAGAGAGAGAGAGAGTAATCTGTATATGAAGGATACTAAAACTATTGTCATATGCACTAAATAGAAGTTACTGTGCAACAAAAACAACAATAACAATAAAGATTTTACTCTCAATGGACATCTTGTAAGGATATTGATTCAGAATACTATGGGAAAAACAACTCTCTTTTATACATCTACCTTCTATAGCTTCTTTAGACATTATACATCAACCTTATTCAATTGTTTACTTACAACTCCTCCATATCCCGGGTTTACGAAAGGACACTTACCTGAAAAGAAAAAAAAATATCAATGACAATATCGTAAATAGCATTACTGCAACATAATTCTACAACAATAATAATAAAGACATATGTACGAGAAAATATAATCCTGGCCTTTCAACAGAAATTTTACAACAGCTTTTCAAAAGAAGGGTTTTTGAAACCGTTCATTGCCCTGCCAACATCTACAAAGTCGCCATTAAGACAAGACTACCAAATTCACATTAATTAGCTTTGTCTATTCTTTGTCAACCACTCAGATATTAATTTCTAAACTCATTAGGCCTCCAAACAGAACTTCAAACTAATGGATAATAACACTACAATTGTGGGATGAGGTTGCAACCCGCAGGCCCTACCTGATGAAAGTTAAAGGAGAATTTCATTTAGAATGTAACTGGCATCTCCTGGTTGTCACCACCACCATCCAAGGACTGACCAGACCTAACATAACCTAAATTGTAAATTTATTACTACGATCTACAACAACCACAATCTTATGGACATGAGACAGTTTAAGGGGAGAATGATGAAGTAATTAAAAAGTTTATTTTTTTCTTCATCTCTGTTACTTTACGATATTTGAAGCAACTGTGAATAACTCTATCTGAAAAGAAAAATGTCAAAAAAGGGACGATGCTGAAATTGGCTGAATTTAGCTTCAGAATGGAATCACCCGGAAGGTGGGTACGGCAGAACCCAGTGCATAAACACCCGGAGCAAATACTCATTTGGTCTGTCCCAGCTCCGCCCGTACTTGTTCATTAAAAAAAAAAAAAGGGAAAAGTGAATAAATACAATAAATTAAAGTAAATATATAATAAGTAAATATATATTATATTATATATTATATATATAATATATTATATATATATATATATATATCTATGTATATATTCTATTAATTATTACATATATATATATCTATATATATATTTTAAATTATATATATATATATATATATATACATATATATAATATATAAATAATATATATACAAAAATTAAATATACATAAATAATAACAAAAAATATAATAATAATAAGAATAATACAAAAATAAATAAACCCAAACGATAAATTTAAATTTAGGGAATAATAATGAAAAATAAATAAATAAACACTGAAAATAAAAAAATTTCTAGGGAAACGGGTGAAAAAAAAATCACTTGGGAAAATTTCTACATTGAAGGATTTACATATTAGCAACTTCGCATGACATTTTCGCCCAGTCTTAGCCAAAATTCATTAACTACAAGACAATTTATAGAATAATGAAATTCTGGTGACATTTCACCACCGCCCCCACCACTAAAAGGTATTTTTTTTAAGGGGGACTGGTTGAAAAAATAATTCGTGACAATTTCTACAAGTCTCAATTGACATATTAGCAACTTTGAATGGAATTGTTCCCACCTGTACTAATATTCATTAGTACAAAATAATCTATAGAATAATCAAATTCTGGTAGCAATGCACTAAAAATCTATTTGCGAAATTATTGCATGTTTTACACAGCATCAACATTTGTTCAAGGGATACACACAATACTACAAAGTTATCTTTGATATTTGCATATACACATTATGGAAACTTTAAATAATCATTTTCAGTATAAAGTCGTCCAAGAATTTTGCAACATCATATATCACACTTGTGTGATAGAAGACGCGTGCTCTCCTGAAGCCATATGGCTAGGCCTATATCTTCTAACACATCATAAACAATTTCCAACGGAAGCGATCATACACAAATTACTCATGAAAATGACGAGATCACCTCATTACTCTTCTCCCCTAACCCCCACCCCCTCACAAAAATACAAAAGATCTCTCTACCAGACAAGTTAAACAACAATCGTATGAACAATTTACACGCCCATTCCCGCCCCTCGAGAACCACGAACTTGAAACCGCCAATCACGGAGCGTGAAAACGTCCGCCGGAATGGTCACCGAGACCGCAAAACGAGCCAATCGGGAGGCAGATCTGGCCTTCAACGAGCGATCGAAATGTTCGTCGGTGTCTTCTCGCAGTTGTTGCCGGGGTGGGTCCCGTCTTGTTTGCGCCTGCGCAAACCGCGTCGTAGGATTAACTCCTCCTTTTACTTATTTTCTTTGGGGGGTGGGGTGGGGGGGGGCACTGCCGTTAATACAAGTCCATCTGTATATATAGTATATATAGTAGATATATATACTATATATACTATATGTATATATATATATATATATATATATATATATATATATATATATATATATATATAACTGAAAAAATATTCATACTATGCATTTTACATTTCGCCACGCACGATAATGCATGTTCACTTACACGTTGTCGTTTTTTTCCTTGAACTAGATGGGGCCTTTATTACGATGTCTAGTGCAACATATGACGACTGAAAACAGGCTTTCAATGATGTACATGTAGTTGATATCATCGTAGTGGCGGTGTACTTATAAAGAACCCTTCACTTTATGGGTAAGGGCCCACAATGACTACACAGAAGTATTATTTAGTGGAGATTAAGTACTCACTAAATCTTAATCAATGCTGTAGAGTAACTTTGTATAAAGTAACTTTGAAGGAGAGATTACAGAAGAGAGGAACCATGTGGGGCGATTCTGGCGTCGCACATTTTTACACAGTGGATATTATGTAATAAAAATCCACAATTATATAAATAAATTGCATTAATATGCAAAAGATAAAACGACGACTTTCGACAGTGTTTACTTTAAAATACGATCGATCGATATTGCAAATGAAAATGAATTTCTCAATAAAAAGAAGAAAGTGCTAGAATTCCCATCCAAAATTCACAAGGGATATTTCCAAATTTGTTCATTCGTATTTCATTCGTATTTCACTAAAGTCTGTTTTTTACTCAATCTTTTTTATACGTACATTTCATGTTGTAGAAACCTACTCAGTAAGTCTTTCTTACTTGTTATATAAGAATGTCCACACATTCCGAACACTAAAAGACCGTAAAAAAACAATTTCCTAAACATTCATTCTATAACGCAAATTATGCTACTAACTCCATACATCAGAAACAACGCAGCATTGTTAGTCACACTCCTCCCTATTCGCGTTTTATTCTAAGCCCTTCTAACGGGCAACAGAACCGCCGCCCAAGTATGTCTCTATACGCAAAAATGCCGAAATATTTCAAAGAATTCACAACGTTGTTCACGACTATTAGCTTGACATTTCCAGAAAAAGATGAAAAACATTTGACAAAAAATTATGTAGAGTGAATAAAACAAGTTACACCAGAAATTACATAGAACGAATAAAAAAAAAAAAATACATTGAAAAATAGGTCGAGTGACCCTGGTAGGCTAGAAAGTCCCATAAGAGTCCCATCACCGACTTGGGATAATGAGTAAAACATGTAAGGGCGGGGACCTCACGGTGCCATCAACTATGGCAGCCCAGGAATTTTACGGCAAGCGTTATGGTGGCATAATTATGGAAGGAATTCAAGCTGCCGCCGCCTGGTTACATATCCCTGGGAAACTGAAATCTATATTTTTATGGTAGTGGCGATGGGACAATCTCAAGTTGAAATGCGGGTGATGTTGTTTGACATGGCAGATATACGATAATCCTGTATTTTTTATATGGACTCTTGTGGATTCATTTGATTTTTGCGAAATATTAGACGCTAAATATTGTCAATATTTTAACCAAATATGGTCTAAGTTGTTTAATATGGCAGACACGCAATATTCCTTTATTTGTCAAAAAGATATAAAAAATTATATATTACTTTGATTATTTACAAAATATTTTACGTTAAATATTTTCAATGTTTGAGTTTGACTGTTAAAAACCTCTGACAGTCATTGGTACAAAAATGTAGACTTAACTCTCCCAAGAGCATGGCGGCCGAATCTCTCCCTCGAACAAATATAAATATAAAATTAAGACTTCAATAAACCAAAGATAATTTCTGATACTGATAAAAATAGATTCTTTCGTTTTCTCCCTCTTCGGTGTCAATTAAAATATAATTAGTAAAAAAATGAACACTCTCCTCGCGTTTTTAATCATATCTCTCTCTCTCTCTCTCTCTCTCTCTCTCTCTCTCTCTCTCTCTCTCGGGTCTGTCAATTCAAATAATATGTTACAGAAAGGATGAAAACTTTCGTCGGGTTATTAAGCTCTCTCTCTCTCTCTCTCTCTCTCTCTCTCTCTCTCTCTCTCTCTCTCTCTCTCTCTCTCTCTCGGGTCTGTCAATTCAAATAATGTTACAGAAAGGATGAAAATTCTCGTGACCGTGCCTTTCCCTCTGAAATAAACGAAGCAGTGACAGAGATACCGCAGCTACGCTGTACTGTGTTGTGCTGCCATTCAGGAGAAACTTAATGAAGAACTCATTATTAGGAGGGAGACTGTGAGCAGAAATATGGCCCGAGATTTGGTGAGGAGTGTCTACATGAGGAAAAAGCCCAAGTTATGAGGAGAATCGCTATGAGGTGATGGCAGAATTATGAGGTGAAGGGGGTGGGGGGGGGGGGGGTGACGGTTGCTGATGAGGGTTACTCTTTTAGAGAGGGCCTTGGGGAGATAATAAGGTTCAAGAAGAAGGTTCTTAATTAAAACCGGGAGGAAGGTGCGACCTGATTTCTGTTGGGAGTTCCACGTGGGAAAGCAATTTGGTGGAAAAACGATGTCCAAGGAATAATACCTCACATATTATTGTTAGTACTACTAAGCATACATTCCCAAAGAACATACAGAATAACCAAGAATTTTTACAGTACTAAAGCATATATATATATATATATATATATATATATATATATATATATATATATATATATATATATATATGGGACGCGGTACGTTTTCCGCTACCGGACATCATAATTGCTGCATATTTCTCAAGTCTTTCCTTTTCAATACTACTTTCAACCTCTCTATCCACACTAACTAGATCTTCCTCTATTTCGTCCTTAAATAAACTTTCAATTGCGTAACCTTTCCATCAACCTACTGTCCTCTATTCTTTCCACATGACCAAACCATCTTATTCAATCCTTTAGAGTACAATGACATTTTCAAACACCTCAGTACCTCAATATTTTTCATCCTTTCAGCTTTCATGAAAAACATCAAAAACCTAAACCTACCTTTTTTACGTTTTCCTTTAGTGAAAATTTCCAAGAACTTTTCATTAGTTTCTAGAATTCCTCTTCACTATTCTGTGTCACTTCCAACCATTAACTTCATCCCCTACTCTATTCACAAACTGTCTCATCCCACAACTTTGTACTTAAACACATACTATCCTTAAGCATGACTACAGTCCTCTCTCTCTCTCTCTCTCTCTCTCTCTCTCTCTCTCTCTCTGTCTTAATGTCTTGAGCAGCCAACAACGGCCCTCCAATGGGTATACCTCCATCTCGTTTCTAAGCCTCCTTCTTCTCTTCAGAGGCCGTTGGAAAACAGTGACGAGAGATCTCTCAACAGCTGCTGTGGCTGATTCGGAATGCCTTCTTCTCCCTGTTGTTCTCGCCCTTGCTGTTAATTAACTTAGTGCTCTACGGAACAGTGATGTGCATGACTAATCATGCACAAAAAATACAGGTTGTTGTAAAGAGAGAGAGAAAGAGAGGACCCAATGATATATATATATATATATATATATATATATATATATATATATATATGTTTATATATATCACACATATCCACAGTGAAAAATAAGAGACAGGGTGTAGGTCCTCACCGGTTTCGGCCTTATTTTCAAGCCATTGACAAAGGACTGATACATAGTATTAGAATTCACAAATATATATACTACATTGTCAATGGCTTGTAAATAAAGCCGAAACCGGTCAGGACCTTCACCCTGTCTCTTATTTTTCACCTGTGGATATGTGTGATAAACGAATCACGTGCTAAAGTGATTATAATCATATATATATATATATATATATATATATATATATATATATATATATATATATATATTATATCACTAGTGATCACACAAGTCTAATTTTTTTTATCAACACTCTCTCGTTTCCTCTCTCCTCCCTTTACCATTGCGTAACGAGAGAGAGAGAGAGAGAGAGAGAGAGAGAGAGAGAGAGAGAGAGAGATTCAATGTCCTATGAATCACCATTAACAAAACATAGTCTGCTCACATTTTTCTTTCTTTCTTTCCCTGGGTTTTAACTCGCCCAGATCTTAATGATGAAGAAAAGCATTTCCGAGAGAGAGAGAGAGAGAGAGACTCACAATAACTAAAACTTGCCTGCGAAATTTTTTTCTTCTCTCTGTCCCTCCCTCGCACAAATCTTAGTGATGACCTGTGGTAGTGAGGTGTAACACGATCTATCAAATAGAGATTTGATAAGAAAATAAGCATCTCTCGGTGTTAATTCCAGCCTGAAGGGGAGGGAGTGAGGTGGTTTCTCGCTAAACGAAAGCTTTCCTTTTTTTTTTATCTGCTTTCTTGATTTTGTTAAGACACACTCCACTTTTTTCTGTCCCTGGATCACAACAATAACCAGTGGCTTGATTTCCTCTCTTCACAGGAGGTATTGATGTTTCTGCCTTCGCTCTCCGCTTTGTTTTGAGAATGTCTCTCTCTCTCTCTCTCTCTCTCTCTCTCTCTCTCTCTCTCTCTCTCTCTCTCTCTGTGTATGTGTGTGTATATGTGTTTTGTCAATCTTTTATCTTCTGCCTGTCCCTTACTCTACACTTTTTTTACTCTCTCTCTCTCTTCTCTCTCTCTCTCTCTCTCTCTCTCTCTCTGTTTAAACAATTCTTATTTTTCTTCTGTCTGTCCGTCGCTCTACCCTTTTCGACAAATTTTATTCTCTCTCTCTCTCTCTCTCTCTCTCTCTCTCTCTCTCTCTCTCTCTCTCTCTCTTAACAATTCGTTATCCAATTCAGTCTGCCCGTCGCTCTACGCTTCTCGACAATCTCTCTCTCTCTCTCTCTCTCTCTCTCTCTCTCTCTCTCTCTCTCTCTCTCTCTCTCTCTCAAGCAACTTTTTACTGTAAATGAAGGTACGTCTGTGTGTTTACCCAACGCTTGGGATGAAATATTGTATACACAAACTCTCCAAGTTTGTTTCCCTCGTAAGAGCGGGGAAGCATGACTGATGTTCTGCAAGCATGATTTATTTCTCTGCAAACA